>NC_135237.1:250706114-251014030 GCF_051348905.1 Ranitomeya variabilis | reverse complement strand
GAAAAACTCGGACACCGCACGGACCATGCGAGTGCTGTCAGATGTTTACGCACCGGTGTCCTTTGAAATGTCAGCAATTCATGTGCGGTGTACATTAAAATAACACTGACCGGTTAGAATAGAATAGATAGGATATATACGTATAGAATACATAGATATATATATAGAGGTCAGTGACACATACACACATATATATATATATATATATATACCGTATTTTCCGGCGTATAAGACGACTGGGCGTATAAGACGACCCCCCAACTTTTCCAGTTAAAATATAAAATCTTCTTTTAAAGTCGGGGGTCTTCTTATACGCCGTATGTCGTCTTATAGGGCCGGTGACTAATGTGCCTTTTGGGTGGGAGTGGTCCCGATGACGACGAGGGGGCGACTCACAGGAAAGTGTGAGTGGACTATCCCCCATTACCTCATCGTAGCGCTGAAGCGTGGGGTCTCTGCTGGGAGCGGCGGCTCCTCTTTGTGCCGCGTGGGTGCTGTGGGGCGGCGGCTCCTCTTCTGCAGTGTGGGGCGGGGTCGGCGGCGGATCTTCATGCAGTCAGTCAGGGCTCCTCCGGCATCTTCTTAAAGCCCGGAGGCCCCGCCGGCAGCTGCATTGCTGCGATGCGGTGGCCTCCGGGAAAATGGCCGCCGGGGGCGGTGCATGCTCAGATTCAGATCTCGTCCCGAGATCTCGGGAGACGAGATCTGAATCTGAGCAGCAGCCATTTTCCCGGAGGCCACCGCATCGCAGCAATGCAGCTGCTGGCGGGGCCTCCGGGCTTTAAGGAGATGCCGGAGGAGCCCCGACTGACTGCATGAAGATACGCCGCCGCCGCCCCACAGCACAGAGGCCCCACACTGCAGAAGAGGAGCCGCCGCCCCACAGCACAGCACCCACGCGGCACAAAGAGGAGCAGCAGCCGCCGCTCCCAGCACAGAGACCCCACGCTGCAGCGCTACGATGAGGTAATGGGGGATACTCCACGCACTTTCCTTTGAGACGCCCTCTCGTCGTCATCAGGACCACTCCCCCCCCCCACCCACCATATACACCCGGCGTACAAGACGATACCCGGCGTATAAGACGACACCCGACTTTTAAGAAGATTTTCAGGGGTTAAAAAGTCGTCTTATACGCCGGAAAATACGGTATATATATTTATATTGCATATAGAGATAGATAGAAGATAGAAGAAAAGCCGGTAATTCATCTGTCGTGTTCTTTAAAATCACTGCAGTAGCCAAAAGGATAGAAGAGATGGATTACATACACTGTGTTCCAAATTATTATGCAAATTGGATTTAAGTTTCATAAAGATTTAATAGTTTTGTTTTTCAAATAAACTCATGGATGGTATTGTGTCTCAGGGCTCAATGGATCACTGAAATCAATCTTAAATACATGTGATAATTAGTTTTCCAAGTGATTCTAATTAAAGGAAAACTACTTAAAAATGATGTTCCACATTATTAAGCAGGCCACAGGTTTCAAGCAATATGGGAAATAAAAAGGATCTCTCTGCTGCTGAAAAGCGTTAAATAGTGCAATGCCTTGGACAAGGTTTGAAAACATTAGATATTTCACGAAAACTTAGGAGTAATCATCATACTATGAAGAGATTTATGACTGAAACAGAGTTCATGCAGATAAAGGCATATTGAGGAAGGTTTCTGCCAGACAAATTCATTGAATTAAGAGAGCAGCTGCCAAAATACCATTACAAAGCAGCAAAAAGTTATTTGAAGTTGCTGGTGCCTTTGGTGTCCCTCAAACCTTAAGGTGTAGGACCCCTAAACAGTGATCACAAGCAGAAATGGTTGCAGTGGACCCGTGGACCCAGACATACATGTAGACTATTTTTCAAGCAGTCTTGTTTACTCATGAGTGTCGAGCAACCCTGGATGGTCCAGATGGATGGAGTAGTGGATGGTTGGTGGATGGCCACCATGTCCCAACAAGGCTGCGACGTCAGCAAGGAGGTGGAGGAGTCATGTTTTGGGACGGAATCATGGGGAAACAGCTGGTAGGGCCCTTTAAGGTTCCTGAAGGTGTGAAAATGACCTCTGCAAAGTGCATAGAGTTTCTGACTGACAACATGGCATAAAAAGCAGAAACATGCCTTTAGGAGCAGAAGCAACTTCATGCATGACAATGCACTATCTCATGCTGTCATGCTGCAAAGAATACATCTGAGTCATTGGCTGCTATGGGCATAAAAGGAGATAAACTCATGGTGTGGCCACCATCTTCCCCTGACCTCAACCCTATAGAGAACCTTTGGATTATCATCAATCAAAAGATCTATGAGGGTGGGAGGCAGTTCACATCAAAACACCAGCTCTGGGAGGCTATTCTGACTTCATGCAAAGAAATACAAGCAGAAACTCTCCAAAAACTCACAAGTTCAATGGATGCAAGAATTGTGAGGCTGACATCAAAGACGGGTTCCTTTGTTAACATGTAACTTGGCCTGTTAGGATGTTTTGGAGTTAAATAGCTTTTTTGTTCTGTGAATGTGACCTCCTAATGCTGCAAATTCCACAAATGAGCATTTTCATTTCTTTAAAACATATCAAATGTTTAGAAATTCTACTGTGCCTAATAATTTGGAACAGTGCATTTTGAGTTTTTATTAATTTTAGAGATTATACTGTTATCATTGGGAGGTTTCTTCAATAAAATTCAATGTATACACTAACGGGTGATGACTTATTAGACTGACTGTCATTTGCACCGACCATTTAGGACAATCAGAGAAAAATGTCATTTGCATAATAATTTGGAACATAGTGTACAGTAATTACAAATAGAATAGGTAGATATATAGATGTCAGTGACAAATACAATTAGCACAGTGTGTGTGCAAATTATTGGACATATATTTAATTGATAAAAGATTATTTTTTGGGAAAAAATGTCATGGGCTCCTGCGCAATTTTCGTAACGAGCAGAGGGAAAGCCGACAACTGGGGGTAGATGTTTATAGCCTGGGAAGGGGGTAATCTAAAAGGTTACATATATATTGTCTCAAATTTTCTCTTCTCCGTGGGCATGTGGCAGTTCTTATTGGTGAAAATCTCCTCCAGACTGAAGTCCTCCTTCTGCAACAGGACTCGTATATGAACCTTTTAAATTTGCTTTAGATAATGTATGTATAATCTTTACGAAAAAAAAATTATTCTGAATGATATATATTTCCATCACCACAGTGCATAGACATCTACCTCTGAGAGGTTATAAACAACTACTTTGGATCTAGTATATGATAATGGGATTACTCTAAGGACCTAACTTGTGTATTCTTTAAACAAGGTCTCACTGATCACCTTCGTATTTGGGGTCTCTGTCACTTTACCTTTTTTATGCATGGTTTTAAATAGGTGTTTCTTGTGTATCTTTATCTAATTGCTGCTTCTTGTTTCCTTTTGATTTTTGAATGTTGCATACAGTGGAAGTGCAGTCCATATAGGTTGTGTTTTGTTTGGATTTATTAGTTATATGTAGAAGTAAAATGAAAACTCTTTGATACTATAGGAACAAGAACAAACTAAAAATTTTCATTGTCAGATTTGAATTCAGAGGTAAAAATAATTAAAAAATGGCTCATTTCATAACTGAACCTGACAACTTTTGAAAATATGTAACAGTGTAACTTCAGCATTTCATCTTCCTTCTACCCTAATACTATAGTGGTTGTCATAAGAAAAACTACGTTTTAGAAGCCTTTGGCTCTGGAAGGGATTTTGTTTTTATTTGTAGCCTTCTCCAGTATTCACCAATGCTGATTCAAAAACACTAGTTGGCCTGTGCAAAATTTTCGCACATTGGTTGTCGGGGGCGCAGGCAACTTCAGGAAAATCAAGCTGGTCAAATGTTAATGTATTTAATGAGATGATGAACACAGAGAGGTATTTATATATGTAGATTGGTAATACAATAAATTGGTTTGATAAGTAGAGGCTAAAAAAATGTCTTGAGGTTGTGGTGCCACCTGCAGGTTATTGTTATTTTCTGCAGGTTTCTGAAAATGAATGTTTAAACTGTATTTATTGATCAAATCGTGAATGTATGGTTTGTTTGTGTCTTTTCTTGCTGAAGGGGGCAAGTTTACCTTTCAAATGGTGTGTTATTTGTGTGTGTGGGGCGAAGTAATCACTGAAAAAACAGTGCATGTTTACAAATGTGTTTGCATATGTGACTCACCATTTGTGTGTGTGGGGCGAAGTAATCACTGAAAAAGCAGTGCATGTTTACAAATGTGTTTGCATATGTGAGTCACCTGCAGTGAAGTGTGCAATCCTCTAATTTGCCTGAAATAGGCTGGGCAAGTACTTCGGCAAGCTGGAAAGACCTCAAGGCAAATGCCACCTGCAGGTAATTTGCAGGTTACTGTTTTTCTCAAGATTTCTGAAAATAACTGTTTAAACTGTATTTATTGATCAAATTGTAAATGCGTGGTTTGTTTGTGTCTTTTCTTGATGAAGGGGGCAAGCTTACCTTTCAAATGGTGTATTATTTGTGTGTGTGGAGCGAAATAATCACCAAAAAAGCAGTGCATGTTTACAAATGTTTGCATATGTGACTCATCTGCAGTGAAGTGTGCAATCCTCGAATTTGTCTGAAATAGGCTGGGCAAGCACCTCAGCAAGCTGGAAAGACCCCAAGGCAAATGCCAACTGCAGGTAATTTGACCTTTGAATTGGGGTATCATTTGTGTGTGTTGGTGGAGTATAAACGGAGCAAGTGTGAAATTGAATAGGCAGTGCATGCTTACAAATGTGTTTGCATATGTGACTCACCTGCAGTGAAGTGTGCAATCCTCCATTTGCCTGAAATCGGTTGGGCAAGGAGTTCAACAAGCTGGAAAGCCCCCTAGGCAAATGTTAGGATTTGTTTGTGATGTTTGTAAGCAGCTTTGTGGTAGTGTGGTGCCACCTGCAGGTCATTTTTCCTTACTGCGGATTTATGAAAATGAATGTTAACAGTATTCTTGTGATCACATCATGGATGTGTGGTTTGTTTGGCTATTTTCTTGCTGAAGGGGGCAAGTTTACCTTTCAAATGGTGCATCATTTAGGCTACGTTCACATTTGCGTTGTGCGCCGCAGCGTCGGCGACGCAACGCACAACGCAAATGTGAACGCATGCATAACGCAGCGTTTTTTGACACATGCGTCCACTTTTGCATGGTTTTGGGCGCAGAAAAAACTGCAACTTGCTGCGTTCTCTGCGCCCTGACGCATGCACCACAGCAACGCATGCGTCACAAAACGCAAATGCAACGCATGTCCATGCGCCCCCATGTTAAATATAGGGGTGCATGACACATGCGGCGACGCTGCAGCGCCCGACGCTGCGGCGCCGAACGCAAATGTGAACGTAGCCTTATGTGTGTGGGTGCAGTATGAACAGAGATACAAAGCAATCACCGAAAAAAAGTGTTTAGGAATAATATATAAAGATTCCCCCTAGAATGGAATAGGCCAATGTTTTGATTTGGAGATGGCATCAAAAATCCCCTTTTTCAGAAAATCGGTATTGCCATGTAAAGACAACACCACTTTTCTGGCTGCAGGTCTCACCAACTTTGGGAGACATCTGCAAGGAAGCCTGTGTGGGTTTTTTTATGTACAGAAAAGTAGGAAAAAATTTCCTCTTTAGAAGTGCCTTGTCTTAAATTTTCCAGCTGCCAAACCAGCGAAAAAACACATGTGGCCACACATGTAATTGATAAATTAGTATTTTAAAATTTCTTTAGTAGATTGTTTATTTTTTGGTCCATCTTCTAATAAAAGTGTAGTTTTCTTTGCTGCCTCAACCATTTCTATGGTAACCAAAAAGCTCCAAAAGTGAACGGCACCAACGGATTGCTCAGAATACACTACGGTATATGTCTAGATATGATCCTAAAGGGCTGATGAAAGTCGATATACTGCAACCGGTATGTGGTGCTTGCATGAAAAAACATATGTGTGCTCAGAAAATTGAAGAAAATGATGCAGCACTCACCGGATTGCTGTGTGACCAGAGTCCCTTATTGTACCATCCGAGGAATGCGCGGAACACAGACGGACGACGGCCGTTTTGTGTGCTTGATGCATCAACATGTCCAGGTGTTACACACGAAACGTCGCCAGATGGGCAATTAAACTGCACGCGATTTGACTCTATTGTGGTGTGCAGCTTCCACTTTTTGTGGATATACTTACTGGGATTGGTACATGCCTGGGAAGCTTTGTACCCTATAATTAATTTTGTGCTTCTTTTTTCACCTTTCTCTCTCTCTCTATATATATATATATATATATATATATATATATATATATATATATATATATATATATATATATATATATATGTATACACACACACACACACACACACACACACACACACACACACACACACACACACACACACGTATATACATTTTCAGTTATACTTGAAAATAGGCAGCTATTATTTGCTTTTGTAACTTCATAAGTATACAAGCAAGTCATATCAAATCCATGAAAAAGCACCTTCCTTTATACCATTAGGTAAATAAAACATGCAATTGTATTTTTCTGCTAAGCCAGCATTAGACTGATTTTTTCTACATACTGATTTAGAAAGAATTCTAGTCCACTGAAGGAAGAAGTAAAAAAAAGTGTAAAGTTGGTCAAGGGTGGATAATGAAGGTTGTCATTCTGGACATCACAAGTTTAGAGTGAAAAATTGCTGACTGATCTGTGCTTCAGCCTCGATTCGTAACCTGAATTGGGGTGTCAGACATGGTTTTTAGGGTCTATCCAAAGGTGTATGACAAGTTCACAAAAGATTTTTTTTCCCCATATTGCCCAAGATACATTTATTCTTTCTATTATCTCTTCACAGTTAGAGCCTAAATTACCTTACAAGAGATGACAGTAACAATGATCTACCTATAGCACCAGGTCCCACTATCAGCTCAGTAAGGGAATTCCACTATCCCTTTATTCATTTTATAAAATATAGGTGTAGGGAGTCTGGCTCCTGATGAACTTTATGTCATAGCGCTTACCAGCAATAGGCACTGGAAGGAGCTGTACGATCCACAGATGAAGCCATAGCTGGACAATGACTATGGCCCATACAAGTAAAACAAAATAGATGTCGCTGGTTTTCTTTTTTTTAAGAAATGCTCCAATATCACTTCTTTGTCTTCCTAATGAAAATGAACTGGGTGTGGTCGGTGTCTCATTTGTAACAAATTCTTCTGAAAAATAAAAAAATTAAATTACAAAATTACAGTATGAATAAATCATAGCATAGTTAACATGTTCTGTGAATTTATGGTTTGTCCCAAAGAAAACAATTTTGAATATGTCCTTGATATAAACTATTCAGTCGCTGGGACATGCTCCAGCCTCAACCCTAAAAAATGGAAGGTTGTCAAGGAAATAGTAGGAATCACAACTAATTTTCCAAGATCCACCAAGTATGAAGAGCCAAAGTTACAGGGAACGATGACATGTCAACTTTTGATTGGCTGTATAAGTCATTGTGCTGATAAGTCATCGGTTTTTTTTTTAAATCACTTAAATAAAAGATAATGGACAAGTTTGATATCGTCGTAATCTTTTTTTTCCCTCAAATTCACTGCTGGTCATTTTTTTTCTCCTCGCTTTCCAGTACACTATGTGGTAAAATGAATGGTGTACAACTCATCCTAAAAAAAACAAGAGCTAATATGTCAATGTGGACAGAAAAATAAAAAAAGTTATGGATCTTAGAAAAAGAAGGGGAGGAAAAAATGAAAAGGCAACAGAAACTGGCCATGTTTGGAAGGGGTTTGGGGGAAGAAAATTCAAAGTTTGAAATTGCAAACCTTTCAAAATATTTGTCAAATTTCAGTTATTTTCATTAAAAAAAAATCATCATATCGATTTATATTTACCTCTAAAATAAAGTACAATGTGTCACAGAAAAAAAAACTAAATCACAGAATCACTGGGATATGTGGAAGCATTCCAAAGTTCTTAGCACAAAGTGACACATGTCAGATTTGAAATATCGTCCTGATCAGGAAGGTGAAAACTGAGTTAATACTTTCAAAACATAATATTCTTAGAAAGTTTCTGATTATAACATTACAATAAATGTCATGATGTAACAAAGTACTCAGTCACCTGGAGGTTGTCTTGTGGTCAGTTCTTCCTGGTATTCCTCAAAACCTGTGATGGATATTGCCATAGCAATAGTTGATGCCGCAATGGTTATCATTTGGCCAGGAAGTACCGTAGCTACAAATGAAAAGTAGAAAAAAATAAATTACAATGTAAATGTCTCAAACTCAGTACTCTAATGTCTAAAAATGAAAAATATACATGGCATAGGTACTACAATCACACATCATATTCTTAGTAATTACTGACAAACACGTATGCATACAATCCCAACTTTACATGCCTACTGTGGAAAGAAAACACGGACTAGATCACAGCATTTTAAAGCACAGAATAGTTCTCAAATGATACCAGTATCGATATTCTCGATGCAATTCTGGGAGTGCAGCAGTAGTTTTAGAATACGAGTGGGTATACAAGGACCGCCTGGCGCCACGATATGCCTGCTGATCAGTAAACCTTTAACAATCAGCGGTTGCTTAAATGACTATTTACACAGGCAGACCAAAGGAAATTATGCGCATTGAGCATATTATGTTACCCAATCAACAAGTGTTTTGCTCATGCCTCAGGTGATCAGCAGACTGTTTACTCTGAAAGATTATCATGTTTTTAAGAACACTTGTTCATGATTATCTTTCAGTGTAAATGCAGATATAACTACAACAATTGTTTATTGGATTCAAGACCCCATGAACAATAAAAACAGTGTATACTGTCGGTGCCATTCCATTGAGATCGGTACCACAGTTCCAGGAGACTGATGTGACATTGTTGTGCCATCGGCTGAAGCCGACTGAGTGGGCGCCCTGAAGGAATATTGATGAGCTGCAGTTGACGAGTGAGTGCTCATTGGCTGTGACTGGCATGCGACACAACAACCTCACATCAGTCTCCTAGAACAGAGGTACGACTTGCCACTGCAATAGGAGGAAATACATGATTTTTGTTTTATATGATGTCCTGAATTAAATCTATTGGGGTTATCCTGCAGTGGACAACTCATTTAATTCCTACTTGTAGGGGTCTACAGAAAAATGTAAAAAAGTTATGGGTATCAGAAACTAATCATTTTGGATTTTAAGGTTAATACATGCCTATAATGGCACTTTAATGCAGATTAAATTTATATGGGTTTTTTTTGTTTGTTTTTTAAGAAATCTGTGTTGGTGTTCTTCAGTATTTATCCATTGAAGTTATTTGCTAAGGAGGCACAAGTGCAGCCAGACAGGTCACTGCCCATGGTCTTCTGATTCAAGTAATTGTGAAAGAGCATTCTTCAAGGGGCTGTCGGCTGTTCAGATAACTTCTTCTCAATCCTCAAGTCTCTCCCTTTTAAAATACCAACATTCATACTCACCTATGGCACCAGAACCATTCCAGTGATGTCGACACTGTCTCTCCTGGCGATCGAGTAACAGTATGGCATCACGCAAACCCTGTGGCCTATCAGCAGTCACTTCACACACCTCAGCCTTCAGACGTATCACATACATCTGGAAAAAAAGATCACCAGGAGAAACCGTGCCGGCACTGCTGGAACGGTGCCACAACTGGAGGCGAGTATAAATGTTATTTATAAGGGGGAAACATGTGAATTCTGGAGGGATTGTCCATGTAGTGGACAACCCCTTTAAACTGGAGTATATATATATATATATATATATATATATATATATATATATATATATATATATATATATATATATATAATTGTCTAAGGGTTTTTCCGTCTGTCCGACTGTCTTTCTGTCTGTCCTGGAAATCCCGCGTCTCTGATTGGTCGAGGCCGCCAGGCCTCGACCAATCAGCGACGGGCACAGTATCGACGTAGATGTCATAATGGTTGCCATGGCGACGATGTCATAAAGGTTGCCTCGACCAATCAGCGACGGGCACAGTCTGCCGCGAATTCTGGAATCATCATTGTCCATATACTACGGGGACATGCATATTCTAGAATACCCGATGCGTTAGAATCGGGCCACAGTCTAGTATATATATATATTTAAGTATCTCAGTCAGGGAGCCATGAGTTTTTCATTTTCCCGAGTATTGAGCTCTCTTTTTTCCATAACTGCTGTAGGTTTGTTCTCTTTTGGGATGGCTACGTTATTTATTTCATTTTATGTGAAGCGGATTTAACGAAATTGCAATTCTGCAATGGTTTTTTATATTTTGTTTTATATGGCATTCACCCTGCAGGATAAATGATTATACACTTTTATAATATGTTACATGGACAGGCAGAATAGCAGACCGTGATCTTTGGCAAACCATGCAACAGCACTCCACAAATACACTGCAGGGAACCGATGACGCGACAAGAGGCAGCAATCTCATGCTGTAACACTCTATTTGCAGCAGTTGCTTCAACCATAGCAAGTAAAGAGTTACTTAAGAGCAGCAAACCCTTGCAGCACTCAATTCCCTCTACTACAACTCTGGCACTTCACTGCCTTTTCACATTCTAATAGAACTGACCATTAGGATATGAAAAGGCAGTGAAGGGCCGGGAATGGGTTATTGCCGATCTATAACGATAGGTGAAAGAAAAAGTGGAAACCATATAGATTGTACCTCCATGGTCATCTCCAAATATTTTTATCTGTGAATCACTTTGAAAAGTCTGCTTGCATCATTTTAAGAAATAAAAATTCACAATTTGGGGTTTCTGTATTTCCTTACCCGATGACCCTTGAACAGACTGTTTCTCATGCAGTGTACCCACTGTCATCAGGAACACGATCATGAGAAAAACTGGAATCTTCCAAGACCCAGCAACAGATGCTGAAAAAGAATACAAAATACAACACATAAGTAGAGAGTATATTCACAGCATAAAAATAACTAGCAAATAACAGTGTTTGATATCATTACACAGAACAAATCTACATGGAGCTATCATTTATAACAACTTTTGCATGTATTCTGGTGTGTGCCAGCATGGGTGTCTGTACTGCTGAACCTCAGAAGGAGTTCACGGCAAAGTTACCCCTAGCAGCCAATATCCAATAATCATGGCTGGATAACAGTTTGTGTAATCCTATTATAGAGCACTTGTGGTACTTCTGTGTATGTTAATTAGACCTGTCTGAGGACCGAGCTCTCTTTAACCACAAATAAGTGAGATTTTGGAAACAGAGACAAACTGACAAAGTCAGGTTTAAAGCACCAAGTATGGGTGAACATCTTAGTGATGTATTAGCATATAGAGGACTAGGAGGCATGCAACACATAACAAGCCGACTACTTGCAGCTGCAGAGCACACTAGCTTCACAAACTTATAGAGGACAAAAGTGGAGGGAATAAGAATTACATGTACAGAAAAAGTTTATGAACATTAAAAATTACAAATTACATGCCATCAAAAGACGGCATATTATTGCATCACCAAAATGACCTGACAGATTCAACTTAAAACTAGGTGAGGAACAGCCAAACTCTGCTACAAAGATGAGATTGTGGAAGACAGTGTCATGTCTCTGGTCATACACCATGACAATACTGAGAACAGCAACAACATACAAGGTAGTATGGCAAAGTGGTAAAGTCACTGGCAAACTACTGCAAGGGAGATATGCTTCACTGTGGCTGTTAGCTTCAGTGATCTGAAACCTAGAAGTTTGCTCCAGTACACTAGGTGCTGAGATGGGTTAATCAGCAATTTTAAGGGCTAGGGTTTTAGTGAACAGCTGAAAAGCGGGTGGTAGGCTGTACACCTTATCTCCTCTCCAGGGTTGGATTTTGAAAGTAAATAGACAGCCTTCTCAGTCATTCAGGGTTCGGTGTGTCTGGAATCGGCAGCTCCAGAGAAGTGTTTATGTTCAACCGTACTGAACCTGGTTGTTATATCCTGATCGGGCGAACCACTGCAGATGCAGAGGCTGTATACCATTGTCGTTTGGTTCTACAGTTTTGCCAGAAGGGCCGTGTTTATTTTCACTTGGCACTAGTTTATGCAGCATATATACAGCCCCTGGCAAAAATTATGGAATCACCGGCCTTGGAAGATGCTCATTCAATTGTTTAATTTTGTAGAAAAAAAAGCAGATCACAGACATGGCACAAAACTAAAGTCATTTCAAATGGCAACTTTCTGGCTTTAAGAAACACAAAGAAATCATGAACAAAAAATGTGGTAGTCAGTAATGGTTACTTTTTTTTTTAACCAAGCATAGGGGAAAAATTATGGAATCACTTAATTCTGAGGAAAAAATTATGGAATCGCCCTGTAAATTTTAACCAAGCATAGGGAAAAATTATGGAGTCACTCAATTCTGAGGGAAAAAATTATGGAATCATGAAAAAACAAACAAAAATACACTCCAACACATCACTAGTATTTTGTTGCACCACCTCTGGCTTTTATAACAGCTTGCCGTCTCAGGCATGGACCTAATAAGTGTCAAACAGTACTCTTCATCAATCTGGCTCCAACTTAATCTGATTGCAGTTGCCAGATCAGCTTTGCAGGTTGGAGCCTTGTCATGGACAATTTTCTTCAACTTCCACCAAAGAGTTTCAATCGGATTGAGATCTGGACTATTTGCAGGCCATGACATTGACCTTATGTGTCTTTTTTCAAGGAATGTTTTCACAATTTTTTCTCTATGGCAGGATGCATTATCATTTTGAAAAATGATTTCATCATCCCCAAACATCCTTTCAATTGATGGGATAAGAAAAGTGTCCAAAATATCAACATAAACTTGTGCATTTATTGAAGATGTAATGACAGCCATCTTCCCCAGTGCCTTTACCTGACATGCAGCCCCATAGCATCAATGACTGTGGAAATTTGCATGTTCTCTTCAGGCAGTCATCTTTATACATCTCATTGGAACGGCATCAAACAAAAGTTCCAGCATCATCACCTTGCCCAATGCAGATTCGCAATTCATCACTGAATATGACTTTCATCCAGTCATCCACAGTCCACGATTGCTTTTCCTTAGCCCATTGTAACCTTGTTTTTTCTGTTTAGGTGTTAATGATGGCTTTCGTTTAGCTTTTCTGTATGTAAATCCCATTTCCTTTAGGCGGTTTCTTACAGTTCGGTCAGACGTTGACTCTAGTTTCCACCCATTCGTTCCTCATTTGTTTTGTTGTGCATTTCCTGTTGTTTGAGACATATTGCTTTAAGTTTCCAGTCTTGACGCATTGATGTCTTCCTTGGTCTACCAGTATGTTTGCCTTTAACAACCTTTCCACGTTGTTTGCATTTGGTCCAGATTTTAGACACAGCTGATTGTGAACAACCAACATTTTTTGCAACATTACGTGATGATTTCCCCTCTTTTAAGAGTTTGATAATCCTCTCCTTTGTTTCAATTGACATCTCTCGTGCTGGAGCCATGATTCAGGTCAGTCCACTTGGTGCAACAGCTCTCCAAGGTGTGATCACTCCTTTTTAGATGCATACTAACGAGCAGATCTAATTTGATGCAGGTGTTATTTTTGGGTCTGAAAATTTACAGGGCGATTCCATAATTTTTTCGTCAGAATTGAGTGATTCCATAATTTTTCCCCTATGCTTGGTTAAAAAAAAGTAACCATTACTGACTACCACATTTTTTTGTTCTTGATTTCTTTTAGTGTTTCTTAAAGCCAGAAAGTTGCCATTTGAAATTACTTTAGTTTTGTGCCATGTCTGTGATCTGCCAATCTTCAACATTAGTTATACTCCATCAACATAGTGTGTCCCAGGCAAAGATTTGAAATCAGATTTGGTTTTCAATATGTGCTGTTCAAGCTCTTTTGAAAAAGCATCATGAAATAAGCAACATTCAACACAGTAGATGAAGTGGTCAGCCCAGGAAATTTAGTGCATCAGATGAAAATACACATCATGCTTACTTTCCTTTGAAATCATGAGATGTCCAGCACTGCCATCAGCTCAAAACTGGCAACATGATTAATATGTCATTAATGCTAAGACATTCAGGCAAATAATTACATCATGCACTACCATTGACTGACCACCTGAAAAGGCAGCGCCGACATGTGCGTTGAGACTGATACTATTGCAGTTATACGGTCACATTCTGGTATGGGTTCATTTTTGCACTTGATTCAATCATGTTTAGAATGTTGAATGATGTTCATGTGATATGGCACTTTAATCTTGATAAACAATGGATCATTTCGGTAGTTATGCACTTTGTGTTTTATATCCTGATCCATATGTCACTATATAAGTAACGCATGATACATGTAGAACTGACATTTGTTCACCTACTAACCACTTGGTATATTATGAACTTGCATGTACTTATATCACATTTTACAATTACATCATTGCCCATTTATGTCCCATTCCTGTAAATTATTTGCAACGTATATCACCGATTGCTCTATATTTCCAGCATTTATATTGTTCGTTAGGTCATCTCTTTGTCCATTGTGGTTCTGTTTTTAAAACCAAATAATTTTAATTTTTATCATGTTGTTGATAAAATAAAAATATGAATATATTTTTTCATTTAAGAGCTTTTGAAAACAACTCTTTATAGGTTTATATCATGCACTACCATCAGGGAAGCATTTGGTTGGCTCCAATAGTATTCTGTAGCAGGACGACCAAAAACATACAGCCAATGTCATTGAGAACTATCTTCAATAATGTAGTGTAATGGAAAACATGGAGTCCTGTAAGTGATGATATGGCCAGCACAGAACCCTTATCGCCACATAATCGAGTCTGTCAAGGATTACATGACTATACAAAAAGGATTCATCCATATGAGATTTGAGATTAGCTCTCCAAGATTTTTACAACAACTTCCTAGCAAGTTCCTTCTAAAATGGTGTGCATCCAGTTTTCATTTGGTTCAGTGATAAAAATAAACTATTAACACATAGTTTTTAAAACATTCTTACTTTCTAGCATTTTTCTCAGTACTGTACATCAAATATTGCCACTTTTTTTGTTTGTCTCTTTTGTGAGGCAAATAAAATTAGTCTCAAAAAAGAGGCCTTATAAAGCTATAATGAAGAAAAATAATGACTACTGGCATTATAAGACTATGAAAAAGTGAGAACGAAAATTGAACATACTGAAAGTCCATTACAATTTTATCCTCAAGGGGTTAAAGTTTAAAGACAAGGGGAAGAAGGGACATTAGACTGATCCAGAGGAACACACTAAGCACCATCAGGAGCGGTATCCAGTGACTATACAACGAAATAAGCCAGAAATACAATTCAAACAGGGCCCTACAGACAACCCTTTTAAAGGGGTTATCTGGGTAAAATAAAAAATACCCTTTTGTCCAGGAAACCCAGGATATGGAAAAAATAACAAACTCAGCCATACGCGCCTACCTGGACGCTCCTGGATTACTCTGTGGTCTATGCAGAGACAGGAAGTGGTTAAGTCATCGTTCCACCAGCCAGCTTCAGCCTATGATTGGCTGCAGAAAACTAGTGACATTGCGCAGTGATGTGCTGCTCAAGTTATCTGACTGCTGCAGGCAGTCACAGTGCATAGTGAGCCAGTAGATGGTAGAATGGCGACGTCACAGATTCCTGCGCAGACTATAAAGTGGCCTGCACTGAATTCCGGTGGGCGTCAGTAGAGGACTATGGCAGAGTTTGTTATTTTTTACATATACCGTATTCTAGGTAAAATGATAATATTCCCGGACTGCCCTTTTAACTACTAAGGCAGCCAGATCCCTAGAACATGTAAACAATCTTAGGAATCACATGATAGCAATATAATACTGATTAACTGTGAATACCCTGCCCCTTAAGCCTCAATCACATAGTCCCTGTTATCGCCAGGTGATATATTGTTGGAAAAGCAGCTTAGTTAGTTGTTTTGTTGCCCAAATGCTTGTTCGATCTGTTTGATAGTTTCTATTGTTGGTCTGAGCAGCATTATTAGTAGCAGTAGCTGATATTACACATTTTTACATTTTCACCAAATAGTTCAGTAACATGCTGATGTTTTTTTATCTTCACAGAAAAGGTCATGGTAGCAGCACATTAATAAAAATATTGAAATATTTACCCAAGTGGAAGAGCAGTATGAGCCATACAGGAATAGAAAAGGCAGTAAGGTAGCGCTGAGTATCTGGATTCCACTTAAATGAGACTGCCAGCGCGTACCCAATAACCAGCGTCCAAATCTAAAAAGAAATCAACTATCAGTACACATGGGTCACAAGAACAATGGTAGCATTAAAAGTGTGACCATCGTACATGGCCACAGCGGAGCGGCGCTTTATCCAGGCATGTCTGTGTATTTACTGCACATAAACAGATTTACCAGCAGGATAAAGAATAAAGCCTCACACACAGTGGTCGTAATATGGTCTTCTTTGTATATAGTTGTATATGGCTAAACACATTCAATATGTCTGGGATTGTTTTTTTAAATGTTAAGAGGAAGAAATGTGTTAAATTAGCTATTACTCGCCAATTTAATCCCCAAATGCACCTCCAGCAAAGACATCACATAAATCAGTGACATTATGGCTGCAGCTCATCACTGGTCTTGGCAGTCACATTGCATGTATTCAAGCATTACTGTTGAGATCAGTGACAATCTCCAGCGGTCACACGACTGACATGATATCACATGACTGACATGATATCACATGACTAGCAGGGCATTGAACAGATAATTATTTTACGCTCTTAACCCCTCAGTGAACGGGCCAAATTTGACATCTGACCAGTATCATTTTATGGGGTAATAACTCTTGATTGTTTCAACATATCACATTGATTTTGAGACTGATTTTTGTGAGAAATTGTACTTTATGATAAATTTAGCATGATATCGATATTTTCTGCATTTATGTATAAAAATATAAAAGTTTACAAACATTGAAAACAATTAGCAGTTTTCAAACTTTGAATGGTTATCCCTTCAATCCAGATAGCCATACCACAGAAAAGCATTAATAAATAACATTTCCCTCATGTCTGCTTTCCATCAGCACCATTTGTAAAATGTGGTTTTATTTTGTTAGCATTTTAGAAAGTTTAAAAATGTAGTAGTAAGTTTTCATTTATTTAAGGAAATTTACAAAACTTATTTTTTCCGGGACCTGTTAGTTTTGAAGTAATATTGGGGGTTCTATATATTGGAAATCCTCAAAAGTGATCCTGTTTTAAATACAGATTCCAGCAATAGATTCAAATTTGTTTTCAGTTAGTTTACTAACCCTTCTGGTGCTTTTCAGGAGTTATGCCACTTTGCATCAACTGGAATGAAGAAATGTATTTTTTTCGTTAAAATGTTGGTAACTTCTGAACAGGCCGCTATATGACTTTAAAAGGAATCTGTCACCCTCCGTGAGAAATATGACTTATTGATATGGGCATACAGGTAACAGACATGTTAGACTAGGCCTACCTGTGTGCCAAATATTAATGGTCGAGTTGTGAAGAAATGCTATATTCTGTCTTTATGCTAACAATTTCTTCCAGGCTCCGATGTCTGGAAGAAATCCCCACCCCCTATCCTCATTACAATACTACCCCCCTCCCATGCATGTCTGCTATGGCCCCGGGATCCTGCACAGCACCCTGCACTCCCTCAGAAATACATACCTCATCCTCCCTTCTAAGGGCTCTGTATTCAGGGATCTTCTGCGCAGGCCACTTCTGTTCCAGTGACCCCGGGTGTGCGCCTCGATAATTGGCGAGGTATGTATTTCTGAGGGAGAGTAGGGTTCAGGATTCCAGGGACATAAGTGACATGCATGGGAGGGGAGGTAGTATTGTAATGAGGACAGGGGGCAGCAGAACCTGGAAGAAATCATTAGCATAAAGACAGAATATATCATTTCTCCACAAGACCATTAATAGGAGGCATACAGGTAGGACTAGTGTAACATTTCTATTACCTATATGCCCATATTAATAGGTCATATACATCCCGGGGGGCGGATTCCCTTTAAGGCCTTTATTTGGCCATGAACAGTCACGGCAAACATCAGGGACCACACACTCAGTATCTCAGGGTGCCAATGGGGTTAAGGACGGATCCTGCACACTGTTAACCATCTAGATGCTGTAGTCACTATTAACAGCAGCATTTAAGGGGTTAAACGACTATCATAAGTACCAACACTAATCGTGACTGATGCAGCAAGTTGTCAGCTATATTGTACAGCTGACAGCTACAGTATTGACACCCATCGGGGAATGATAGTCTTTTATATCGCAAATAAGTAAAAAGACGTATTGGGTCACTAATATTCATCACCTTAATGAGCGGTACCACGTGACCGCTCACACAGGACGAGCTACCGGCGCTGAGAGCAGGCATCGCAGGAGTTGGGTATTTCTCTTCAAGCGGGCGGGCGCACGGGGGTGGGAGGTGACCCCAAACTTTAATTTAAACAAAAAAAACCCCTTGATCTTTCATCCCTTCTCTCCTGCTAGCGCTGCTTTCAGCCGAGCAGGAGAGAAGGGATGAAAGCCGGGTTCAGCACCACACGCAGGGGACAGCGCTTACTGTAGCGCTATCTCTCTTGCGGCGGTCCTCAGGCAGTACACACGGCTGCCGCACGTGTGCCACGTGAGCACATGGACACAGATATTTCCGGTACCGGAAATATCTGGACATGTGAGACTGGCCTAAGACATACAAAAATGGCTGCCAAGTTACACCGACGCCCTGTCCTAGAAAGATAAGGAGTGTGCGCAGTATTCAGCTCCTCTGCAGTGACCTTGATTGTCTACACCAAAATCATCTCCAGGTCACAGCAGTAGAGCCTCCTACCGCACATGCTCACAGGCTCCGGTCCTATTTACATTCTAGGACAAGTTTCTGTCAATGAAACAAGATGGTGGAAATTGCAATGTGTTATAGTGAGTATGTAACAAAAAACGTTAAATTAGCAAATGACATTCAGTGTATTTAGGAATTTTGATTCCTTTTCCAGAAGCACCCATTTAAGATGGGACATCATCTATGATGGTTTTACGGTCTGGCGAGGAGAAAAAACACAGAACTAGTCTGACTTGTTTCTTACAGCTGCTGTAACTTTACATCCTAAGGGTAAAACAGTTTAATGCTGCCCACTCCTATCCCTTTGTGTTGCCCGATTCCAAATAGTTATTAAGTAAGGGCAGATTTCATGTACATCAAAAGGGACAAACAGGGCTCTGTCTCGTAGCGAGCGTTCCATAGAAAATACTGGGATAAGAAATAAGAGGCCAGTTCAATTGACTTTATTACTGCAACTACAAGTAAAGCGTTCAGTTTATTAAACTACCATGGCACTTTGCCAGCCACATGCATAGAAGTGCCAACACTGCAAATAAAATCCAACTTTAATTGGTTAAAAAGAGATCAGATTAGTTATTATAACGTTTACTTGTTTATGCTTTTACAAAGTGAAATATTTGGTAATTGATTCTAGGACAATCTTACTTCATAGGGTTTGTAGTTTGTTTTAAAGGGAACCCGTCAAACCACTAGTCGTTTCAAACTAAAAGAGCCACCTTGTGCAGCAGTAATGCTGCATTCTGACAAGGTGGCTCTTTTAGTTCTGGGTGCTGTAACTGCCGAAATAATCAGTTTTGTAATTTGTTCTAAATACCTTTTCTTCAGTCCTGGAGGCAGGCCTTTCCAACCCTGCTGCACATGCCACACAGCCGTCACTCAAATCTTCTTGGCGCCGGGCGCCGCCCCCTCTGCGCTGTTTTCAAATGTGCCGGCGCCTGCGCTCTTTTCCCCTGCCTTGGGCAGGCGCAGTGAGCGCTGCCCGTCTGTCCTCATATGCAGTCCAGCTGACTGCGCCTGTGCGGCCGCCCTGCCTGTGAATCCCAGCCCCGCAATGTGAATAAATCATAAGTCACTGCGGGGCTGGGATTCAGAGGCAGGGCGGCCGCACAGGCGCAGTCAGCTGGACTGCATATGAGGACAGACGGGCAGCGCTCACTGCGCCTGCCCAAGGCAGGGGAAAAGAGCGCAGGCGCCGGCACATTTGAAAACAGCGGTGAGGAGGCGGCGCCCGGCACCAAGAAGATTTGAGTGATGGCTGTGTGGCATCTGCAGCAGGGGGGGGGGGGGGGGGGGAGGCCTGCCTCCAGGACTGAAGAAAAGGTATTTATAACAAATTACAAAACGGATTATTTCGGCAGTTACAGCACCCAGAACTAAAGGAGCCACCTTGTCAGAATGCAGCATTACTGCTGCACAAGGTGGCTCTTTTAAAAACGCCTGGGGGGGGGACAGGTTCCCTTTAATGGGGTTGTTCACTACTAGGACAAACCCTTCTTAACCCCTTAGGCCCCTTTCACACATCAGTTTTTTGCCATCTGTCGCAAATCCGTAGAATATAGAAAAAAACGGATCCGGTGACTGCAGCCGCTGGTCCGTTTTTTCTCATAGTCTTGTATTAGCGACAGATGGCCTCACGTTTCATCTGTCGTTCGCTGGATCCGTCAAAAATTGTTTGTCTGGCGGCCGGAGACACCGGACATAGTAACATTTTTTGTATTCGTCGATAAAACGGACAGCGACGGATCCGTCGCAGTCCGTCGTTTGCTAGAATGGAAGCCTATGGCGCCGGATCCGTCAAATGATGGAATCCGGCGACGGATTCTGTTTTGTTTTTTTTTAACTGAGCATGCTCCTATTTTTTTAGGATCCAATTAGCCGGATCAGCTAGTCGGATCCAGCGAAAAAAAACGGATCCGTCGCATCAGTATTTCAAATCTGTGACGGATTCGTTTTTTTTTCAAAATTCAACGGATTGTGACTGATGGCAAAAAACTGATGTGTGAAAGGGGCCTTAGTGACCGGGCCAAGTTTTTTTTTTTTTTTAAATCTGACTAGTGTAATCTTATGTGATAATAAATCTGGACTGGATCAACACCTCCCGTCCCAAGGATGCCGGAGGTGTAAAGCCCTCCCTAGGGCAACATCTCCCTTCCCGGAGGCGTAAAGCCCTCCCTAGGGCAACATCTCCCGTTCCCGGAGGCATAAAGCCCTCCCCTAGGGCAACATCTCCCGTTCCCGGAGGCATAAAGCCCTCCCTAGGGCAACATCTCCCGTCCCCGGAGGCATAAAGCCCTCCCTAGGGCAACATCTCCCGTCCCCGGAGGCATAAAGCCCTCCCTAGGGCAACATCTCCCGTCCCCGGAGGCATAAAGCCCTCCCTAGGGCAACATCTCCCGTCCCCGGAGGCATAAAGCCCTCCCTAGGGCAACATCTCCCGTCCCCGGAGGCATAAAGCCCTCCCTAGGGCAACATCTCCCGTCCCCGGAGGCATAAAGCCCTCCCTAGGGCAACATCTCCCGTCCCCGGAGGCATAAAGCCCTCCCTAGGGCAACATCTCCCGTCCCCGGGGGCATAAAGCCCTCCCTAGGGCAACATCTCCCGTCCCCGGGGGCATAAAGCCCTCCCTAGGGCAACATCTCCCGTCCCCGGGGGCATAAAGCCCTCCCTAGGGCAACATCTCCCGTCCCCGGAGGCATAAAGCCCTCCCTAGGGCAACATCTCCCGTCCCCGGAGGCGTAAAGCCCTCCCTATGGTAATATCACATCCACGAGAAGAGACATTGCTCGATCCCCTGTGGTCCCCGACTACCTCTTTTATAGGGTATGCCTATTGTACCATCTGCAGGATTATTAGTAAGCCCATCACCAATATAGTGTTCAGCTGTTGCTCATAGCAACCAGTGTGAGCATGACAAAGTCCCCGCGCACTACCCTCGGTGTACGTAGACAGTGTGCAGTACAAGGCGGCACATGTGACCTCCTCACCCACAGTGAGCTGAAGTAGTCCAGAGCCGCGCAGATCAGGCCGCACACATGTGCCAGCAGCTGGCGCACCCCGAGAAGGCTTCCGGCCATGTACAGCAGGTAGAGCAGGGGCGCCCCGGCCAGCACGGGGACCAGCACCCGCAGCCTGCGCGCAATGAACTCCCCCAGGGCCTCCAGGCTGTGGTTGACGAAGCTGACGGGCAGCAGCAGAGTCGCCAAGACGATGGGGGAGCCCCGGCGCTGGAGGCGGCACAGCCAGCGGCGGCACACTCCTGTCAGCGAGTGCTTGAAGGGGTGCAGGAAGGTGCCGCACAGGGCGGCCCACAGCAGCGGCCGCAGGAAGGCCTCCAGGATGAAGTAGACGAGCACCGCCGCCCCGCAGCACCCGGCCGCGAACAGCAGCGCCCCGGTGTTGTAGAAAGCCTGCTTGATGTTCCGATCAAAGCGGAGCGGCAGCCCGGGAGGCAGCTGGAGCAGAGCGGGCGGGCTGCGGGACGAAGTTTCTGCGGGATGCCTGGCCGCTGCGGGGGATTCGGGCTGCGGCGCTCTGCTCTGCTGGACAGGAGTGCCAGACCGGGAGTCGGGTCCGGGACTACAGGATCGAGCGGAGCCGTGAGAACAATCCTCATTCTCTGCCATGTCCGAGGCCGTCCGCTCACTGCTACCCCGGCCCGACTGTTACCGGTACGCCCCTCCCACCAGAGACCGTGCAAGGCCCCGCCCACAACAGCTGATCACTTGCGTGAGAAAGCGCGGGAGACTAGTAGTCTGCTATTGCGGATTTGCCGATGTCTTCCTGCAAAAAGGAGCATATACCGGCCGGCTCTATACTACAGGTGCAGCTCGCAAAATCAGAATATCATCAAAGAGTTAATTTATTTCAGTTCTTCAATACAAAAAGTGAAACTCATGTATTATATAGAGTCATTACAGAGTGATCTATTTCAAGAGTTTATTTCTGTTAATGTTGAGGATTATGGCTTACAGCCAATGAAAACCCCAAAGTCATTATCTCAGTAAATTAGAATACTTTATAACACCAGCTGGAACAAATGATTTTAACATCCGAATTGTTGGCCTACTGAAATGTATGTTCAGTAAATGCACTCAGTACTTGGTCGGGGCTCCTTTTGCATCAATTACTGCATGAATGCGGCGTCGCATGGAGGTGATCAGCCTGTGGCACTGCTGAGGTGTTATGGAAGCCCAGGTTGCTTTGATAGCAGCCTTCAGCTCGTCTGCACTGTGGGGTTTGGGGTCTCTCATCTTCCTCTTTACAATACCCTATAGATTATGGGGTTAAGGTCAAACTAGTTTGGTGTCCAATCAAGCACAGTGATACCGTTGTTTATAAACCAGGTATTGGTACATTTGGCAGTGTAAACAGGTGCCAAGTCCTGCTGGAGAATTAAAGTTCCATCTCCAAAAAGCTTGTCAGCAGAGGGAAGCATGAAGTGCTCTAAAATTTCCTGGTAGTCAGCTGCACTGACTTTGGTCTTGATAAAACACAGTGGACCTACACCAGCAGATGACATGGCTCCTAAAACTATCACCGATTGTGGAAACTTCACACTAGACCTCAAGCAGGTTGGATTGTGGCCTCTCCGCTCTTCCTCCAGACTCTGGGATCTTGATTTCCAATGTCTAGTGTGACGTTTCCACAATCAATGATGGTTTCGGGAGCCATGTCATCTGCTGGTGTAGGTCCACTGTGTTTTATCAAGACCAAAGTCAGCGCAGCCGTCTACCAGGACATTTTAGAGCACTTCATGATTCCCTTTGTCGACAAGCTTTATGGAGATGGAAATTTCATTCTCCAGCAGGACTTGGCAAATGTCCACACGGCCAAAAGTACCAATACCTGGTTTAAAAACAACAGTATCACTATGCTTTATTGACCAGCAAACTGGTCTAACCTTAAACCCATAGAGAATCTATGGAGTATTGTCAAGAGGAAGATGAGAGACACCAGACCAGACATGCAGACGAAGTGAAGACTACTATCAAAGCAACCTGGGCTTCCATAACACCTCAGCAGTGCCACAGGCTGATCACCTCCATGCCACGCCGCATTGATGAAGTAATTGATGCAAAAGGAGCCCCGACCAAGTATTGAGTGTATTTACTAAACATAAATTTCAGTAGGCCAACATTTCAGATGTCAAAATCATTTTTTTCAAGCTGGTGTTATAAAGTATTCTAATTTACTGAGATAATGACTTTGGGGTTTTCATTGGCTGCAAACCATAATCATCAACATTAACAGAAATAAACGCTTGAAATACATCACTCTGTAATGACTCAATATAATATATGCGTTTCACTTTTTGAATTGAAGAACTAAAATAAATTAACTTTTTGATGATAGTCTAATTTTGCGAGATGCACCTGTAATAGCAGTGCCTGAGGAGACATCACCACCACATGGCTGTATAGTAAGAGCAGTACCTCAGAAGACATCACCAGCACATGGTACTATAGTAATAGCAGTGCCTGAGGAGAAATCACCACCACATGTCTCTATAGTAATACCAGTGCCTGAGGAGACATCACCAGCACATGGCTCCATAGTAATAGCAATGCATGAGGAGAATTCACCAGCACATGGCTCTACGCTAATAGCAGTTCCTGAGGAGACCTCACCACCACACGTCTCTATAGTAATAGCAGTACCTCAGAAGACATCACCAGCACACGGCTCTATAGTAATACCAGTGCCTGAGGAGACATTACCAGCACACGGCTCTATAGTAATACCAGTGCCTGAGGAGACATCATCAGCACTCGGCTCTATAGTAATATCAGTGCCTGAGGAGACATCACCAGCACAGGCCTCTATAGTAATAGCAATGCCCGAGGAGACATCACCAGCATACAGCTCTATAGTAATAGAAGAGCCTGAGGAAAGATTACCAGCACACGACTCTATAGTAATGCCAGTGCCTGAGGAGAATTCACCAGCACAGGCCTCTATAGTAATAGCAATGCCTGAGGAGAAATCACCAACACACGGCTCTATAGTAATAGCAGTGCCTGAGGAGAATTCACCAGCACAAGACTCTATTGTAAGGCTAGGTTCACATTGCGTTAGTGCGATCCGTTTAACGGATCCGTTACTAAGCGGCACTAATGCAATGTAACTGATCTGTTAACGCACCCATAGACTTCAATAGCGTAACACATCCTAACGCATGTCAAAATCGGCATACATTAGCGATGATGCATTACTTTGTGATGCACCCTCGAACGCGGTCTACCGCGTTTTCGGGTACGTTAGGTCTAATGCCCTAACCAGCCCTAACCCATCTCTTCAACCTATCGCTATCTTCTGGTACCCTCCCCTCTGCCTTTAAACATGCCACCATCACACCCATCCTCAAAAAAACTAACCTTGACCCAACTGCTATGCCCAGCTACCGCCCCATATCACTGCTCCCGTTTGCTTCAAAACTCCTTGAGCAGCATGTCCATGCTCAAATTTCCTCCCACCTCTCATCTAACTCCTTGACAATCTCCAATCTTGCTTCCGCCCCCACCACTCCCCCGAAACTGCTCTGACCAAAATTACTAATGACTTAGTCACAGCCAAAGCTAACAGACAGTTCTCCATCCTCCTTCTTGACCTGTCCTCTGCTTTCGACACAGTCGATCACTGCCTACTGCTACAGATTCTTTCTTCCCTTGGCATCAAGGACTTTGCCCTGTCCTGGATTGCCTCATACCTTTCCGACCGCACATTTAGTGTTTCCCACTCCCACACCACCTCCTCATCCCGCCCTCTCTCTGTTGGAGTCCCTCAAGGCTCTGTCCTAGGGCCCCTACTTTTTTCCATCTATACCCTTGGCCTGGGACAACTCATAAAGTCCCATTGCTTCCAGTACCACTTGTATGCGGACGACACTCAGATTTACCTCTCTGGCTCAGATGTCACCTCTCTGCTGTCCAGAATCCCGAAGTGTCTGTCAGCCATATCCTCCTTCTTCACCTCTCGCTTCCTAAAACTCAATGTAGACAAAACCGAACTCATCATCTTTCCCCCATCTCACGTATCCCCCCTACCTGACCTATCTATTATGGTAAACGGCATCACGCTCTCTCCCGCACCTGAAATCCGCTGCCTCGGGGTAACTCTCGACTCTGCCCTGTCCTTCAAACCGCACGTCCAAACTCTTGCCACCTCCTGTCGCCTCCAACTAAAAAATATTGCCAGAATCCGTCCCTTCTTCAGCCCACAATCTACCAAAACTCTTGTGCATGCCCTCATCATCTCCCGCCTTGACTACTGCAACACCCTCCTCTGTGGCCTCCCCGCTAACTCTCTTGCACCACTCCAGTCTGTCCTCAACTCTGCTGCCCGGCTAATCCACCTCTCCGCGCTACTCCCCTGCTTCTCCCCTCTGCAAATTTCTCCACTGGCTCCCAATTCCCCAACAAATCCAGTTCAAACTACTAACACTGATCTACAAAGCCATCCACAACCTGTCCCCTCCCTATATCTCTGAACTAATCTCCCAATACCTTCCCTCACGTAATCTCCGATCCTCCCAAGACCTCCTACTCACCTCCACACTTATTCTTTCCTCACACAACCGCCTCCAAGATTTATCCCGAATATCCCCCATCCTCTGGAATTCCATGCCTCAACACGTCCGACTATCCACCACCCTCGGATCCTTCAGACGGAACCTGAAAACCCATCTCTTCAAGAAAGCCTACAGCCTGCAATAACCATTCTGCCACCTCGCCATCGCCAGAGCAGCCGCCTCACCACCGCCAGAGCTGCTGCACCTCTGACCTTCTGTCTCTTCCCCACTATCCCATAGAATGTAAGTCCGCAAGGACAGGGTCATCTCTCCCCTCTGTACCAGTCTGTCACTGTAAATGTGTTTACTGTAAATATCTGTAACTCTATGTAACCCCTTTTTCATGTACAGCACCATGGAATTAATGGTGCTATATAAATAAATAATAATAATAATGCACAGCGAACGGACCCATTCTCTGTGCATAGACCTCTATTGCTAACGCATGCCAATGCAATGGTACCATGCGTTAGCGCGATTGTAGAAAAAAAGAAAAAAGATTTGGGACATCAGCGTTAGCGCATCCGTTAAACGGATGACACTAAGGTGAAGTGAACCTAACATAATAGCAGTGCCTGAGGAGAATTCACCAGCACATGGCTCTATAGTAATAGCAGTTCCTGAGGAGAATTCACCGGCACACAGCTCTGTAGTAATAGGTAGTGATGAGCAAGCACTAAAATGCTCATTGCTCGGGTCGAGCAGATTGGAATTCTCGGGTACTCGGCCAGAACAACGAGCCCTAAGTCTATGGGAGACCCGAGTATTTTTACCGAGATCCTCCTCGGGGTCTTTTTAAGGTCTAAAAACGTCTGAAAATGATGGAAACACTGCTCTAATGACACAGGGACATCATGGGGATCGCCCGTGGAAGCATTCCTGACTCCTAGTTCACAGCTTTAATCAATTTTTTCCAAGATTCATGCCATTTATCCCAGATTCATGCCATTTATCCCGGTGCCACAAAAAACACATTTAAACGAAACCAAAACGGATTTTGCTGGGAAATATGTCAAGGTACATCCTTTGCAGGTTCATGACTTGCCTGTAAGGCCACATATTTAACCCCAGACCGAAAATTTCCTCCCCCACTTAGGCTTAGTTCAGGCACAGTGTTTTTGAAGCGTTTTTCAACTTTAATATTGCTTTCAACCACTACAAATGCATTCACTGGCAAATGTCATTATAACATTTTACACCCCTAGCTGCCCATGTGGTGTGTGACACATAAGCAGACCCACCTTGTTTCATTTATGAAGGAGGGACACTTAAAGTCACAGAGCCTATTTTTACTGGGGCATCAGGCGGCATTAATCTTCTTAACCCCTTTACCCCCAAGGGTGGTTTGCACGTTAATGACCAGACCAATTTTTACAATTATGACCACTGTCCTTTAATGACGTTATAACTCTGGAACGCTTCAACAGATCCCGGCTGTTTTCTCGTGATATATTGTACTTCATGATAGTGGTAAAATTTCTTCAATATAACTTGCGTTTATTTGTGAAAAAAATGGAAATTTGGCGAAAATTTTGAAAATTTCGCAATTTTCCAAATTTGAATTTTTATACAATTAAATCACAGAGATATGTCACACAAAATACTTAATAAGTAACATTTCCCACATGTCTACTTTACATCAGCACAATTTTGGAACCAAAATTTTTTTTTGTTAGGGAGTTACTGTATAAGGGTTAAAAGTTGACCAGCAATTTCTCAGTTTTACAACACCATTTTTTTTAGGGACCACATCTCATTTGAAGGCATTTTGAGGGGTCTATATGATAGAAAATAACCAAGTGTGACACCATTCTAAAAACTGCACTCCTCAAGGTGCTCAAAACCACATTCCATAAGTTTATTACCCCATCAGGTGTTTCACAGGAATTTTTGGAATGTTTAAATAAAAATGAACATTTAACTTTTTTTTACAAAAAATTTACTTCAGCTCCAATTTGTTTTATTTTACCAAGGGTAACAGGAGAAAATGGACCCCAAAAGTTGTTGTACAATTTGTCCTGAGTACGCCGATACCCCATATGTGGGGGTAAACCACTGTTTGGGCGCATGGCAGAGCTCGGAAGCAAAGGAGCGCCATTTGACTTTTCAATGCAAAATCAACAGGAATTGAAATGGCACGCCATGTTGCTTTTGGAGAGCCACTGATGTGCCTAAACATTGAAACCCCCCACAAGTGACACCATTTTGGAAAGTACACCCCCTAAGGAACTTATCTAGATGTGTGGTGAGCACTTTGACCCATTAAGTGATTCACAGAAGTTTATATGCAGAGCTGTAAAAATAAAAATCATATTTTTTCACAAAAATGATCTTTTCGCCCACAATTTTTTATTTTCCCAAGGGTTAGAGAAGAAATTGGGCCCCAAAAGTTGTTGTACAATTTGTCCTGAGTACGCTGATACCCCATATACCCCAAACCACTGTTTGGGCGCATGGCAGAGATCGGAAGCGAAGGAGCACCGTTTGACTTTTCAATGCAAAATTGACAGGAATTGAGATGTTGCGTGTGGAGAGCTCCTGATGTGCCTAAACATTGAAACCCCCCACAAGTGACACCATTTTGGAAAGTAGACCCCCTCAGGAACTCATGTAGATGTGTTGTGAGAGCTTTGAACCCCCAAGTGTTTCACTACAGTTTATAACGCAGAGCCATGAAAATAAAAAATTTTTTCCACAAAAATTATTTTTTAGCCCCCAGTTTTGTATTTTTCCAAGGGTAACAGTTGAAATTGGACCCCAAAAGTTGTTGTCCAATTTGTCCTGAGTATGCTGATACCCCATATGTGGGGGGGAACCACCGTTTCAGCGCATAGCAGAGCTCGGAAGGGAAGGAGCGTCATTTGGAATGCAGACTTAGATGGATTGGTCTGCAGGCGTCGCATTGCGTTTGCAGAGCCCCTAATGTACCTAAACAGTAGAAATCCCCCACAAGTGACCCCATATTGGAAACTAGACCCCCCAAGGAACTTATCTAGATGTGTTGTGAGAACTTTGAACCCCCAAGTGTTTCACTACAGTTTATAACGCAGAGCAGTGAAAATAAAAAAACTTTTTCCACAAAAATTATTTTTTAGCCCCCAGTACGCTGATACCCCACATATTGGGGTAAACCCCTGTTTGGGCGCACGGGAGAGCTCGAAAGGAAGGAGCACTGTTTCACTTTTTCAACGCAGAATTGGCTGGAATTGAGATCGGACGCCATGTCGCGTTTGGAGAGCCCCTGATGTGCCTAAACAGTGGAAACCCCCCAATTATAACTGAAACCCTAATCCAAACACATCCCTAACCCTAATCCCAACGGTAACCCTTACCACACCCCTAACCCTGACACACCCCTGACCCTAATCCCAACCCTATTCCCAACCGTAAATGTAATCCTAACCCTAACTTTAGCCCCAACCCTAACTTTAGCCCCAACCCTAACTGTAGCCTTAACCCTAGCCCTAACCCTTGCCCTAGCTCTAACCCTAGCCCTAACCCTAATGGGAAAATGGAAATTTTTTTAATTTTTCGCTAACTAAGGGGGTGATGAAGGGGGGTTTGATTTACTTTTATAGCAGGTTTTTTAGCGGATTTTTATGATTGGCAGCCGTCACACACTGAAAGACACTTTTTATTGCAAAAAATATTTTTTGCGTTACCACATTTTGAGAGCTATAATTTTTCCATATTTTGGTCCACAGAGTCATGTGAGGTCTTGTTTTTTGCGGGACGAGTTGACGTTTTGATTGGTGACATTTTCAGGCACGTGACATTTTTTGATCGCTTTTTATTCTGATTTTTGTGAGGCAGAATGACCAAAAACCAGCTATTCATGAATTTCTTTTGGGGGAGGCGTTTATACCGTTCCGCGTTTGGTAAAATGGATAAAGCAGTTTTATTCTTTGGGTCAGTACGATTACAGCGATACCTCATTTATATCATTTTTTTTATGTTTTGGCGCTTTTATACGATAAAAATTATTTTATAGAAAAAATAATTATTTTTGTATCGCTTTATTCTGAAGACTATAACTTTTTTCTTTTTTCTTTGATGATGCTGTATGGCGGCTTCACTTTTGTGGGACAAGATGACGTTTTCAGCGGTACTATGGTTATTTATATCCGTCTTTTTGATCGCGTGTTATTCCACTTTTTGTTTGGCAGTATGATAATAAAGCGTTTTTTGCCTAATTTTTTTTTTTTGCGGTGTTCACTGAAGGGGTTAACTTGTGGGACAGCTTTATAGGTCGGGTCGTTACGGATGCGGCGATACTAAATATGTGTACTTTTATTGTTTTTTTTTTATTTAGATGAAGAAATGTATTTATAGGAACAATATATATATATTTTTTTTTTTTTGGGGGGGGGGATTTTTTTTAAATTTCTTTTACACATGTGAATAATTTTTTTTTTACACTATAACATTGCCCCAGGGGGGCCTCATGTTATAGTGTAAGATCGCCGATCTGACACTTTGCTGTGCACTGTGTCAGATCGGAGATCTGACGTGCACAGCTCCTGGAGGCTTCCCGGCGCCTGCTCTGAGCAGGCGCTGTGAAGCCACCTCCCTGCAGGACCCGGATGCCGCGGCCATTTTGGATCTGGGCCTGCTGCAGCGAGGAGGAGGTAAGAGACCCTCGGAGCAACGCGATCACATCGCGTTGCTCCGGGGGTCTCAGGGAAGCACGCAGGGAGCCCCCTCCCTGTGCGATGCTTCCTTATACCGCCGAAACTGCGATCATGTTTGATCGCAGTGTGCCTTGGGTTAATGTGCCGGTGGCGGTCCGTGACCGCTCCTGGCACATAGTGCCGGATGTCAGCTGCGATACTCAGCTGCCACCCGGTTGCGATCGGCTGAGCGCGGCCGATCGCATATGACGTACTATCCCGTCGGTGGTCATACTTGCCCACCCCACCTCGACGGGATAGTACGTCTAATGTCAGAAAGGGGTTAAAGGGCCATTATGAAACAGTGGGTCTCCTAAGCTGTTGTAGCCTATGCTGTGAGTGAATGGGCTGCCAAGAATTACGACGCACCACGATACCCCTTTCATCAGATGTCCAGGGGGGACTCCTGAAAAAGTGTTGCACTGAATTCAAGGCCTGCCCTTCTACTAATTCATATGCACCCCATTACGCCTTTGAACCCATATATTGGATGGGCCCCTGAAAATCCACTTCACAATATGCATTTTGTACTCCCGTACTCCTTTGTTTTACACATTGGCAGCAAGGCCAGCCCTGCTGCATAGTCATATGCACCCCATTACGCCTTGGAACCCACATACTGGATGGGACCCTGAAAATCCACTTTACAATATGCATTTTGTACTCCCGTACTCCTTTGTTTTTGTCATATCAGACGCTGTTCAGACCAGGTCGTTCGACAGAGCGGTAATTCTTCTTTTGACCACTATTTGCTCATTGGCGTCGGCTAGATTTTACCTAGCTGTTCCGGGGTTTATTTACCTGATCCTCGGATTGGAAGCTGGGCCATGCCCATTGCCTTTAAATAGTTCTCCTGATCATTGGGCGTCGCCGATTATAGCTTCTGTCTTGTGCGTTGTTATCTCGGTCTGGAGTGGAGAGCTGGTTGGTGGAGATTCGTTGCTGGTGGTGTATTTTCCTTAGTCTTATTTACTCCTTCCTATATTAGTATTTATTTTGCCCTGCACATTTATAGTGTATTCCTGAGTGACTGCGGCATGGTGTATATTTTCCTTTATCCTTGTCTGTGCTAACTGTGGGTATTGGTGTATTACCTCCTCACTGGGTGGTGGGCGGAGGTTTCAGCCTAGGGTTGAAACAGGAGACAGGGTGAGGGAAATTGCAGGGGCCCGGGTTATTAGCTCTCGCTCACCTAGTTCCCCCGTGACATTATAATTGGCCCAACAACAACAAAAAAAAAAGGGGTTTCTTTTTTTTTTCTTTTGTCATGGATCCCATGACTTCCTTAACCTGCCAGTTGGAGGCGCTGTCCCTACAGGTCACTGAGTTGAGGGGGGCAGTTCAGCAACAGGGACTAGCAGTATCTAATGTGCAAGCTGGAGCGACAGGAAGAGTTGCTGAGCCTAAATTCCCTTTGCCTGAAAAATTTGCTGGGGAACGCAGTAAATTTGTTTCTTTTCGTGAAGCTTGCAAACTATATTTCCGTATGCGCCCGATCTCCTCGGGTGATGAGGCTCAGCGTGTGGGCCTGGTGTTGTCATTGTTAAGCGGGGATCCCCAAGCATGTGCGTTTTCTTTGCCATCTGATTCTGCTGCATTTGACTCTGTGGAGAGTTTTTTTTCCTCTCTTGGAAAAATCTACGATGAACTATTCGCCAGGGGGAGCGAGTTGCAGAGGATTACTGTTCTGAATTTTGTCGCTGGGCGATCGATACACAATGGAATGATCCAGCATTGCGGAGTCAGTTTATTCATGGGGTTTCTGGAAGGGTTAAAAAAGCTCTTCTGATGTACGAGACTCCTGCTTCTCTAGATTCCGCTATGAGTCTGGTTGTCCGCATTGATCGCCGTTTGCGTCAGGGGGAGCATGAGACACCGCCTATGGGAGAGGGTTTAGGTTCACGTGAGGTTGCTGCAGGTGAGCCCACGGAGCCTATGCAAATCGCAGGGGTGTCACATGTGATGCGTCGAGCCCCTGAGCTCAGGAAGCAGGGAGCCTGTTTTTACTGTGGTAAAACTGGTCATTTTATTAACATCTGTCCTCTGCTGTCTAAGAAAAATGCAACGGCGGAAAACTTCTAAGCTCGGAGGGTGTGGAGGAGACCAGTTTGAGCTTATGTATATCCTCCATGGTGGTTTCTCAATGCATGCTCCCTGCTAAGGTTTTTATCGCTGGCAGTGAGCTGCCAATTACTGTTTTTGTGGATAGTGGTTCAGCCACAAATCTCATTGATGAGGAGTTTGCACGCACAGCAGGTTTTAGGATTGAAAAGCTGTCTCATCCTGTCCGCGTGGTCACCATCAATGCTGCTCCTCTCTCTCGGGGAGATTACTGAATTTGTGGCTGAGGTGAAACTCCACATTGGGGTTCTACATTCCGAGCGGGTTACATGTAAGGTGCTCAGGAATCTTCCTGCTCAGGTGGTTTTGGGTTTTCCTTGGTTGTCCATGCACAACCTGGTAATTGACTGGAAAACTCAGGAGATAATTCAGTGGAGCGAGTTCTGCCAGGAGAATTGCCTGGCCACATGTGTGGCTGCGGTGACTTCAAGCGTTCCGGAGTCACTTCTGGATTTTGTGGATGTGTTCTCTGAAAAGGGTTGTTCAGAGTTGCCGCCACATCGTGCCTATGACTGTTCTATCAGGTTTAAACCAGGGGCCAAGTTGCCTAAAGCAAGGATGTTTAACATCTCCGGTCTGGAGAGACAAGCGTTGAAAGATTATATTGCTGAAAGCTTGAGCAAAGGGCACATCAGGCCATCATCCTCGCCGGTGGCAGCAGGGTTCTTCTTCGTGAAGAAGAAAGATGGCGGATTACGCCCGTGTTTGGATTTCAGGGAGTTGAACCAGATTACGGTTCGTGATCCATACCCGATGCCACTGATACCAGATTTGTTCATCCAGGTGGCGGGTGCTAAGTGGTTTACCAAGCTTGACCTCAGGGGGGCGTACAACCTCATAAGAGTCCGTCAAGGTGATGAGTGGAAGACGGCTTTTAATACCCCTGAGGGTCATTTTGAAAATTTGGTGATGCCTTTTGGGTTGACTAACGCACCTGCAGTGTTCCAACATTTCATCAATGATGTGTTCTCGCATGTTTTGGGGAAATTCGTTATCGTGTACCTAGATGACATCCTCATATATTCTTGCGACCGTGATGCTCATTTAAATCATGTCAGGCAGGTGTTACAGCTTCTCAGGGAGAATAAGCTGTATGCTAAACTTGAGAAATGTGTATTTTCTGTTCAAGAGTTGCCTTTCTTGGGTTATATTGTGTCTGCTTCTGGTTTTAAAATGGACGCCGCTAAGGTGCAAGTGGTGCTGCATTGGGAATGTCCTGATAACCTGAAAGCACTTCAGCGGTTCCTTGGGTTTTCTAACTACTATAGGAAATTTATCAAGGATTTTTCCATCATTGCTAAACCGCTAACTGACATGACTAAAAAGGGTACCAATTTCTCCGTTTGGCCTGAGGCTGCTGTGCGCGCATTTGAATTTCTTCAGAACAGTTTTGTTTCAGCCCCCATTCTTGTGCAGCCAGACGTATCAAAACCCTTTGTTGTGGAAGTCGATGCGTCTGAGGTTGGTGTGGGGGCGGTACTATCTCAAGGCTCATCTTTGAGTGGTTTGCGTCCGTGCGCCTATTTCTCCAAGAAACTCGTCCGCCGAACGCAACTACGATATCGGCAACAGGGAGTTGTTGGCAATCAATTTGGCCTTTGAGGAATGGCGACACTTCTTGGAGGGGTCGGTACATCAGGTTACTGTTATTACCGATCATAAGAATCTGCTGTATTTGGAGTCAGCCAAGCGTCTGTCCCCCAGGCAGGCTCGCTGGGCATTGTTTTTCACGCGATTCAACTTTTTTGTTACGTACCGACCGGGGTCTAAGAACACTAAGGCAGATGCTTTATCCAGGTATTTTCCGGGGGGAGAACCTCGGGAAGATCCGGTACCCATCCTCCAAAAGGGTGTAGTGGTCTCGGCTCTCACGACAGAGGTTGAGACTCAGATTGCCGAGGCTCAGGAGGAAGTACCACCAGAGCTTCCCATTAACAAATCATTTGTACCACTCCATCTTTGCCTAAAGGTGTTGGGGGAGCATCATGATGCTGTTCTGGCTGGCCACCCAGGGGTTAGAGGTACCTTGGAGTTGGTGTCACGTCAGTTTTGGTGGCCCAAGATCCGACAGGACGTGGTCTCATACGTGTCAGCTTGTACCACGTGCGCTAGGGCTAAGACGCCCCGCTCCCGTCCTGTTGGCACACTTCTTCCTCTTGAAGTACCTAGCAAGCCATGGACGGAAATCTCCATGGATTTCATCACTGATTTGCCCTCATCAGCTGAGAACACGGTCATCTTGGTGATTGTTGATCGGTTTTCTAAAATGTCGCACTTTGTGTCTTTGCCTTCGTTGCCTAACGCTAAGACTCTGGCTCAGGTATTTGTGCAGGAGGTGGTCAGACTTCATGGGGTTCCGTCTGACATCGTGTCTGATAGGGGGTCTCAGTTTGTGGCAAAATTTTGGAAAGCATTTTGCTCACGGCTGGGGATCAAGTTGTCTCATTCTTCGGCGTTCCATCCTCAGTCAAATGGTCAGACTGAGCGTATGAACCAAAATTTGGAACAGTAACTACGCTGCTTTGTCTCTGATAACCAGGAGGAGTGGTTTACCTTTCTTCCTTTGGCTGAGTTTGCCATCAATAATCACCGCCAGGAGTCATCTGGGGAGTCTCCGTTTTTTTGTGTTTACGGGCTACATCCTCAATTTTGTACCTTGAGTCAGAGGGGCTATTCCGGCGTTTCGGAGGAGGATCAGTTAGGAGCACAATTGTCATCAGTCTGGAGGAGAGTTAAACAGCGCCTGTTGAGTGTGGGTGCTAGGTACAAACGTGTGGCTGACAGTAGGCGTGTGCCAGGTTCGGACCTGAGTGTGGATGACTGGGTGTGGTTATCCACAAAAAACAAGACTCAAAATACCGTCCCTTAAATTGGTTCCACGGTTTATTGGTCCATTTAGGGTCACCGCCGTCATTAACCCAGTAGCGTACCGATTGGAGCTCCCTACGGTGTATAAGATACACAACGTGTTCCACAGGTCTCTTCTAAAGAAGATGGTGGGTTCTGTGGACGCGGCGCCTATGCCACCTCCAGTCTTGGTGGATGGTAATTTGGAGTTTGAAGTCTCCAAGGTGGTTGACTCTCGTGTAGTGCGTCGCACTTTACAGTACTTTACAGTTATGGGCCTGAGGAGAGGTCCTGGGTACCAGCCTCGGATATTCATGCGGATCGGCTGGTCAGGTTTTTTCATCGTCGCCATCCAGACAAGCCGGGTCCTATAAGCCGTGAGGGCCCTGGGGTCCCTCGTAGAAGGCGGGGTACTGTCATGTCGGACGCTGTTCAGACCAGGTCGTTCGACAGACAGCGGTAATTCCACTTTTGACCACTATTTGCTCATTGGCGTCGGCTAGATTTTATCTAGCTGTTCCGGGGTTTATTTACCTGATCCTCGGATTGGAAGCTGGGCCATGCCCATTGCCTTTAAGTAGTTCTCCTGATCATTGGGCGTCGCCGATTATAGCTTCTGTCTTGTGCGTTGTTATCTCGGTCTGGAGTGGAGAGCTGGTTGTTGGAGATTCGTTGCTGGTGGTGTATTTTCCTTAGTCTTATTTACTCGTTCCTATATTTGTATTTATTTTGCCCTGCACATTTATAGTGTATTCCTGAGTGACTGCGGCGTGGTGTATATTTTCCTTTATCCTTGTCTGTGCTAACTGTGGGTATTGGTGTATTACCTCCTCACTGGGTGGTGGGCGGAGGTTTCAGCCTAGGGTTGAAACAGGAGACAGGGTGAGGTTCGAGGCCTGAACATGCACACCATCAGTGTAAACTTCAGGTAGAGGGTCAGTCAGGATTTCCCTAGTCTGAGGGAAATTGCAGGGGCCCGGGTTATTAGCTCTCGCTCACCTAGTTCCCCCGTGACAGTTTTACACATTGACAGTGTTCTGTCTCCGCCATCTAATTTGTTACCTCCAATTATCTGTTTGCATAATTTGCAGTTTCTCAGCCAGTATACAGGACTTGATATATTCATACCTTTATTTGTAGTGCTTTGGCTCCCTCTAGCGGTCAGAGTCATGTTGACAGTTGTATTTTTCTGTTATGTATTTTTTATGTCTGATTCTCCTCCTCCTTTGCAATGCATTATGGTAGCTCAGCCCACATTTCCCTCCATTATCATTTCACTTCCAGTTTGCCTTCCAGGAAAGAAGCTTACATTTCATCCCCCTTGCGATTGCATTGCCGGTATGTCTTTATGCTCTCTGTAGATATTTCTGCTCTATATTAGCCTAGCTTAACCAGTTGCCCTCCTAGTCCAGTTACTAGCCTTCTAAATGTAATGCATAACGTTTATCATGTGTAGTATGTATTTGTTCCCTACCATGCACTGATTCTATGTATATCATTGTTCACAGTTTCACCGCATCAATATACCACTACGTTTATTACGAGCAGGAACGAAACAAGAGTGGACCCTCTGGACCGTGGGGGAACTACCCCTGGGCGAGCGGACCTAGATAGGAAACCAACCCCTATACAGGGATCGTTTAGGAGCAAGCCCAGAGGTCTCTTACCCACGGTGGAGTACCAAGAGGGACGGCTCCAGGAAGGAAGACGGGAGAGGCTGGAGGAGAACAAGGCTGAAGGTGTTTTGAAAGGCTGGAAACCGGAGCAGGGAGACTGAAGGAAAGAAACAAAGGAACAAAGACAAGGGAAGGAAGGAGCGGGTACTGGAAGGGAAAGGAGGGCAATGGTGAGACTAGACGAGGAACCAAACGGAGTAGGTACACAGCACAGTAGCGGAAGGGGCCAGACGCACAAGCAAAAGCTAATGACAATCAGGCACAGAGGAACAGGTGAAGCAGCCTTTTGTAGCAGGAGCAAGAACAGGATAGGATGAGAGAGACCCCATGACCTCAGGGGGCGGTGGCCGAGAGGCTGTACCTGCGTCCAGGAGGGAAGCTAGAGCGCCTGCATTGAGACAGGACACCAGCCGAGGACCTGGAGACCGGAAGTGCCGGGAAGGCAGAGGAGCGTGCAAACCGGGACGCAGCAGAGGTGGAATGAGAACGCAGGAGAGTGGCGGTTGTAACAGGCGCAACGCTGGAGAGGTGAGAACCGCGCCGCAGGAGAGTGGCGGTTGTAACAGTACCCCCCTTCTTACGCCCCCCTTTACGAAGAGTAGCAAGGAATTTATTAAGAATACGGGGGGCATCAATGTTCTCCAAGGGCTCCCAGGACCTCTCCTCAGGACCAAACCCCTTCCAATCCACCAGAAAAAACTCTTTACCCCGAACCTTTTTAACAGCCAAAATATCCTTTACCTCAAAGACGTTGTCAGAGCTAACTGGTAGAGGGGACGTGCGAGATGAGGGATGAAAGCGGTTAAAGACAGTGGGTTTGAGAAGAGAGACATGAAAAGTATTGGGTATACGGAGCGAGGCAGGCAATTTCAGCTTGTAAGCGACTTCGTTGACTCGACGCAGAATCTCGAAAGGACCTATAAAACGTGGCCCAAGTTTGTAGGACGGAATCTTGAGTCTGATGTACCTTGAGGAGAGCCAGACCTTGTCACCTGGTAGAAAAGAAGGTGGATCTAAACGCCTTTTGTCTGCTTGCCTTTTCATTCTTAAAGATGCTTTGTCGAGCGTTTCCTTGACTTCATTCCAGATAGTGGAAAACTCGCAGACCAGAGAATCGGCTGCCGGAACACCGGAGGTAGAGGAAACTGGTAGAGGCACACCAGGATGTTGTCCGAATACAATGAAGAAGGGAGTTCTCGCAGAGGCTTCGCTGGAATGGTTATTGTAGGCAAACTCAGCCCAAGGAAGAAGGTTTACCCAGTCGTTATGATGAGCATTAGTGAAATGTCGTAGATAGGCGGCTAGAGTCTGATTGGTCCGTTCAACTTGACCGTTAGTCTGAGGGTGATACGCGGAAGAAAAGTCCAGAGTCACTCCTAGAAGTTTGCACATAGCTCTCCAGAAACGGGAAGTAAATTGTACACCTCTGTCAGACACAATGTGTAGTGGTAGACCATGTAGTTTAAAGATGTTCAGGATGAAAATGTCCGCCAAGTCAGGAGCAGAGGGTAAACCGGGCAGCGGAATAAAGTGAGCCATCTTCGAAAATCTGTCCACCACAACAAGTATGACTGTACATCCGGAAGAGGTGGGTAAGTCGGTAATGAAATCCATGGCAATGTGTAGCCAAGGTGCTGATGGCACAGGAAGAGGAAGCAGATTTCCAAATGGTAGTTGTCTTGGCACCTTGTTTCTGGCACACGAGGGACAAGAAGCGACAAATTCTTTGGCGTCTTGACGCAGAGTAGGCCACCAGTAGTACCGAGAGATAAGGAGAAAAGTCTTTTTGGAACCAGCATGCCCCGCTAGTTTAGAAGAATGACCCCAAGTTAACACTCTTCTTGTGTCTGCTTCCGAGACTAAGGTTTTTCCCGGTGGGGGGTGAATCAACTGTACAGGAGCAACAGTTAAGACCTTAGAAGGATCTATGATGTATGAAGGTTCCTCCTCAGTATCAGGTGGCTGAAAAGACCTTGACAGAGCATCCGCTCTAATGTTCTTACAGCCAGGCCGGAAGCGCAGCTCAAACTCGAAACGGGCGAAAAACAGGGACCATCTGGCTTGTCGGGGGTTTAATCTTTGCGCAGTTTGCAGATAAGCAAGGTTCTTATGATCGGAATAGATTACGAACGGATGTACAGATCCTTCAAGAAGATATCTCCATTCCTCCAAGGCCAACTTGATGGCTAACAACTCTCGATCTCCTATAGTATAGTTCCGTTCTGAAGTCGAAAAGACCTTAGAGAAGAAACCGCAGGGAACCATTTGACCTTCGGAAGTCCTCTGAGAGAGCACAGCTCCAGCACCTGAAGAAGAGGCGTCTACTTCCAGGACGAAGGGCTTGTTTACCTCCGGGTGATGCAAAACTGGAGCGGAAGAAAAAGATTTTTTAAGCAACAGAAAAGACTTTTCAGCTTCTGGTGACCACTTCTTGGAGCTGGAGTTTTTTCGAGTGAGAGCAGAAAGAGGTCTGATGATTGAAGAGAAATGCGGAATGAATTGCCGGTAGTAGTTAGCGAAACCAATAAAGCGTTGGATGGCTTTTACTCCGCAGGGTTGTGGCCAGTTGAGAATGGCATTCACCTTCTCGGGATCCATCTTGAGACCAGAATCCGAAACGATGTATCCAAGAAAAGGCAAGGAAGTTTGCTCGAAGACGCATTTCTCGTACTTAGCATACAGGCGGTTATCTCGCAGACGTTGCAGAACTTTGCGCACACTCCTTCGATGAGATGGAAGGTCTGGAGAAAATACAAGAATGTCATCCAAATAAACCACTACACATATGTAGAGGAGGTCTCGGAAGATATCGTTAACGAATTCCTGAAAAACCGCGGGAGCGTTACACAGGCCGAAAGGCATGACCAAGTACTCGTAGTGTCCATCCCGAGTGTTAAAGGCGGTTTTCCACTCGTCGCCGGAGCGGATTCGGACTAAATTGTAAGCTCCACGCAAGTCAAGTTTAGTAAAGATGCGGGCTCCTCGAAGGCGGTCAAAGAGCTCGGGTATCAGAGGCAGAGGATACCTATTCTTGACTGTGATGTTGTTTAGCCCACGATAGTCTATACAAGGTCGTAGAGAACCATCTTTTTTCTTTACAAAGAAAAAACCTGCTCCTGCAGGGGAGGAAGACTTTCGGATAAATCCTTTTGTAAGATTTTCTTGAATATACTCGGACATGGACTTAGTTTCTACAGCAGAGAGAGGGTAAATTCTTCCTCTTGGAGGAGAGCAGCCAGGGAGGAGATCAATCGGACAGTCGTAGGAGCGATGTGGCGGGAGACTCTCTGCTTCTTTCTTGTCGAAGACATCAGCATACGACCAATAGGGTGAAGGTAAACCAACCGGAACACTAGTGGATTGAGTAAGGAGCACAGGACGCACCGACCGAAGACATCGATCATGGCAAGAAGGACCCCATCGTAGAACATCTCCGGACCGCCAATTGAGAGTGGGCTCATGAAGTCTGAGCCACGGAAGACCAAGCAAAAAGGCGTGGGAAAGACTTGGTAAAACATAAAAGGCAATTTTCTCTTGATGAAGAGCGCCGATCTGTAGCTCGACTTCTTCAGTGACTAACGAAATAGTCTCCTGTAGCGGTCTTCCGTCCACCGATGCAACCAGGCGAGGGAAGTCCAACGAGATTACTGGGATGCGAAGCCTCCGAACCGCCTCAAGACTGATAAAATTGCCTGCCGCGCCCGAATCCACATACGCGACCTCGGAGAACCGATCCTGGTTGGAAACAAGTAAAACTGAAAGAGTCAAAGGTAGAGAGGAAACAGGATCACCTAGGGAGGCCTCTCTTACCTGCCCTAGGCGGAGGAGTTTTCCGGCCTATCAGGACAACTGCGAAGCAAATGAGCGGCACTACCACAGTAAAAACAGAGACCCTGGGTACGTCTCTCCTTACGGCGCTGCTCTGCCATCTTTACTCGATCTACTTGCATGGGTTCAGAAGCAGGAGGGGTAGAAGAGGGAGAGACGGGAGCACGAGGACTACTAGGCTGGCGAAAGGTGGAAGCAGAGGAATTAGGTCTCTTCTCTCTTGCGGACTCACGAGACCGCTCTTGGAAGCGGAGATCAATCCGAGTGGCGAGGGAGATAAGATCCTCTAGAGTGGTCGGAGTGTCACGCCCGGCAAGCTCATCTTTAATTCGGCTGGACAAACCCCGCCAGAAGGCACCCACTAGAGCCTCATTGTTCCACCCAAGCTCTGAAGCCAAAGTACGAAAACGTATGGCATATTGTCCGACGGATAAGGGTCCCTGGCGTAAATTAAAGAGGGACTCCGTGGTAGAGGCCAAACGTCCGGGTTCGTCAAAGACCTTGCGAAAGGTCTCGAGAAAATTCTCTAAGTGGGAAACAACGGGATCATCACGTTCCCACAAAGGATTAATCCAAGCTAGGGCCTCTCCTTCCAAATGAGATACAATAAATGCCACTTTGGCTCGATCGGATGGGTACTGCTGGGGCAGAAGCTCAAAATGGAGGCGGCATTGGTTCAAGAACCCTCTGCAGAGCTTAGGGTCGCCACCGTACCTAGGAGGTTTTCCGAGACGAGGAGGGGGATGAGGGGTGCCCGAAGGACTGGAGTCATTCTGAGCAGAGGCAGTGGGAGCGGACTGTAAATTAAAGAGGCGGTCATCAATCGACGCCATGTAGCTAAGCATGCGGGACTGAGTATCTCGCTGCTGCGAGAGCTCCTGTTGGAGGCTAGTAAGCTGAGCGGCATTTACGGGATCAGCAGCTTGCAGAGCGGATAAGCGTGACTCCATAGTTTTCATAAAAGCCATGATACGCTGCTGGTTGTCACGTAAATGGGCCAGTTCCTTCTGGGCCGAAAAAGCGGTACCTGCGGGGTCCATGGCCTGATTGTACTATTACGAGCAGGAACGAAACAAGAGTGGACCCTCTGGACCGTGGGGGAACTACCCCTGGGCGAGCGGACCTAGATAGGAAACCAACCCCTATACAGGGATCGTTTAGGAGCAAGCCCAGAGGTCTCTTACCCACGGTGGAGTACCAAGAGGGACGGCTCCAGGAAGGAAGACGGGAGAGGCTGGAGGAGAACAAGGCTGAAGGTGTTTTGAAAGGCTGGAAACCGGAGCAGGGAGACTGAAGGAAAGAAACAAAGGAACAAAGACAAGGGAAGGAAGGAGCGGGTACTGGAAGGGAAAGGAGGGCAATGGTGAGACTAGACGAGGAACCAAACGGAGTAGGTACACAGCACAGTAGCGGAAGGGGCCAGACGCACAAGCAAAAGCTAATGACAATCAGGCACAGAGGAACAGGTGAAGCAGCCTTTTGTAGCAGGAGCAAGAACAGGATAGGATGAGAGAGACCCCATGACCTCAGGGGGCGGTGGCCGAGAGGCTGTACCTGCGTCCAGGAGGGAAGCTAGAGCGCCTGCATTGAGACAGGACACCAGCCGAGGACCTGGAGACCGGAAGTGCCGGGAAGGCAGAGGAGCGTGCAAACCGGGACGCAGCAGAGGTGGAATGAGAACGCAGGAGAGTGGCGGTTGTAACAGGCGCAACGCTGGAGAGGTGAGAACCGCGCCGCAGGAGAGTGGCGGTTGTAACAACGTTTAATAAAGCACAGACTCAACCACAGTCTCCTTATTGGACCCCGGTATAGCGGTTTAGCTGACTGGATAGCTACTTGGGCCTGTCTCATTTAGTGAGGACAGAACAGTGAAACGGCAGCCATCCAACTAGTGGGATTCAAGTCACCGGCTACTCAGAGACTAAATACAGCTACAGCAATCTCTGCACAGCCAAGCACTTTCCCAAGATACCATGTCTCACAAATCGCATAGAACAAGATCTGTTACTTCCATCTCCTCAAAGACAACATCCATCAGCAGCGCGGTCGCCATTGCCCGCGCAAATGCTGAAGCCGCCAAAATACGAGCGAGCTTTGCTGACCAAGAGATGCAACTTAAATTAGAAAAGGCACGCTTAGATGACGAAGAGAGAAGGTCACGATTAGAGAGAGCCGAGCAAGAGAGAAGGTCACGCTTAGAGAGAGCCGACCAAGAGAGAAGGACGCAGTTAGAAAAGGCACGTGTGGATGCCGCCTTAGAAAGCTTAGCAGCAAAAAGGGAAGCTGCCGCAGCCCTCGCTGAAGCGGAGTCGCTAGAAGCCGCGCAAAGTCCCAAGCTGCATAGCCAAAGCAGTATGTCGAGTCTGGAGTTTCCACTACAAGACTCACCACAACGCACATCTCAGTATGTTAATGAACTTCCTGATCCAAACTATAACCCTGAACCAGCACCAAAACGAGAATACGACGTCTCCAGCGAAGTGAGCGAGAGTCATCACGAGGCTCAGCTCCAGGACAGAAACAAACTCGAAAACGTGACACAAAACAACTCTGCTAATGACTACCTTGCCCCTCACCAGGTAACCAATGTGGATCACCCTGCTGACACACCGTACGTCAGACCGAAGCAATACGACACCGGCTGGCGCCACCCTGAGGACACTAACAGGTATGAGCGCACCTCACATCACTATCAGTGCGACCCATCACCAGCTTACTCTGCTGACAACCGGTTCACGACAGAATTTGCCAGGTTCTTCACACGACGTGAACTGGTTGCCAAGGGGCTCATGAAATTCACTGACCAAGCTGAAGGATACAGAGCTTGGAAAGCTTCCTTCCAAAATGTCATTAGAGACTTGGGGCTACAACACAGGGAAGAGATAGACCTGTTAGTGAAATACCTGGGAGAAGAGTCAGTCAAACACGCAGTAAGAATCAGAGACATTAATATAAACCGCCCTGAGACCGGCCTCAGAGAGATCTGGATGAGTGTTACGGTTCGGCAGAGGTAATAGAAAGAGCCTTGTTCAAAAGAATCGATGACTTTCCTAAAATTTCTAACAAAGGTCTCCAGAAACTTAGAGAGCTAAGCGACCTACTAAAGGAAGTCCAAGTTGCCAAATACGAGGACGACCTACAGGGACTTGCATTTCTCGACACAGCCAGAGGTGTTAACCCTATAGTCCAGAAGTTGCCCTACAATCTACAGGAGAGGTGGCTCACACATGGTTCCACATACAAATACAAACACAGTGTTCCATTTCCCCCCTTCTCCGTTTTTGTAGACTTTATACACCAACAAGCGAGAATTAGAAACGATCCCAGCTTTGACTTTGCAATGCCATATGCCACACCGTCACCACCTGCAAATCCACGCAGAACATCCGTGGCAGTACACAAGACTTATGTTTCTTCTCCAGGTTCTAATTACAGGTCTGCTGGCTGCTCCCAATCAGAGACAAAGGTGCAGGACCCTGACAAGCAGTGCCCACTTCATCAGAAGCCTCATCCTCTCCTGAAATGCAGAGCCTTCAGAGGAAAATCTATGCCAGACCGCAGAAGCTTCCTGAAAGAGAACGGTATCTGCTACAAGTGCTGCTCGTCCACAACTCATCTCGCCAAGGACTGCAAGGTCAGTGTAAAATGCACAGAATGTGGCACCACAGACCATAACACTGCTCTACACCCAGGCCCAGCTCCATGGAGTGCACAAAACATGCCAGCTGACAGTGAGCATGGCGGGGAGGAAAGGAACACTGATACAGCTACGCCAGAGATCACTTCACAATGTACCGAGGTCTGCAAAGGGACAATAGACAGTAGGTCCTGTTCAAAAATATGCCTTGTCAGAGTATACCCAAAAGGCCATAGAGACCAGGCTGTAAGACTGTATGCTATCTTGGATGATCAAAGTAATCGATCCTTGGCAAGATCAACATTCTTTGACCTATTCAGCATCAAAGGGCCAAGCACTCCCTACTCATTAAAGACGTGTGCAGGTACTGTGACAACAGCAGGCAGGAAAGCTACAGTACCAAATCGAGTCATTAGACGGACAATTCTGCCTACCACTACCCACGATCATCGAATGTAACCAGATCCCAGACAACAGATCTGAAATCCCTACACCAGATGTAGCAATCCATCACGCTCACTTAAAGCGAATAGCACACCTTATACCGGAACTCGACCATCAGGCCCAGATAATTCTGCTGTTGGGGAGAGATATCCTGCAGGTTCATAAAGTGAGACGTCATATCAATGGACTCCACAATGCTCCCTATGCCCAAAAGCTAGACCTAGGATGGGTCATAATTGGCAACGTATGCTTGGGACGCATGCACGCCCCATCTTCTGTGACAAGCATGCTGACAAATACATTGGAGAAAGGACGACCATCTCTGTTTCAACCTTGTATCAATGAGTTCCATGTCAGGGAACTGCCACACAGCATCCAACTGCCCAACCATTTAATAGACTTTACTCACGACAGCAGTATAGTGTCGGGAAGCTATGAGGATCAGTTAGGGTGCAGTCTTCCAGAGAACTAAGCAGGACAACCAAGTGGCAATGTCGGTAGAGGACAAGTTGTTCTTGGAGGTAATGGACAAGGGACTCGTTAAAGATGAGACCAACAGCTGGGTCGCACCTCTTCCCTTCAAAACCCACAGACCACGTCTACAGAACAACAGAAATCAGGCATTACAACGTTTCTCCTCTCTGAAACGTAATCTGCAAAAGAAACCAGAGATGAAAGATCACTTTTTCTCCTTCATGTCAAAGATTTTTGAAAACTGTCACGCAGAACTAGCTCCCACTCTCAAAGACTCTGAAGAATGCTGGTTCCTACCTATGTTCGGAATATACCACCCTAAGAAACCAGGCCAGATTAGAGTCGTGTTCGATTCCAGTGCCAAATTTAATGATGTCTCCCTAAATGATGTTCTACTAACAGGACCAGACCTCAATAACAAACTGCTGGGAGTACTTATGCGCTTCCGTAAGGATTCCATTGCCTTCATCGCTGACATCCAGCAAATGTTCCATTGTTTCCTTGTGAGAGAGAGAGACAGGAACTTCCTAAGATTCTTCTGGTACAGAGACAATGATCCTACTAAAGAAGTCACAGAGTATCGCATGAGAGTGCACATCTTTGGCAACAGTCCTTCCCCTGCAGTCGCCATTTATGGACTCAAAAGGTCGGCTCAGGAAGGAGAAGCAGAATACGGAGCAGATGTCAGACAATTCATAGAAAAGGACTTTTATGTCGACGACTGTCTGAAAACCATGCCTTCAAATGAGACTGCCATCAGTCTTCTCAGGAGAGCCCAGGACATGCTTGCCTGCTCGAACCTTAGGCTTCATAAAATAGCCTCAAACAGCCAAGAACTCATGGAAGCGTTCCCTTCTCAGGACCTATGCAATGGTCTCAGAGACCTGGACCTGGGGTCAGACCCCACACCAATGCAACGCAGCCTTGGGCTTCTCTGGAATCTACAGTCAGACACTTTCACCTTTCAGGTCAACCAGGAAGAAAGGCCTTTCACACGTAGAGGCGTCCTGTCTACCATCAACAGTCTGTACGATCCCTTGGGTTTCGCAGCTCCTGTTACTATACAAGGCAAGGCCCTACTAAGAGACTTAACTAGGGAAACATCTGACTGGGATGCACCTCTGCCGCCTGATAAGAGGATCCAGTGGGAAGAGTGGAAGAACTCGTTAGCGGCACTCTCCAACCTGAATGTGCCAAGACCATACGCCCCTGTGCCATCTACTGAGATACAGAGCCAAAGACTGTACGTATTTGCAGATGCTTCTGTCAAAGCAATTGCCGCTGTTGCCTACCTCAAAACTGTAGACTCCAAATGTCAGTGCCACATTGGTTTCATTATGGGAAAGGCCAAACTCGCACCACAACCAGAGCACACTATACCCAGGTTAGAGCTTTGTGCCGCAGTCCTAGCTGTTGAGTTAGCAGAGTTCATCGCATCCGAAATGGATATCGACCTGACACAGACCAAGTTCTACTCAGACAGCAAAGTAGTCCTGGGATATATCCACAACGAAACCAGGCGATTCTACTTTTATGTCAATAACAGAGTGCTACGTATCAGGAGATCAGTTCATCCGAAGCAGTGGCATTACATACCCTTGGTTCCAGTTCCTAACTACCCTGAGGAGCCCTTGCTATTGACTCCAGCTACTCTACTTACCCAGAAAACGGGACTGTCCAGTGCCCCTCCAGGAGGATTTGACGCTAAGGACCTCTACAAGCGCCAATGGAGACAGGTACAAAGTCTTGCAAATACTTTCTGGGACAGGTGGCGCAAACAATATTTGTCTACCCTGCAGCCACATACGAAGTGGCAATCTACTAAACCTAATCTTAACGTAGGTGACCTTGTTCTTGTGAAAGACTGTCAAATTCACCGGAACCAGTGGCCACTTGGTCTAGTTACCGCAACATTCCCGAGCAAGGACGGCAACGTCCGCAAAGTTGAACTAAGGATGACCAAAGGGAATGAACCTAAGACATTTTCCAGACCGGTATCTGAACTGGTCCTATTGTTGCCTTCGGAAGAAAGGAGTAGTGACATCCGTTGATGTCAGACGGGGAGTGTTCTGTCTCCGCCATCTAATTTGTTACCTCCAATTATCTGTTTGCATAATTTGCAGTTTCTCAGCCAGTATACAGGACTTGATATATTCATACCTTTATTTGTAGTGCTTTGGCTCCCTCTAGCGGTCAGAGTCATGTTGACAGTTGTATTTTTCTGTTATGTATTTTTTATGTCTGATTCTCCTCCTCCTTTGCAATGCATTATGGTAGCTCAGCCCACATTTCCCTCCATTATCATTTCACTTCCAGTTTGCCTTCCAGGAAAGAAGCTTACACTTCATCCCCCTTGCGATTGCATTGCCGGTATGTCTTTATGCTCTCTGTAGATATTTCTGCTCTATATTAGCCTAGCTTAACCAGTTGCACTCCTAGTCCAGTTACTAGCCTTTCTAAATGTAATGCATAACGTTTATCATGTGTAGTATGTATTTGTTCCCTACCATGCACTGATTCTATGTATATCATTGTTCACAGTTTCACCGCATCAATATACCACTACGTTTAATAAAGCACAGACTCAACCACAGTCTCCTTATTGGACCCCGGTATAGCGGTTTAGCTGACTGGATAGCTACTTGGGCCTGTCTCATTTAGTGAGGACAGAACAGACAGCAAGGCCAGCTCTGCTGCATAGTCATATGCACCCCATTACTCCTTGGAGCCCACATACTGGATGGGCCCATGAAAATCCACTTCACAATATGCATTTTCTACTCCCGTACTCCTTTGTTTTACACTTTGGCAGCAAGGCCAGCCCTGCTGCATAGTCAGTCATATGAACCCCATTAGGCCTTGGAACCCACATACTGGATGGGCCCATGAAAATCCACTTCACAGTATGCATTTTGTACTCCCGTACTCCCTTGTTTTACACATTGACAGCAAGGCCAGCCCTGCCGCATAGTCATATGAACCCCATTACGCCTTGGAACCCACATACTGGATGTGCCCATGAAAATCCACTTCACAATATGCATTTTGCACTCCCGTACTCCTTCGTTTTACACATTGGCAGCAAGGCCAGCCCTGCTGCATAGTCAGTCATATGAACCCCATTACGCCTTTGAACCCACATACTGGATGGGCCCATGAAAATCCTCTTCACAATATGCATTTTGTACTCCTGTACTCCTTTGTTTTACACATTGGCAACAAGGCCAGTCCTGCTGCATAGTCAGTCATATGAACCCCATTAGACTTTTGAACCCACATACTGGATGGGCCCATGAAAATCCACTTCACAATATGCATTTTGTGCTCCCTTACTTCTTTGTTTTACATATTGGCAGCAAGGCCAGCCCTGCCGCATAGTCATATGCACCCCATTACGCCTTGGAACCCACATACTGGATGGGCCCATGAAAATCCACATCACAGTATGCATTTTGTACTCCCGTACTCCCTTGTTTTACACATTGACAGCAAGGCCAGCCCTGCCGCATAGTCATATGCACCCCATTACGCCTTGGAACCCACATACTGGATGGGCCCATGAAAATCCACATCACAATATGCATTTTGTACTCCCGTACTCCTTTGTTTTACACATTGGCAGCAAGGCTAGCCCTGCTGCATAGTCAGTCATATGCACCCCATTACGCCTTGGAACCCACATCCTGGATGGGCCCATGAAAATCCACTTCACAATATGCATTTTGCACTCCCGTATTCCTTCGTTTTACACATTGGCAGCAAGGCCAGCCCTGCCGCATAGTCATATGCACCCCATTACGCCTTGGAACCCACATACTGGATGGGCCCATGAAAATCCACATCACAGTATGCATTTTGTACTCCCGTACTCCCTTGTTTTACACATTGACAGCAAGGCCAGCCCTGCCGCATAGTCATATGCACCCCATTACGCCTTGGAACCCACATACTGGATGGGCCCATGAAAATCCACATCACAATATGCATTTTGTACTCCTGTACTCCTTTGTTTTACACATTGGCAGCAAGGCTAGCCCTGCTGCATAGTCAGTCATATGCACCCCATTACGCCTTGGAACCCACATACTGGATGGGCCCATGAAAATCCACTTCACAATATGCATTTTGTACTCCCGTACTCCTTTGTTTTACACATTGGCAGCAAGGCTAGCCCTGCTGCATAGTCAGTCATATGCACCCCATTACGCCTTGGAACCCACATACTGGATGGGCCCATGAAAATCCACTTCACAATATGCATTTTGTACTCCCGTACTCCTTTGTTTTACACATTGGCAGCAAGGCCAGCCCTGCTGCATAGTCAGTCATATGAACCCCATTAGGCCTTGGAACCCACATACTGGATGGGCCCATGAAAATCCACTTCACAATATGCATTTTGTACTCCTGTACTCCTTTGTTTTACACATTGGCAGCAAGGCCAGCCCTGCTGCATAGTCATATGCACCCCATTACGCCTTGGAACCCACATACTGGATGGTCCCATGAAAATCCACTTCACAATATGCATTTTGTACTCCCGTACTCCTTTGTTTTATACATTGGCAGCAAGGCCAGCCCTGCTGCATAGTCATATGCACCCCATTACGCCTTGGAACCCACATACTGGATGGGCCCATGAAAATCCACTTCACAATATGCATTTTGTACTCCCGTACTCCTTTGTTTTACACATTGGCAGCAAGGCCAACCCTGCTGCATAGTCATATGCACCCCATTACGCCTTGGAACCCACATACTGGATGGACCCATGAAAATCCACTTCACAATATGCATTTTGTACTCCCGTACTCCTTTGTTTTACACATTGGCAGCAAGGCCAGCCCTGCTGCATAGTCAGTCATATGAACCCCATTACGCCTTTTAACCCACATACTGGATGCGCCCATGAAAATCCACTTCACAATATGCATTTTGTACTCCTTTGTTTTACACATTGGCAGCAAGGCCAGCCCTGCTGCATAGTCAGTCATATGCACCCCATTACGCCTTGGAACCCACATACTGGATGGGCCCATGAAAATCCACTTCACAATGTGCATTTTGTACTCCCGTACTCCTTTGTTTTACACATTGGCAGCAAGGCCAGCCCTGCTGCATAGTCTTATGCACCCCATTACGCCTGGGAACCCACATACTGGATGGGCCCATGAAAATCCACTTCACAATATGCATTTTGTACTCCCGTACTCCTTTGTTTTACACATTGGCAGCAAGGCCAGCTCTGCTGCATAGTCAGTCATATGAATCCCATTATGCCTTGGAACCCTTCATACTGGATGGGCCCATGTAAATCCACTTCACAATATGCATTTTGTACTCCCGTACTCCTTTGTTTTACACATTGGCAGCAAGGCCAGCCCTGCTGCATAGTCATTTGCACCCCATTATGCCTTGGAACCCACATACTGGATGGTCCCATGAAAATCCACTTTTATTTTTTAATGGTATGATGGTTTCCTCTTTGTAGAATCATTTACAGGAGAATTTGGCAATTTTATTTGCCATGTTTTTAACACTAAGGTTCAGATATGGCTTTAAATAAGGGTAATACTTGCAATACAAGGCAATTTTATTCCAAACTACAAAATTCAAGGAATAGTATGACTGAATAGTGTGAGTGCGTACACTTTTGTAAATGTTAACATACACAGGTTAATAAGTACATATAAGGATTAAATAAATACAGTGATTACATATATATGAAGATTAACTACATACAGTATATTTAGATTGTCACCAAGAGGCTTTTAAACATCATCCGTCTGGAATATCAGAGAAGCAACAGCAAGACAGGGAACCCCTGGGAGATTACCTACACTGAATCGGCGTCCCCAATTATGCAGGTATCAGCACACTATACTTGTACAGGTACACCAGTTTAGGCATCTGTCTTAGTCATGTTTCTCTGGTCTTATATAGTGAATAACACTATGTAGTAACTCTAGTTTCACCCACACCTTCAAGTGGCCACTTTTCAAGGTTGGATGAGACTGAGATATCATGGAGTCATCAGACAAGGGGCCATAAACCCCTAGAAAATAAAAGCCACAAGGATTTAGATCAAACCACCACCGGCATAGTTTCAGTAAACCTTAATGTTTTACAATGACAAACAGCAAACATATAGAGGCTTAAGGCCCCGTCACACATAGCGATTTACCAACGATCACGACCAGCGATACGACCTGGCCGTGATCGTTGGAAAGTCGCTGTGTGGTCGCTGGGGAGCTGTCACACAGACAGCTCTCTCCAGCGACCAGCGATCAGGGGAACGACTTCGGCATCGTTGAAACTGTCTTCAACGATGCCGAAGTCCCCCTGCAGCACCCGGGTAACCAGGGTAAACATCGGGTTACTAAGCGCAGGGCCGCGCTTAGTAACCCGATGTTTACTGTGGTTACAAAAAAAAACAAACAGTACATACTCACCATCTGATGTCCGTCAGGTCCCTTGCCGTCTGCTTCTTGCTCTGACTGAGTGCCGCCGTACAGTGAGAGCAGAGCGCAGCGGTGACGTCACTGCTGTGCTGTGCTCTCACTGTACGGCGGCACTCAGTCAGAGCAGGAAGCAGACGGCAAGGGACCTGATGGACATCAGATGGTGAGTATGTACTGTTTGTTTTTTTTACATTTACGCTGGTAACCAGGGTAAACATCGGGTTACTAAGCGCGGCCCTGCGCTTAGTAACCCGATGTTTACCCTGGTTACCAGTGAAGACATCGCTGGATCGGTGTCACACACACCGATTCAGCGATGTCAGCGGGACCTCAACGACCAAAAAAAGGTCCAGGCCATTCCGACACGACCAGCGATCTCGCAGCAGGGGCCTGATCGCTGGTACGTGTCACATATAGCGAGATCGCTACTGAGGTCGCTGTTGCGTCACAAAACTTGTGACTCAGCAGCGATCTCGCTAGCGATCTCGCTATGTGTGACGGGGCCTTTAGAACTGTTTGTGAAGTGAATAAACAAACATTTATCAAGATTGTGTCACTATGAGCATTGTCTGTCACATCTGTAAATGTTTTACAAGAAATACAGCAGTGTCATTGTCTGAATGCATTGGGTATACAGTATTTTTATCTTGGTTACAAATCGCCATTTGTATATTCGCCATTTGTACATTTGCGGCAGTCAAAGTTAAGGCTCTCAAGAAGAGAAACTAATATAGTGGACAAAGCTCTTTTTTTAATGAACTACTGAGCCAAACTAACAGTATTGCTTAATCAACTTTATATGAAGTGCATTGTGTCCAATGTGAGCAACCAGGCAATACAAATAGGAGCTTTTTAAGGGAGCTCTTTAAGGTACACAAATGTTATCAAGTCTTTGCAAACAAGGATGTGGTTTCACCAATGTGGGGTACCTTTTCTAAAAATATACTAGTGCCCTCGCAGGCCCCTTGCCCAAAATTCACCGCCCTATAACAGTACAAAGCACGTTCACCCTGGTGATCTAGTGGCAGTTAAGAGACATTGCAGGAGACAGAGTTAAGAAGTAAGCCCAATGTAGTGGTGTGGGTTACTGAGACTTGTAATGCAGTGCATGAGCTGCCAAACAATTCCCCAATGGGGGTACCTTTTTTAAAAAATAGACTAGTGCCATCACAGCCCCCTTGCCCAAAATGCTCCGTACAGAGCACATTCACCCTGGTGATCTAGTGGCAAGTGAAGGACACACTGCAGGAGACAGAGTTAAGAAGTAGGCCCAATGTAATGTAATGCCCAATTCCCCAATGTGTGGTCCTTTCTTTACAAATTAAATAGTGCCATCACAGCCCCCTTGCCCAAAATGCACTGTACAGAGCACGTTCACCCTAGTGATCCAGTGGCAGGTGAAGGACACACTGCAGGAGACAGAGTTAAGAAGTAGGCCCAGTGTAATGTAATGCCCAATTCCCTAATGGGGGTACCTTTTTTAAAAATAGACTAGTGCCATCACAGCCCCCTTGCCCAAAATGCACCATACAGAGCACATTCACCCTGTTAATCTAGTGGCAGGTGAAGGATACACTGCAGGAGACAGAGTTAAGAAGTAGGCCCAATGTAATGTAATGCGCAATTCCTGTAATAGTTATAGGGGATAACTCAGAAGACTCTTTGCGTGGAACAAGACAACTACAGGACACAGTTTTATAAGTGGTAAAGTCTATATTATCACACGGTGATTCAAACAGGTACAGAGAGAAACTCAAGTCCACAACACTTGGTGTAAATATTAAACGCAGCTTGGCAGTCTATATGAAACTTCGGAGGAAAATGCAATCAAGCAGAAAGTCTATGAAGCACAGTTATTCTTGAGGATACATGACACGAATAAATCCTTGTCTTAGTCCAAACACAGATAGATAAGCTTATAAGGCAGTTCAAATCATATCTTAGCTCAACCAGGGGGGCCTGGTTAATAGTCTCAGGTTTTTGCAGAGCAGCAACAGGTTACATGTCCAGCAAATGCAGATGGAAGTAAACACGAGCAGCAGATGAAGGATTACTGGAAACGTGTGTGCAGCAGGAACTCAGAGCAGAGTAGCAGGATCACCACACAGGTTCACAGGAGCAGGTATATAGCCAGGGAGTAATCAGAGGTTAGGAGCTGGATGCAAGGCAGAATACTCTAGCACAAACTGAAGGCTGGGGTGGAGTTTTATAGCAGGAAGACAGTGCACATGAGACCAAAGACGCCATCTTGGAAAAGGGCAGTAATGCACAAAAGGTAATAAAAATGTTCAGAGTCCTGACAATTCCTCAATGTGTGGTCTTTTCTTTACAAATTCAAATAGTGCCATCACAGCCCCCTTGCCCAAAAAGCACTGTACAGAGCACGTTCACCCTGGTGATCTAGTGGCAGATGAAGGACACACTGCAGGAGACAGAGTTAAGAAGTAGGCCCAATGTAATGTAATGCCCAATTCCCCAATGGGGTTTCCTTTTTTTACTAAAAAAACTAGTGCCATCACAGCCCCCGTGCTGAAAAATTCACCGGCCTATAACAGTACAGAGCACATTCACCTCGGTCATCTAGTGGTTGTAGAGGATGAGGATAAGGAGGAGGATAACAACAAACAGACCAAATGTGGAAGCGTATACCCATGTGTGGTTGTGAAGAGGTGCATGAGAATACACCTCCCCAAAAGAGATAATGTATTTAAGGTTATGTTTCGCTGGTTTCACTTGGTGGTGTACAGAAGTCTTTCCCAATCCAGGCCTTGTTCATTTTTATAAGAGTCAGCCTGTCAGCATTTTCAGTTGACAGGTGGATGTGCTTATCTGTGATAATTCCACCAGCGGCACTAAACACCCGCTTTGACAGAACGCTAGCAGCAGGGCAGACCAGGACCTCCAAGGTATAGAGAGCCAGTTCATGCCACGTGTCCAGCTTAGATACCCAATAATTAAAAGGCACAGAGGAATCACGGAGGACATTGGTACCATCTGCAAGGTACTCCCTCACCATCTTCACAAACATTACACTTCTTGTGACAGCACTCCTTGCCTCTGTGGCGGCACGATGGGAGGATCTGAGAAAACTGCCCCAGAACTTTGCCATTGTTCCCCTGCCTGAGCTGGATTGTACTTCTGTGTCTCTCGCTTGGACTTCTTGGCTGTACAACAAACTCTGACGTCTGCTGCCAGCGTTCTCAGATGGGAATTTTTTAAGTAATTCTGCTACAAGGGCCCTCTGGTACTGCAACATTTTAGTACACCTCTCTGCCTCTGGTAGAAGACATTTAAAAGTTCTCCTTGTAGCGTGGGTCTAGAAGTGTCACCAACCAGTAATGAGTGTCACCCAAAATTTTTATAATGCGAGGGTCACGTGAAACGCAGTGCAACATAAAGTCAGCTATGCGTGCCAGACTGCTAACAGGCAAGACTTCTGTGTGCTCACCAACAAGACGACTGACCATGCTGTCCTCCTCATGCTCCCTGTCCTCAGGCCATCCCCACTGATCAGACGGTATGACAGCTGTGTTTGTTGTACCGTCTATAGCGCATGAAAGTAGCTCCTGTTATTCTTCTTCATTAACTATTAATCCACGATGAGAAGACATGAGGCTGGGCTGAGTGTAATCCCCCTGTATGGTTCCTTGCTCCATGTCCTCGTGCTCTACCTACAATGCATCCTCTTTAATTGTGAGCAGAGAGGTTTTTAGAATGCTGAGAAGTGGGATGGTTGGTATGCTAATTATGGAGTCATCGCCGCTTACCATCTTGGTCCAGTGCGAGGGGAGATCACACACCAGCCGGTGAGCTGGCAGCTGCTGAAGCACGGCAAGGGTGGCTGAAGCTTTAGATGACTTCCTAAAATGGGCAGACAGATGGCGTGCTTTCACTAGCAGATCCGGCAGCTCTGGGTGGCTTTTCAGAAAATGTTGAACCACGAGTTTCAGCACATGGGCCAAGCAAGGTACATGTGTGAGCTGTTGTGGATTCTGTTTGTGGGCTCCCTCTGGTGGTTACTGCTGGTAATGGGTGACTTTGGTGGGTTGCGGCCTTTGGTTTCCACCTGTCCATCAGAGGCTGGGTGTTTCCTATTTTACCTGGCCTTTCTGTCATTTCCCTTGCCGGCTATCAATGTGTTCAGATGTGCTCTGTTTGGTCCCTGCCTACCTGCTCCCAGATCTTTCAGGATAAGCTAAGTGCTGATTTTCAGTTGTTTGGTTTTTGGTCCAGCTTGCTTAGAATGTCTCTATGCTAGCTGGTTGCTCTAGTGGACTGAGGTTCTCCCCATGTGCCATGAGTTGGCACATGGGTTCTTGTAATCTCAGGATGGTTTTTTTGATTAGGGTTTTTTGCTGACCGCTCAGTCCCCTTTTGTATCATTCTGCTTTCTAGTTTTCAGCGGGCCTCTATTTGCTAAAGCTATATACATCACCTCTATGTGTGTGCCTTCCTCTCATTTCACCGTCAATACATGTGGGGGGCAACTATACCTTTGGGGTTAATTCCTCTGGAGGCAAGTGAGGTCTTTGTTTTCTCTGCAGTACTAGTTAGCTCTTAGGCTGGTGCGTGGCGTCTAGAACCAACGTAGGCACGCTCCCTGGCTATCTCTAGTTGCGTTTGTCAGGCGTAGGGCAGCGGTCAGCCCAGGTTCCATCACCCTAGAGCTCGTCCGATATTTGTTATACTTTGCTTGTCCTGTGCTATCCCTCGCCATTGGGGATTCATGACAGTATAGCCGGCCCACAAAGTGTTAATTGTTTGGGCTGAAGCAGGAGAAAAAGAAGTGTTCAAGGGAAATTTTTTTTTTTTTTTTTCCTTCAGAGTTTTGCTGCCTAGCCCTTAATTGCTGTCTAGCTGCTTCTTACCTCCTCTTAACCCTTGAATGGCTCTGATCTTAGCTGTTTATCATGGATGTCCAGAGTTTGGCTTCCAGCCTGAGTAATCTCGCGGCAAAGGTTCAAAACATACAGGATTTCGTTGTTCACACTCCCATGTCTGAACCTAGAATTCCTATTCCAGAGTTTTTTTCTGGAGATAGATCTACCTTCCTGAATTTCAGGAACAATTATAAATTGTTTCTCTCTTTGAAATCTCGCTCCTCTGGAGACCCTGCTCAACAGGTCAAGATTGTTATATCGTTCCTACGGGGCGACCCTCAGAATTGGGCATTTGCATTGGCACCAGGGGATCCTGCATTGCTCAGTGTGGATGCGTTTTTTCTGGCATTGGGATTGCTCTATGAGGAACCTAACCTAGAGATTCAGGCTGAAAAGGCTTTGTTGGCCCTCTCTCAGGGGCATGATGAAGCGGAAATATATTGTCAGAAATTTCGGAAATGGTCGGTGCTTACTCAGTGGAATGAGTGCGCCCTGGCTGCAAACTTCAGAAATGGTCTTTCTGAGGCCATTAAGGATATTATGGTGGGGTTCCCTGCGCCTACAGGTCTGAATGAGTCTATGGCTATGGCCATTCAGATTGATCGGCGTTTACGGGAGCGCAAACCCGTGCACCAGTTGGCGGTGTCTTCTGAACAGGCACCTGAGACTATGCAATGTGATAGAATTCAGTCCAGAAGTGAACGGCAAAATTATAGGCGGAAAAATGGTTTGTGTTTTTATTGTGGTGATTCAGCTCATGTTATATCAGCATGCTCTAAACGCACAAAAAGGGTTGATAAATCTTTTGCCATTGATACTCTGCAGTCTAAGTTCATTTTGTCTGTGACTCTGCTTTTTCACTGTCTTCCATTTCCGTCGATGCCTATGTGGATTCAGGCGCTGCTGTCATGATTCTCAATGGCGAGAGAACATAGCCCAGCATATATGAGAACTAGCTCTTGGAAGATGGAAACTATACTGACCATGAACTAAACCTGCCGCACAACTAGAAGTGGCCGGGTAGCATGCCTACGTTTTTTTATCCCTAGATGCCCAGCGCCAGCCGGAGAACTACCTAATCCTAGCAGAGGAAAAGACAGTCCTGGCTCACCTCTAGAGAAATTTTCCCAAAAGGCAGACAGAGGCCCCCACATATATTGGCGGTGATTTTAGATGAAATGACAAACGTAGTATGAAAATAGGTTTAGCAAAATCGAGGTCCGCTTACTAGATAGCAGGAAGACAGAAAGGGCACTTTCATGGTCAGCAGAAAACCCTATCAAAACACCATCCAGAAATTACTTTAAGACTCTAGCATTAACTCATAACACCAGAGTGGCAATTTCCGATCACAAGAGCTTTCCAGACACAGTAACGAAACAGCAGCTGTGAACAGGAACAAAATGCAAAAACACACAAGGACAAAAGTCCAACTTAGCTGGGAGTTGTCTAGTAGCAGGAACATGCACAGAAAGGCTTCTGATTACATTGTTGACCGGCAAGAAACTGACAGAGGAGCAAGGTTATATAGCGACTCCCACATCCTGATAGGAGCAGGTGAACAGAGGGGATGATGCACACAAGTTCAATTCCACAAGTGGCCACCAGGGGAGCCCAGAATCCAATTTCACAACAGTACCCCCCCCTCAAGGAGGGGGCACCGAACCCTCACCAGAACCACCAGGGCGATCAGGATGAGCCCTATGAAAGGCACGGACAAGATCGGAGGCATGAACATCAGAGGCAGTGACCCAAGAATTATCCTCCTGACCGTATCCCTTCCATTTGACCAGATACTGGAGTTTCCGTCTGGAAACACGAGAGTCTAAGATCTTTTCCACAACGTACTCCAACTCACCCTCAACCAACACCGGAGCAGGAGGCTCAACGGAAGGCACAACCGGTACCTCATACCTGCGCAACAATGACCGATGAAAAACATTATGAATCGAAAAGGATGCAGGGAGGTCCAAACGGAAGGACACAGGGTTAAGAATCTCCAATATCTTGTACGGGCCGATGAACCGAGGCTTAAACTTAGGAGAAGAAACCCTCATAGGGACAAAACGAGAAGACAACCACACCAAGTCCCCAACACAAAGCCGAGGACCAACACGACGACGGCGGTTGGCAAAAAGCTGAGTCTTCTCCTGGGACAACTTCAAATTGTCCACCACCTGCCCCCAAATCTGATGCAACCTCTATATACGAGCAAACAAATCAGTAAGCAGTGGTAACGGATATTGATATTTAACCGTGATTTTATTCAAAAGTCGATAATCAATACACGGCCTCAAAGAGCCGTCTTTCTTAGACACAAAGAAAAAACCAGCTCCTAAGGGAGATGACGAAGGACGAATATGTCCCTTTTCCAAGGACTCCTTTATATATTCTCGCATAGCAGCGTGTTCAGGCACAGACAGATTAAATAAACGACCCTTAGGGTATTTACTACCCGGAATCAAGTCTATGGCACAATCGCACTCCCGGTGCGGAGGTAGTGAACCAACCTTGGGTTCTTCAAAAACGTCACGAAAGTCAGACAAGAATTCAGGAATCTCAGAGGGAATAGATGATGAAATGGAAACCAAAGGTACGTCCCCATGAGTTCCTTTACATCCCCAGCTTAACACAGACATAGCTCTCCAGTCGAGGACTGGGTTATGAGATTGCAGCCATGGCAATCCCAGCACCAAAACATCATGTAGATTATACAGCACCAGAAAGCGAATAACCTCCTGGTGATCCGGATTAACACGCATAGTCACTTGTGTCCAGTATTGTGGTTTATTACTAGCCAATGGGGTGGAGTCAATCCCTTTCAGGGGTATCGGAGCCTCCAATGGCTCCAAATCATACCCACAGCGTTTGGCAAAGGACCAATCCATAAGACTCAAAGCAGCGCCAGAGTCGACATAGGCGTCCGCGGTAATAGATGACAAAGAACAAATCAGGGTCACAGATAGAATAAACTTAGACTGTAAAGTGCTAATTGAAACAGACTTGTCAGGCTTCTTAGTACGCTTAAAGCATGCTGATATAACATGAGTTGAATCACCACAATAGAAGCACAACCCATTTTTTCGTCTAAAATTCTGCCGCTCGCTTCTGGACAGAATTCTATCACATTGCATATTTTCTGGCGTTTTCTCAGTAGACACCGCCAAATGGTGCACAGGTTTGCGCTCCCGCAGACGCCTATCGATCTGAATAGCCATCGTCATGGACTCATTCAGACTCGCAGGCACAGGGAACCCCACCATAACATCCTTAATGGCATCAGAGAGACCTTTTCTGAAAATCGCCGCCAGGGCGCACTCATTCCACTGAGTAAGCACAGACCATTTGCGGAATCTTTGGCAGTATATTTCAGCTTCATCTTGCCCCTGAGACAAGGACATCAAGGCCTTTTCCGCCTGAAGCTCTAAATGAGGTTCCTCATAAAGCAACCCCAAGGCCAGAAAAAACGCATCCACATTGAGCAACGCAGGATCCCCTGGTGCCAATGCAAAAGCCCAGTCTTGAGGGTCGCCCCGGAGCAAGGAAATTACAATCCTGACCTGCTGTGCAGGGTCTCCGGCAGAGCGAGACTTCAGGGACAAAAACAATTTGCAATTATTTTTAAAATTTTGAAAGTGAGATCTATTCCCCGAGAAGAATTCAGGCAAAGGAATTCTAGGCTCAGACACAGGTGCATGAACAACAAAATCTTGCAAATTTTGCACCTTTGTGGCGAGATTATTCAAACCTGTAGCTACACTCTGAAGATCCATTTGAAACAGGTGAACACAGAGCCATTCAAGGATTAGAAGGAGAGAAAGAGAGGAAGGCTGCAGTATAGGCAGACTAGCAAGTGATTCAATTAAGAGCACACTCAGAACTAGAGGGGAAAAAAAAAAAAAAAATTGTAGCAGACTTCTTTTTTCTCTCCTTTCTCAGCCAGTAATTTAACCCTTTTTGGGCCGGTCAAACTGTCATGATTCTCAATGGCGAGAGAACATAGCCCAGCATATATGAGAACTAGCTCTTGGAAGATGGAAACTATACTGACCATGAACTAAACCTGCCGCACAACTAGAAGTGGCCGGGTAGCATGCCTACGTTTTTTTATCCCTAGATGCCCAGCGCCAGCCGGAGAACTACCTAATCCTAGCAGAGGAAAAGACAGTCCTGGCTCACCTCTAGAGAAATTTTCCCAAAAGGCAGACAGAGGCCCCCACATATATTGGCGGTGATTTTAGATGAAATGACAAACGTAGTATGAAAATAGGTTTAGCAAAATCGAGGTCCGCTTACTAGATAGCAGGAAGACAGAAAGGGCACTTTCATGGTCAGCAGAAAACCCTATCAAAACACCATCCAGAAATTACTTTAAGACTCTAGCATTAACTCATAACACCAGAGTGGCAATTTCCGATCACAAGAGCTTTCCAGACACAGTAACGAAACAGCAGCTGTGAACAGGAACAAAATGCAAAAACACACAAGGACAAAAGTCCAACTTAGCTGGGAGTTGTCTAGTAGCAGGAACATGCACAGAAAGGCTTCTGATTACATTGTTGACCGGCAAGAAACTGACAGAGGAGCAAGGTTATATAGCGACTCCCACATCCTGATAGGAGCAGGTGAACAGAGGGGATGATGCACACAAGTTCAATTCCACAAGTGGCCACCGGGGGAGCCCAGAATCCAATTTCACAACACGCTGCCCTGAGTCTTATGGATTGGTCATTTGCTAAACGCTGCGGTTTTAGTCTAGAGCCTCTGGAAGTTCCTATTCCTCTGAAGGGAATTGATTCTACACCATTGGCTATGAATAAACCGCAGTATTGGACACAAGTGACCATGCGCATGACTCCCGTTCATCAGGAGGTGATTCGCTTCCTTGTACTGTATAATTTACATGATGTACTAGTGCTTGGTCTGCCATGGTTACAAACTCATAATCCTGTCCTGGACTGGAAAACAATGTCTGTGCTAAGCTGGGGATGTCAGGGGGTTCATGATGATGCACCTCCGATTTCTATCGCTTCATCTACTCCTTCGGAGATCCCTGCGTTTTTGTCGGATTATAGGGATGTTTTTGAGGAGCCTAAGCTCAATTCGCTCCCTCCTCATAGAGAGTGTGACTGTGCTATAGAATTGATTCCTGGCAGTAAGTTCCCTAAGGGTCGTTTATTTAATCTGTCACTGCCAGAGCATACTGCTATGCGGAATTATATTAAGGAGTCCTTGGAAAAGGGACATATTCATCCATCTTCGTCCCCTCTGGGAGCAGGTTTTTTTTTCGTGGCAAAAAAAGATGGTTCCCTGAGGCCTTGTATAGATTATCGCCTTCTGAATAAGATTACAGTCAAATACCAGTATCCATTGCCATTATTTACTGATTTGTTTGCTCACATTAAGGGGGCTAGGTGGTTCACTAAAATAGATCTTCGTGGTGCGTATAATCTGGTGCGGATAAAACAGGGTGATGAGTGGAAAACCGCATTTAATACGCCTGAGGGCCATTTTGAGTATTTGGTAATGCCTTTTGGACTCTCCAATGCTCCGTCAGTCTTTCAGTCCTTTATGCACAATATTTTCCGTGAATATCTGGATAAGTTTATGATTGTGTATTTGGATGATATTTTGGTGTTTTCTGATGACTGGGAGTCTCATGTTCTACAGGTCAGGAAGGTGTTTCAGGTTTTGCGGGCCAATTCTCTGTTTGTGAAGGGCTCAAAGTGTCTCTTCGGAGTCCAGAAGATTTCTTTTTTGGGGTACATTTTTTCTCCTTCTACTATTGAGATGGATCCCATTAAGGTTCAGGCTATTTGTGACTGGACACAACCTACATCTGTTAAGAGCCTTCAGAAGTTCTTGGGGTTTGCTAATTTTTATCGTCGGTTCATTGCTAATTTTTCCAGTATTGTTAAACCTTTGACTGATTTGACTAAAAAGGGTGCTGATGTTGCTGATTGGTCTCCTGCGGCCGTGGAGGCCTTTCGGGAACTTAAGCGCCGGTTTTCTTCTGCTCCTGTGTTGTGTCAACCAGATGTTTCACTTCCTTTTCAGGTGGAGGTTGATGCTTCCGAGATTGGAGCGGGGGCGGTTTTGTCACAGAGAAGTTCTAATGGCTCGGTGATGAAGCCATGTGCTTTCTTCTCTAGAAAATTCTCGCCCGCCGAGCGCAATTATGATGTGGGTAATCGGGAGCTTTTGGCCATGAAGTGGGCATTTGAGGAGTGGCGTCATTGGCTTGAGGGTGCTAAACATCGCGTGGTGGTCTTGACTGATCACAAGAATCTCATTTACCTTGAGTCTGCCAGGCGTTTGAATCCTAGACAGGCTCGTTGGTCGTTATTTTTTTCTCGTTTCAATTTCGTGGTTTCATACCTGCCAGGTTCAATGAATGTGAAGGCAGATGCTCTTTCCAGGAGTTTTGTGCCTGACTCTCCTGGAGACACTGGGCCTACTGGTATCCTTAGGGATGGGGTAATATTGTCCACCGTATCCCCAGACTTGCGACGTGCATTGCAGGAGTTTCAGGTGGATAAACCGGATCGATGTCCACCAGAAAGACTGTTTGTTCCGGATGATTGGACCAGTAGAGTCATCTCCGAGGTCCATTCTTCTGTGTTGGCTGGTCATCCTGGAATATTTGGTACAAGAGACTTGGTGGCCAGGTCTTTTTGGTGGCCTTCCTTGTCTAGGGATGTGCGTACCTTTGTGCAGTCTTGTGAAGTGTGTGCTCGAGCTAAGCCTTGCTGTTCACGGGCTAGCGGGTTGTTGTTATCATTGCCCATCCCGAAGAGGCCTTGGACGCACATTTCCATGGATTTTATTTCTGATCTCCCGGTTTCACAGAAAATGTCCGTTATATGGGTTGTGTGTGACCGCTTTTCTAAGATGGTTCATTTGGTGCCCTTGCCTAAGTTGCCCTCCTCCTCTGAGTTGGTTCCTTTGTTTTTTCAGAACGTGGTTCGTTTGCATGGGATTCCGGAGAATATCGTTTCTGACAGGGGATCCCAGTTTGTGTCTAGATTTTGGCGGACGTTTTGTGCCAAGATGGGCATTGATTTGTCTTTCTCGTCTGCATTCCATCCTCAGACGAATGGCCAGACGGAGCGAACTAATCAGACCTTGGAAACTTATTTGAGGTGTTTTGTTTCTGCTGATCAGGATGACTGGGTTGCTTTTTTGCCACTGGCCGAATTTGCTCTTAATAATCGGGCTAGTTCTGCCACGTTGGTCTCTCCTTTTTTTTGTAATTCGGGGTTTCATCCTCGTTTTTCCTCTGGTCAGGGGGAATCTTCGGATTGTCCTGGAGTGGACGTGGTGGTGGACAGGCTACATCAGATTTGGAATCAGGTGGTGGACAATTTGAAGTTATCTCAGGAGAAGACTCAGCAGTTTGCTAATCGCCGTTGCCGCGTGGGTCCCCGACTTCTTGTTGGGGACTTGGTGTGGTTGTCTTCTCGTTTTGTCCCTATGAAGGTCTCTTCTCCTAAGTTCAAGCCTCGGTTCATCGGTCCTTATAGGATCTCGGAGATTCTTAACCCTGTATCTTTTTGTTTGGATCTCCCAGCATCGTTTGCTATTCATAATGTGTTCCATCGGTCGTTGTTGCGGAGGTATGAGGTGCCCGTTGTTCCTTCGGTCGAGCCTCCTGCTCCGGTGCTGGTGGAGGGAGAATTGGAGCATGTTGTTGAAAAGATCTTGGATTCTCGTGTTTCCAGACGCAGACTCCAGTATTTGGTTAAGTGGAAGGGTTATGGTCAGGAGGATAATTCCTGGGTGGTCGCCTCCGATGTTCATGCGACTGATTTGGTCCGCGCCTTCCATAGAGCTCACCCTGATCGCCCTGGGGGTTCTCGTGAGGGTTCGGTGACCCCTCCTCAAGGGGGGGTACTGTTGTGGATTCTGTTTGTGGGCTCCCTCTGGTGGTTACTGCTGGTAATGGGTGACTTTGGTGGGTTGCGGCCTTTGGTTTCCACCTGTCCATCAGAGGCTGGGTGTTTCCTATTTTACCTGGCCTTTCTGTCATTTCCCTTGCCGGCTATCAATGTGTTCAGATGTGCTCTGTTTGGTCCCTGCCTACCTGCTCCCAGATCTTTCAGGATAAGCTAAGTGCTGATTTTCAGTTGTTTGGTTTTTGGTCCAGCTTGCTTAGAATGTCTCTATGCTAGCTGGTTGCTCTAGTGGACTGAGGTTCTCCCCATGTGCCATGAGTTGGCACATGGGTTCTTGTAATCTCAGGATGGTTTTTTTGATTAGGGTTTTTTGCTGACCGCTCAGTCCCCTTTTGTATCATTCTGCTTTCTAGTTTTCAGCGGGCCTCTATTTGCTAAAGCTATATACATCACCTCTATGTGTGTGCCTTCCTCTCATTTCACCGTCAATACATGTGGGGGGCAACTATACCTTTGGGGTTAATTCCTCTGGAGGCAAGTGAGGTCTTTGTTTTCTCTGCAGTACTAGTTAGCTCTTAGGCTGGTGCGTGGCGTCTAGAACCAACGTAGGCACGCTCCCTGGCTATCTCTAGTTGCGTTTGTCAGGCGTAGGGCAGCGGTCAGCCCAGGTTCCATCACCCTAGAGCTCGTCCGATATTTGTTATACTTTGCTTGTCCTGTGCTATCCCTCGCCATTGGGGATTCATGACAGTGAGCTCACCTTGCCTCAGAGCCGCCACCAGGTTACGGCCATTGTCACACACGACCATGCCTGGCTGTAGGTTCAGCTGTGTCATCCAAACATCTGACTGCTCTTTCAGCGCTGTCCACAACTCTTCTGCATTGTGCGGTTTGTCTCCTATGCAGATTAGCTTCAGCACAGCCTGTTGCCGCTTGGCTGAGGCAGTGCTGCAGTGCTTCCAGCTTCTAACTGATTTGTTGATTTCAGAGATGGAGGATGAAGAGGAGGTGCAGGAGCTGTAGACTGTGGGGGGGGCAACCCGGATTGACGTAGGGCCAGCAATCCTCAGCGTGGGGAGGATGTGTTCCATCCCAAGGTCCAACTGGGTCCCGGGTTCCACTATGTTAACTCAGTGTGCCGTCAGAGAGATGTACCGTCCCTGCCCACAAGCACTTGTCCACGTGTCCGTGGTTAGGTGGACTTTCCCTGTAACAGCATTGTTGAGGGCACAGGTTATGTTGTGGGACACATGCTAGTGTAATGCCGGTACGGCACACCGGGAGAAATAGTGGCGACTGGGAACCAAGTACCTTGGGACGGCCGCCACCATCAGGTTGCAGAAAGCTTCCATCTCGGCGAGCCTAAAAGGCAGCATTTCTTGCGAAAGCAGAAGAGAAATATTAGAATTTAGGACTGTGGCCTGTGGGGCTTTGGCGGGGTAATTCCACTTGCGTTCCAAAGACTGGGTTATAGACAATTGGAAGGCTGTGCTGGGACAAGGACATGGATGGGCTTGATGATGGTGCTGCTTGATGGTGGGCCACAACAGGTGCAGGGGTAGAGGCATCTTCACATGCACGGTGTACTGGGGATTGGCTTCTCTGCAAAACAGTGGAAGAAGCCGTGGTGTGACCTGCAGGCAGTGGTCCTGGAGCCTTGGGTTCGGCCCACAAAGTCGGGTGCTTTGCTGCCATGTAACTGATCATGCTGGTGGTGGTCAGGCTGGTTGTTTTGCTACCCCTGCTGAGGCACGGATGGCAGGTGCTGCAAATGGCCTGTTTGGGGTTATCGTCAGTCTTTAAAAAATAACCATGTAGAAAAGCCGCGGAGACACCATCACGTGTTTCTCAACGCAAGCAATGAATAGCCAGGTCTTTCACCGGGAAGGAACAACCACGGGAAGGGCAGCATCCAATAAAGGAAAACCACCTATGCCAAAACATGGTATCCATCCACAGATAGCTGTTTCGGGGTATTTGCCCCTCGTCAATGTGGAGTAGGAAACTGGCTATTAGGAGCAGTGCCTAGTGAAAAGATGGATACCATGTTTTGGCATAGGTGGTTTTCCTTTATTGGATGCTGCCCTTCCCGTGGTTGTTCCTTCCCAGTGAAAGACCTGGCTATTCATTGCTTGCGTTGAGAAACACGTGATGGTGTCTCCACGGCTATTCTACTATTCTAGTTGTCTCAGGACACTCGGCATGGTGGGAGGAAGGAGGATCAGGGTGAGGAATATCCAGGCCACACTTACGGCTAAACAAACGAAAAACAGGCAGAGATGCTTACCTGTCTAAATGGGCCTCAATACAATTGCACTGACAGGGTGCAGCGGACCCAAGTAAGGCTACTTTCACACTAGCGTCGGGCTCGGCCCGTCGAGGTGCGTCGGGCCGAGGTTCCCGACGCTAGCGTTGTGTCCGCCGCACAACGGGGGCAGCGGATGCATTTTTCCAGCGCATCCGCTGCCCCATTGTGAGGTGCGGGGAAGTGCGGGGAGGTGGGGGCGGAGTTCCGGCCGAGCATGCGCGGTCGGAAAAGCGGACCGTCGTGAGCAAAAAACGTTACATGTAGCGTTTTTTGGTCCCGACGGTCCGCCACAACACGGCGCAACCGTCGCACGACGGTTGCGACGTGTGTCAATCCGTCGCAATACGTTGCTTAATGTAAGTCTATGGGGAAAAAACGCATCCTGCAAGCACTTTTGCAGGATGCGTTTTTTCGGCAAAACTACGCATTGTGGCGGATTGCAGTTAACGCTAGTGTGAAAGTAGCCTAAAATGACAACTGGTTTTGGTTTGTTTTCTTGAATATTGGAGGATTTTTTCCTCTTTTTGTGGTTTTCATGTTAGAGTAGGACTGGGAAACGTAAGGACCCTTGACGCGGGTTCCCAGCTTACATATTATGGCCAGAATATCAACCAATACCTTACATATATTGATATTTTTTTTGCACGTTGTATTTTTTTCGGGGTGCAGTTGGGCCCAAATGGTTCTGTATACTGTGGCCTCTGTTCACACAGGATGCATTATAGTTAGCACTGGGCAGCCCGCCATAGGGCATCATTAATAGGCTGAGAACCAGTGTCAGGACTCTGAACATTTTTTACCTTTTGTGCATTACTGCCCTCTTCCAAGATGGCGTCTTTGGTCTCATGTGCACTGTGTCTTCCTGCTATAAAACTCCACCCCAGCCTTCAGTCTGTGCTAGAGTATTCTGCCTTGCATCCAGCTCCTGACCTCTGATTACTCCCTGGCTATACACCTGCTCCTGTGAACCTGTGTGGTGATCCTGCTACTCTGCTCTGAGTTCCTGCTGCATACACAAGTTTCCAGTAATCCTCCTTCATCTGCTGCTCGTGTTTACTTCATCTGCATTTGCTGGACATGTAAGCTGCTGCTGCTTTGCATTAACCTGAGACTATTAACCAGGCCTCCCTGGTTGAGCTAAGGTATGATTTGAACTGCCTATAAGCATATCTATCTGTGTCTGGACTAAGACAAGGATTTATTCGTGTCAAGTATCCTCAAGAATAACTGCTTCATAGACTTTCTGCTTGATTGCATTTTTCTCTGAAGACTGCTAAGCTGCGTTTATTATTTGCACCAAGTGTTGTTGACTTGAGTTTCTCTCTGCACCTGTTTGAATCACCGTGTGATAATATAGACTTTACCACTTATAAAACGGTGTCCTGTAGTTGTCTTGTTCCACGCAGAGTCTCCTGAGTTATCCCCTATAATTATTACAACCAGATGCTCTGCATTCCTTGTGTGAACACGCCACATACAGAGTATATTTTTGTGCGTTGGTGTACCACACGGCCAATCCCTGATTGAAGGCTGGCTGTTTCATTTGGTATTGCACCTGTGCAGTTGCCATTTTACTTGGGTCCGCTGCACCCTGTCAGTGCAATTGTATTGAGGCCCATTTAGACAGGTAAGCATCTCTGCCTGTCTTGGTTTGTTTTCTTGAATATTGGAGGATTTTTTCCTCTTTTTGTGGTTTTCATGTTAGAGTAGGACTGGGAAACGTAAGAACCCTTGACGCGGGTTCCCAGCTTACATATTATGGCCAGAATATCAACCAATACCTTACATATATTGATATGTTTTTTTGCACGTCGTATTTTTTTTCGGGGTGCAGTTGGGCCCAAATGGTTCTGTATACTGTGGCCTCTGTTCACACAGGATGCATTATAGTTAGCACTGGGCAGCCCGCCATAGGGCGTCATTAATAGGCTGCGAACCAGATGCTCTGCATTCCTTGTGTGAACATGCCACATACAGAGTATATTTTTGTGCATTGGTGTACCACACGGCCAATCCCTGATTGAAGGCTGGCTGTTTCATTTGGTATTGCACCTGTGCAAAGTAGCCATACTTGGGTCCGCTGCACCCTGTCAGTGCAATTGTATTGAGGCCCATTTAGACAGGTAAGCATCTCTGCCTGTTTTTGGTTTGTTTTCTTGAATATTGGAGGATTTTTTTCCTCTTTTTGTCGTTTACACTTACGGCTACTCAGTCTTTACCGTGTGGAAGACATGGTGTTGGTGGTGGTGGCTAAGTGATTGGAAACATTATCCGCTACAACCGTTTCACACTGCTCTGGCTTCAATAGTGGTGTGCTGCGGTCCCCCTAGAAACTGGGACAAGAAGGTTGAGCGAGAAGATGTGGGTCTTTGTTGTTGCCCACTTTCACCTTGGCCACGGCCTCGTCCTCTGCATGCACCATCATCATCGCGTCCACTTCTCCGTCCCTTACCCCTTGCCTTGCCCATTTTAAATGGACTACAGCACTATTTCAAATCCTCAACACAAATATATTTATTAGTAGCGAAATAATATCTGATCAGTATGCCTGCAAATCTACGATTTTTCCAACCCAAACACCAGCCAGGCCTCAGCCTGATAGAACAGACTGTATTCAATTTTTGTGGGCTTTTTTGTGAAGTAAATTAATGCTATATAGTGCTGTATAGAATTAGAGTATCAGACAACAAAAAAAAGGGGTACACCAACCTACAATGAGCAAACTAGGCTCACGCAGATATATCAGGGCTGTCACGGAAATACCACACTGGCAAATATGTGGCCTTTTTTTATATGCAAAATAATGCTGTATACAATTAGAGAATCAGACAGCAAAAAAAGGGGTACACCGGCCTACAATGAGCAAACTTGGAGCGCGTAGATATATGACGGCTGTAACAGAAATACCACACTGGCAAATATGTGGGCTTTGTTTATTTTGGAAGCTAAATAGTGCTGTATAGAATTTGAGTATCAGACAGCAAAAAAAGAAGTACCCGGCCTACAATGACCAAACTTGGACCACGCAGATATATGATGGCTGTAACGGAAATACCACACTGTCAAATATGTGGCCTTTTTTTTATTTTGGAAGCTAAATAGTGCTGTATAGAATTTGAGTATCAAACAGCAAAAAAAGTGGTACAGCGGCCTACAATGACCAAACTTGGAGCACACAGATATGACGGCTGTAACGGAAATGCCACACTGGCAAATATGTGGCCTTTTTTTATTTTGGAAGCTAAATAGTGCTGTATAGAATGACAGTATCAGACAGTCAAAAAAGATGTACACCGGCCAACAATGCCCAAATTTGGAGCACGCAGATATATGAGGGCTGGCACGGAAATACCACACTGGCAAATATGTGGCCTTTTTTTTTTTATATGCTAAATAGTGCTGTATAGAATTACAGTATCAGACAGCAAAAAAAGAGGTACACCGTCCTACAATGACCAAACTTGGAGCACAGAGGTATATGAGGGCTTTTGTGGAAATACCACACTGGCAAATATGTGCCCTTTTAATATTTTTTATGCTAAATAGTGCTGTATATAATTTCAGCAACAGACAGCAAAAAAAGTGGTCCTCCGGCCTACAATGACCAAACTTGGAGCACAGAGATATATGAGGGCTCTCATGGAAATACCACACTGGCAAATATGTGGCCTTTTAATATTTTTTCATGCTAAATAGTGCTGTATATAATTTCAGTAAGACAGCAAAAAAGGGGTCCACCGGCCTACAATGCCCAAAGTTGGAGCACGCAGATATATGAAGCCTTTTTCGGTGAATTTAAAGCACAAAAAAAATGTGGCATAAGGCTAGCACACACCTATGCTACGTATACCTGACAAACTATGATTTTTCATCAGGCCTCAGTCTGACAGAACAGACTGTATTTTTTTTTTTTTGGGGGGGGGGGGGGGGGGAATTTTTGGAAAAAAAAATCCAACTAGGTATATAGAAAAGAAGCTGCAGCAGCAGCAGCAGACAGTTATGCAGCTTTGGGAGGGATGCAGTGGGAGCAATGGATGCACATGCAGCGCCTGCAGGCCTTGCCCTGATGTGGATATGCTGTGCCCTGCTTACCTCGCGCTGCAATATCAGGACCCATGAATTAGCCCTAAAAAGGACTGTTGGTTTCTCAGGAGTTGTGGATGTAAGAGTTGCAGACCTACACTACCTCTGAAATCCACGATTCTGACCCTATTTCGGCACCAGCTCTCCCTACTGTCACTGAAACAGGAACAGAATGCGGCGAGCAGGGCGGCGCCAGGTCGCTTATACTCCGGATGATGCTCTACAGCCAAGCCAATCACTGCACAACCACAACAAAGATAGCTGCAACGTTTCATGGCCTGGCAGACAATCCCTGCACCATGATTGGGTCTCTAAAGTCCGCCAAAAACGCTGGGTGGAGACACCAGTTACCGCCGAATAATCCTGGAAATGCTCACTGCTCGCCAAGTACACCGAGCATAGTGATACTCGGGCAAGTAACAAGTAGTGGCGAGCACGTTCGCTCATCACTAGTAATAGCAGTTCCTGATGAGAAATTACCAGCATACAGCTCTATAGTAATAGCAGTGCCTGGAAAGAAAGCACCAGCACGCAACTCTATAGTAATAGCAATGCCAGAGGAGAATTAATCAGCACGTCTTTAAAGTTATAAGAGTGCCTAAAGAATATTCACCAGCACACTGCTCTATAGTAATAGCAGTGCCTGAGGGGAAATTACCAGCACATGTCTCTATAGTAATACCAGTGCCTGAGGATTCACCAGCACACGCCTCTATGGTAATAGCAGTGACTGAGAATTCACCAGCACAGGGTCTCTAGTAATAGCAGCCAGTGCCTGAGGAGAAATTACCAGCACATGACTCTATAGTAATAGCAGTGACTGAGGAGAATTCACCAGCACACGGCTGTATAGTAATAGCAGTGCATGAGGAGAATATAGTACAGCAGCACACGGCTTTATATAACAGCAATGCCTGAGGAGAATTCAACAGCACAGGGTCCTTTAGTAATAACAGTGCCTGAGGAGAATTCACCACCACATGACTCTATAGTTATAGCAGTGACTGAGAAAAAAATCAACACATGGTTCTATAGTAATAGAAGAGCCTTAGTACAAATTCCCAGCACATGGTTCTATAGTAATAGCAGTGCCTGAGGAGAAATTACCAACACACGGCTCTATAGTAATACCAAAGCGTGAGGATAAATTACCAGGACATGGCTCTATAGTAATAACAGTTCATGAGGAGACATCACCAGCACACGGCTCTATAGTAATAGCAGTGCCTGAAGAGAAGTCACCAGAACACGACTCTATAATAATTGCAGTGCCCGAGGAGAATTCATCAGCACCGGGTTCTATAGTAATAGCAGTGCCTGAGGAGAAATTACCAGCACACGGCTCTATAGTAATACCAATGCCTGAGGATAAATTACCAGCACAGGGTTCTATAGTAATACCAGTGCCTGGGAAATCACCAGCACACGGTTCTATTGTAATAGCAGTGCCTGCAGAGAAATTGCCAGCACATGGCTCCATAGTAATACCAGTGCCTGAGGAGAATTCACCAGCTCACAGTTCTATAGTAATAGCAGTGCCAGAGAAGAATTAATCAGCACATGGTTTTATAGTAATAATATAGTGCCTAAAGAAAATTTGCCAGCACACTGCTCTATAGTAATAACATGCCTGAGTAGAGATTACCAGCACATGACTCTATAGTAATGCCAGTGCTTGAGGACAATTTATCAGCACAGGGTTCTATAGCAATACCAGTGCATAAGCAGAATTCGCCAGCACACAGCTCTATAGTAATAGCAGTGACTGAGAAGAAATCATCAGCACATGGCTCTATGTAAAGTAATAGTAGTGCCTGAGGCGAATTCACCAGCACAATGTTCTATAGTAATTGCAGTACCAGAGGAGAAATCACCAGCACACGGCTCTATAATAATTGCAGTGCCCGAGAAGAATTCATCAGCACAGGGTTCTATAGCAATAGCAGTGCCTGAGGAGAAATCACCAGCACACGGCTCTAAATTAATAGTAGTGCCTGAGGTGAATTCACCAGCACAATGTTCTATAGTAATTGAGGTGCCAGAGGAGAAATCACCAGCACACGGCTGTATAGTAATAGCAGAGCCCAAGGAGAATTCACCAGCTCAGGGTTTATAGTAATACCAGTGCCTGAGGAGAAATCAGCAGCACAGAGTTCTACTGTATATTAATAGTGAGTCGCCCGCTAGGGCCGTGGGGTACCCGATACTGGGTCCGGTGTTCACAGGGGGATGTCACGGTGGCGACCCGGTCCGTGGCCCTGGCGCCCATGTAAAAGGGGAAATTGAATGAGGTTTTAGGAATAAAGTTTATGTTCGTGACGCCACCTGTGGTATTTGGTCAGTGGGGACCGACGCTGCTTTAAGGGGTCCTCTGGGGTGATGTTATGGCAGCCAGATGGTATACCTTCCCACAGGTCTAGTAAGTCCCCAGGGCTCCCGATGTGTAGATGGAAGATGGTGTGCAGCACCCCAGAGTCCTGGTTGTTGCAGTACTGTGGCTCCGCCACTATGGGGAGCTGTGGTACGTCTGATTGCACTAAAGGAGTTTCTCTGATCAGGTACACTCACACCACACTTCACACTCCGGCCACCAGGGGGGGTGGTCCTATCTAGTAGGCCACTCCTCACAACTCTGGTAAAACTGGGGGTTGGACAGGAAGACAGGGGGAAGTAGCTGGGAAGAGCTAGTGAGAGGACCTGTCAGGGATGGGATCCTGGCAGACTCCTCAGAGCAGAACTAACCAGTAAACAACGGGAATACAGAAAAGGAGAAATACCAGAAGGGGTCTTGCTGTTAGACCGAGGCAACATCCTTCTGAGGCGCAAACAGTCGGTGGCCGGAACGCCGAGCAAGTAAGAGACTTTAAGTACATTGCAAACCACGGCAGGGCAGCTAACTACAGGTTGGCTGTCTCACTTAACACCTAAGCAGACAACGGAGGCAGCTGTGGGAGAGGGGCGACTCTAGGGTCCCGGAAGAACTCCAGGCCTACCCCGTCATACGGGTGCGTCCTACCATATCATCTGGAGGACGGAGAAAGAACAGTAGAGACAGAAAGAAACAGTTGTGAGGACTATCCCGGGAGCTCAGCAGGGAAGAACTACAACACACAGCGCTAGAAGGTAGATACTGATTCCCACCTGTAAGGAGGAACTCCTGATGTGTCGTTGGACCGGCCGGTCTCTGAAAACCCAGTTAACAGCGCTCTGGACTGAGGTCTCCAACATCTTCAGTAAAGAGGTAAAGAGACTGCAACCTGGTGTCCTCGTTATTTACCGCGACCTGCACCCCACAACTGCACCGCTACTGCACCGTTAACACCACTTATTGCACCGGACGTCCCCCACTGACGGACAGGGCCACGGACCGGGTCTAGCCACCGTGACAACCCCAGGACTGAGATCCCAGAGGCCCGGCTCCGGGTACCCCTCGGCCCTGCGGCGGTGTGGGGGCGCTCCAACCTGGCGTCACGAACAGGATCTACTTAAGCCTGAAGAATCAGGTCATGTGTGCCTTGGAACTGTGATTTATCGTGCTTGGACTGTACTTTATTGAGAGAACTGTGTGCTACTGCTTGCCGCGGAGAGTTACCGCCAAAATTCGCCATTGCCGCGCGCGGAGGGAGGCGCCTTAGCTACGTGGGCGGGATCAGCCAAAAGAAGCGCGGAACGGAAAGCGCGGTAAGGCGCCAATCCCGGAAGAGGAACTCCGACCCCCAGCAGGTTAGTGGGAGGAAGGGACAGCCATGTCTGAGTCGGGAGGAGAGGAGGTGGCGGTCGCAGCCGCGGACGCAGGGGCAGCTCCGGTCCCCGCAGCGGGCGAAGCCGCAGCCCTAATACCGCCACTGGCTGCCGCAGAGCCCGCTGCCCCCATCAGCCAGTGGGACACCGCCGCTAACGCAAAAGCCATAATGCCCTTCTCCATGCCCTACCTGCCCGGAGCGACCTGGCTCCCACGATACTCTGGGGAGGCGCATACATTCACTGACTTTAAAGAAGGGCTCTGCAGCCTGCTCGAGTTCTATCCCCTAACCGAGCCCCAGAAAGTCCATATGATAACCGGCCAACTCTTTGGGGCGGCTCTTAGAGAATTGAAATCCTGGCCCGCTGAGGATAAAGGAACTGCACAACAGATTTTTGCCAAGCTTAAAGCCACCTTTGATACTCGCACTGCTACAGAAATTAAACTGATTTTTTATGGATGCAAACAAAGGTCACAGGATAGCTTGCGGGACTATGCCCTTAATCTCCAGGAAGCGATGCGGGCCATTAAGCAGAGTGACCCCGGCAGCATGCAGGATGAAGATAAAATCCTGAAGGAGCGGTTCATTGAGGGGCTCCTGTGCAGTCACCAGCGGGGCCAATTGCACTTCCTGGCTATGCAAAATCCAGATTTGACTTTTGTGCAGTTTAAAGATAAAGCTATCCAGGCATTGCAGGAGCGACAGCCCAGCCGCGCAGTAACACCCAGGCGCCCCGCTCTCACCTACCACCAGGAGGTGGCATCGGATACCCCAGTTGCCGCGGAGGCCGACGCCCAGAGCTTCGAGGACGACTCCCCCGCAGGACTTCGGCTCCAGATGCAAGAGCTAACTAAGAGCGTCGCTGCCCTGGCCCGGACGGTGCAGTCCCTACAGGAGGCCCCCAAAGAGAAGATCCAGTTGGCTTCCAGCCCGGAGGATGTCCCTTGGATGCGACAGAGGAGGACTCCGCCGACCAGGAGCCGGCCCGACGACCGCTTCCACCAGGATGGACGACCCATCTGCCGCCGCTGTCACCAGGTGGGCCATCTTGCAAGGTACTGTCCTTTAAACGAACAACCCCTGGGGCAAAGGGCCAACCCCCAGGAGTAGGACGGTCAGGCCCGCAGCATTGGAGAACCAAGTATATTGGAGGACGACCAGTTCTCCCTGTAGTGATTGATGGAATCCCCTTGAATGCTTTGCTGGACACCGGTTCTCAGGTGACGACTATACCTTACGTGCTCTACAAACGGTATTGGGAGGACGCTGGTATTACTCGTGGCCCTGACGATGATTTCACCATAATTGCCAGTAATGGTCAGCCGTTGCCACAAGTGGGGTATAAGGAGGTCACCATCAAAGTGGGGCGGGTGGAATTGAAAGCCCAAGGGATTGTGATTGTAGATATTGATCGTCGAGAATGTAATCCCATGATGACTCTTGGTACTAATGTTATAGAAAATTGTCTTGCAGAAGTGATTGTTTTGTTGCAACAGGTGGCAGAAAACGCTGGCCACAGTGAGCAACGTGCCCTGCAGAAGGAAATCAGAGCTCTGATGCAGAGACAGCAGGTAGAGCTGACTGGTGGTGAGATTGGTCGTGTCACTGTAAGTGATTCAAACCCCATCGCGATACCTCCCAAGAGTGAAATGTTAATATGGTGTCGAGCAGCCATAGGCCTCAGGGGTAGGGACTACCAGGCCTTGGTAGAACCTGTATATTCAGACAATAGGCCTACTGTTCTGACAGCCCGGGGGGTGGTCGACGTCCGACAGGGGAGAGTGCCCGTACGTGTCCTCAATTGTGGGGAGGAAGAGGTCCACCTAACCAAGTATACCACGCTCGCCAAACTGTTCACTGTCAATAATAGTGTAATACAGACACCTGGACCCTTGGTCCCGTCAAACGTGGCGGAGAACAAAGGTTCTGCAGAGCACTCGAAAGACTGGTGTCGGGAATTGCATGTGGGCACTGACTCTACCCCATCTCATCAAATACAGGGGGCTTACAGGTGTAGAGATTAGACTGAAAGAATCCATTGTATCTTTCTCTTGAGACGTCTGGCTTATCAGCAAGAAACTTGAGCAAGTTGACATTTCCTTTTTATGCACGCATTCCTTCTGCTATTATAGCCTTTTACCTACATACTAGAGGTTGTAAATTTCACAGTATAGATAAGCTTTGTAAGAGAATGTGAAATAATGAGCGCTTGTGCGCATGTCTGCAAATGCATAACTCTTTTTCTTTATAAAGGAGGGGTAAAGCCCAGAGAGTCAGACGCGCTCCTGAGCTTCCCCTGTATATGATCACACAATACTTTGTTTGCGTGTCATTTACCTGGAAGCTTACCTCCAGTAAGCCAGGGACTGAGAAGGACTTAACATTTCTTTGGCGCCCGAACAGGGACCTGAGATAAGAGTATTTGCTCGAGATTTACCTGCGGATACGGACAACGGAGATCTGGGATAATGGACGGCAAATGAACTGAAAAACCTGGCCAGGTAAGAGACATTATTAGTTCTCTTTTATCTGCCCTGTATTATCCGAAAGATCTCTATGAGCCGTGTCACGCTGGGTTAGTCTAGTAGTGAGTAGATACCTATAAAACTCGGGTTACCATATTGTATAGACTTATGAGTCCTGTCCCTGGCAGTGTGTGAACAGTGTGAAGGTTGTGGTATGTTGTGAAAGAAGAGCAAAAGTGCGTAGAAAAATAAGCCGAAATAGTTGGGGTATAAGCCTTATACACGGAAGTCAGCCTAACTGGGTCATGTGGTTGCGTCCTTCTGGGAGACCTCCGCCCATGCTTGACTATTCATTAAGTGCTTAACCTCCTTCATTTCTGGATAAGGTTTGATAGAATGAGCCCAGGACGCGGGTTTTCATGAGCCTGGGACAAGTATGCTAACTGACACAGAAAGTTTTGTGATCTGTATGGTGTTGATGGGTCTGTTTGCGTGCATAATAGCACTTAAGTACGTCCTGCATATTAGAAGAAACGGAGCAGACAAGCCCTTCAATATTTTAGCTCCCTAGGAGAGAAGGCAACGAGACATCACCATAGAGTAAGTGATTGTCCAAACGTCACCTAGGGTAGTCATAGCTAATATTGAAAAGAAAAATGGGAAATAAACAGACCAAAACTGTCTTAGGACAAGTGGAAGCAGCAGATATCATACAGGAAAGATGTGGAAAGATAGTCAGAAGACAGATTAGAAGAGTAAGAGAAAAATTGGGAATTTCAGAAGCACTTATGTTTAGTACAGAATGGGAAAGACTGAGTAAAGAACGAGGTGGAATTATCAAAGACAATGGGTGGGAAGAAATCATACACTGTATGATAGAGGTCTCAAAAACAGCTAAAGAGGAGAATTGGAAGTACGATCCAGACACTTCCAAATGGATCATGGGGAAGGGAAAAAGTTGTGACATAATCCCGCCACCTTACCTAGATCCAAAAGCCCAATCATTTGTACCATCTGGAAGAGCAGAAGGAGGAAAACAATTTCCAGCCTTGTATCCCAATCTTGGTGGGGTAGGAGGATGGGAATGTTCACACTGTGGACAACAAACTCCAGATTGGAGAAATGATTGCCTAGCCTGTGGTACACCTAGATATGGCGCTGTACTTGCCCCTGTTAGGGTAGTACCAAGACCTTTTAGAGAAGCTGGTGCTGACGGGGTAATGAACACCAGATATCATCAGACCAGACAATACTTTCCTTGGTCCCCTGCCGAGGGTATGTCCCTCCTGCATAATGCGCCTGATCCCACTCAATACCCCATAAGGTTTGCGCAGTATATACAACAAATCATGCAGACTCATGCTGGGGTCTGGGCGGACGGGGAAGAATTATGTAGAATGAAAATGTCCCCCGGACTTTTTCAGGAATTATTGACACACCTACAGCCCAATAGACCAGTGGCAGAAGGGGGTGCCTTACAGACAGAAGCATCAGGTACCCAGTTCACAGAGGCATTAATAATTTTCATGAGAGGAAAACAGAGGGAAAGGGGGTCTACAGGTGTGATTATGCAGAAATTTGGGCAAAGTATTGAAGAATATAGTCAAGAACTAGAAAATAACTTTAGGGATGAAGGATTGGATTTGACTGATGCTTCAGTAAGGAGACTTTTTACAAAACAATTAATAGAGGGGTTAGATCCAAAAATCAGAGAAAAATTTAAATCCTCTACTCCAGATTGGAGAACAATTGAACAACCAAATATTGTGAAACAACGATGTTTAGGAATAGCCATGGATATGAGAGAGAATCGTAAGCCTGTTAGAATAGCACAAGCTAATACAGGAGGAAGAGTGAGACACAATTTTCTTTGCCACTACTGTAAAAAGCCAGGTCATTTCCAAAGAGAGTGCAGGAAGAAGTTGGCAGATATAAAGTCAGGCAAATTTGTTCCCAGAAATAACCCTCCCCAAACGGACAACCAGCAGAAATCTACCATCATAGATGGTCCCATACCAGATTCAGATTGACTCGATGTGTTACAAACTTCCCTACCAGCTAGAAGACCTATGATACAGGTGAATGTGGGGGGGAGAGAGATTCCATTTTTGATAGATACAGGTGCAACTTCCTCAATTTTGAATCAAGATTTTCTTCCGAATCCGGAAGATATTTCAGAACAAACAACTTTTGCTGAGGGTTATGATGGGGTAATTCGAACACTGCCATATACTGTGCCCCTAGAGGTCTCATTAGGACCTAAATGTTTTGCATCCAGATTTTTGTATGCCAGAGGTGCCCCAACATGTCTGTTAGGAACTGATGTACTAAAGAAATTAGAAGCTAACATCAAATTTAGGGACGATGGCACAGTTATGCTGACTATCCCTGATGATGCAGAAACATTAGAACAATATGTCAGAATTCAGGCTTTTGAGGATTATACTGAAGAAAAAGAGTACACCACAGATCTAGACCTCTCAATGATCCCAGAAACACTGTGGGCACAGGGTGACACTGATGTGGGATTATTACATATCTCTCCTGTAAAATTATCTGTGCAACCAGGAACTGTTCTCCCACAGCTCAGACAATACCCTGTGAGTGCCCAGCAGGAATTAGCAATTACAAAACAGATAGAGGGATATAGAGAGAAAGGAGTTTTGGTAGAGATACAATCACCTGCTAACACTCCTCTGTATCCAGTCAAGAAGAGAACTCTTGATAAGGGTTCCATGCCCAAATATCGTATGGTACATGATCTAAGAGAAATAAATAAAGTTCTAGATCCAATCACCCCAGTTGTACCCAATCCTCATACGTTACTATCACAGATACCAGCCAGTTCTCAAGTGTTTACTGTAATAGATCTTTCAAATGCATTTTTCTCGGTTCCTTTACACCAAGATAGTTGGCATTTGTTTGCATTTACATTTAAGGGCAAACAGTTGGCGTGGACACGCCTTCCACAGGGAATGATACACTCCCCTACTCTTTATTCAAATGCCCTACAAACAGTTCTTCAAAGGTTTGAACCTGAATCACAGGTAGTAATTTTGCAGTATGTGGATGACCTACTACTTTGCTGCCCAGATCTAGAAACTGCAGAAAGGTCCACTGTGAGTTTACTATGTTTTCTAGAAAAAGAAGGGTGTAAAGTGAATAGACAAAAGCTACAAGTTTGTCAGACCAAAGTGGTCTTTCTAGGTCATTGCATTTCTCAAGGTAAAAAGCATCTTACACCTCAAAGAACTGAAGCAATAAGACAGATGAATGAGCCTAGAAATCATAAACAGCTACGAGCATTTTTAGGAATAGTGTCTCATTGTAGACAATGGATTATACATGCCAGTCAACTAATGCAATCACTGTATGACTGTGTAAAAAGTGAACCTTATTTGTTGACAAAAGAAGGTCAGATTTCGTTCCAACAATTAAAAGATGCCCTTGTTTCAGCTCCAGCGTTAGGGCTACCAGACTACACCAAACCATTTCAGCTTATGGCTGCAGAAGTTGATTCCCATGCTACAGGAGTTCTTACCCAGAAGCATGCAGGGAAACAAAGACCAATTGCATATCTTTCAGCAAGGTTAGATCCAGTAGCCAGGGCAGCGCCAACCTGTGTACGTGTGGTTGTTGCTGTCTCACTATTGTTGGACAAAGCATCAGAAATTGTCCTAGAGTATCCACTCACAGTTCAAACTACACATGATGTTTATGGGATATTAAACCAGGTCCAACCAAAACACATTTCCATGGCCAGACATTTGCGGCTACAGTGTTCTTTGCTGCTCCCCTCTACTATCACATTTGTAAGGCTTCAGACTCTCAATTTAGCTACACTGCTACCTCTCGAGTCTGAAGGGGGGAATAAGGACACTGATCCACACGCAAATTTTTTCCCTACAGACACACATGATTGTACAGAGCTCATTTTACAAGAAACGGTAGGCTTACCCAATGTATCCGAAACACCACTTCAAAATCCAGATTTAGAGCTGTTTATAGACGGTAGTAGGTTTGCAGATGACACAGGTAACTTCCATACAGGGTATGCAGTTGTGTCAGAATCTGAAACTCTCAAAGCAGAACCTCTTCCACCGAAACAGTCTGCACAAGAAGCAGAACTAACAGCATTGATTGAAGCGCTAAAAATAGCTGAGAATCAGACAGCTAATATATACACTGATTCTAGGTATGCACATGGTATTGTGTTTGACTTTGGAGTAATCTGGAGAGCTAGAGGTTACATGACAGCGTCAGGCCAACCTGTAAAACATGCTTCTCTGATCAAACAGATCTTAGAGGCTGCACAAGAAACAAAAGAAGTAGCAGTAATTAAGGTAGCTGCACATGTGAGACTCGACACTAGGGAATCTAGGGGAAATGATAGGGCTGATAAAGCAGCCAAGGCAGCAGCGGTCAAACCCTTACAGCAGGTTCATACTGTAAACCCCACAGAAAATACTGAAGATAGACTGAGACAAGCACAGGAAGATGCAGGAGAAGAGGAGAGGGACAGGTGGAAAAAGGAAGGGGCAGAAGAACAAGCAGGAATTTGGAAGAAAGATGGACTAATATGTCTACCTAGAGCCTGGTACCCGATTGTAGTTGGTGGACTACACCACCCTACTCATGTGTCTGCAAATGCAATGACACTACTGGCAAAGCAAGTCTGGTTGGCTCCAGGTTTTGGCAACTACGCAAGAGACTATTGTGCTGCATGCGTTATATGCCTGGCACATAATCCCGGACAGACGACAAAGACCCCTATGAAGCACCACGTCCGACCTCTCTATCCGTTTCAGCGATTACAAATAGACTTTATCCAGCTGCCAAAAAGTAATGGGTATGAGTATGTGTTGGTGTGTGTGGACATGTTCTCAGGGTGGCCAGAGGCCTATCCAGTTCGGAAGGCTTCAGCTAAAAACACTGCTGTAAAGCTAGTTGCCGAACTGATACCCCGTTACGGTCTCCCTGAAGTGATCGAGTCAGATAGGGGTACTCATTTTACTGGAGAAATATTTCAAAATGTACTGAAAATGTTGGGTGTTGAAAGTCAGTTACACACTCCATACCATCCTCAAAGTTCTGGTAAGGTGGAACGCATGAATGGAACTTTAAAATTAAAAATACAGAAAGCCATGGCTGAAACAGGAAAGCCTTGGACAGAATGCCTTCCACTGGCCCTTTACTCAATACGCAATACCCCAAGGGGTAAGACTAAACTGTCTCCATATGAAATTTTGTTTGGCAGGACTGCCAATTTAGGATGTTATTTTCCACAACAACTTGTGTTAAATATTGAGTCATTGACTTCTTATGTGCAAAACCTCCAGAAACAATTAACTAAGGTGCATGCACAAGTTTTTGCTTCCCTTCAAGATCCTGACAACATTGAAGGAAGTCACAAGTTGGAACCAGGTGATCAAGTCTATGTAAAAAGACACACCAGAAAGGCTCTTGAACCAAGATTTGACGGACCCTTCCAAGTCCTGTTGACAACACCTACATCAGTCAAGCTTGAAGGAAAGGCATCATGGATACATGCAAGCCATTGCAAAAGATCAGTATAAAACTCAGAATATTGATGTTAATAGTGTTAACCTCAACGGAGGCATGGGATAGACTGAATTCTCTAGCCCCTTTGAACAATAGATTCGTACAACATCATAGAAAATTAGTGCATGACTTGTTAAACAATACACAACCCCTGGCAGATTGTTGGATCTGTACCCATTCACCGGTATCAGCCACAAGTATACCTTTTCTAGCAGTTCCCGTATCAGCAGAAGAAATATTCGCTTGGCCTAATTGTTCAGACAAACTGGCCAACAACCAAACTGGTAATGCTAGGCTGTGGAATACTACAATCACCATACCAATTGTGGGATGGGTAGAATTTCCTTGGTGGCAGGGTAATCTCTCAGGGAGTAATACACATCTACAATATTTAGCATTCAGGGGAGGAAAATGGGTACCTAGGAATAAGACTGGATTAACTGATCTAGGACAGGTCCCCACTGAAAATCTACAGCTTAGTTTCAGTACAACCGTCCCTTCCTCTGATGCTTTCAAACCTGTAGTATTGGAAAGATACATACACAATAGAAATTGGGAACATTCTGAGTTGTTCCCTCAAGGTAATGAAAGAGATTGTACAAGCAAACTGGGGAACCTGGTTTGTAATGAATCCGATGAATATATCAATGGAATGCCTGTATGTGGAAATCCCGCAGCCGGGCACTGTAGCCCTTTGGGACAAAAACCCTCTTGGTGTATGCTTCAGAATGTATCTAGATTTGTGGATTTGGCTCACAGATTGGTATTGCAGCACTCAGCTTTGTGGGATCTGCCTGAGGGTACATTTTGGATATGCGGAGAAGGAGCATATAAATGGCTTCCCGTAGGTATAAAGGGTACTTGTACATTAGGACGCCTAACCCCGGCTACTTTCATAATTTCGAACAAACAAGTGAATATGCAAGCCGTGCCCAAGCACACACTGTATAAAAGAGCTGCAGATAACTCACCACGTCCCTCGGGGAGACCACACATAGTGCAAATGGGTATAGCCAATAAAATTGTCAGTTCTATTTTTATTTACCCTATGATTACACAAATGTGGGATAAACTGGTTAGGGCCACAGACTATCTAGATGATCAGATTTGGGATATATTGGATATACTAAACACTAGTATAGCAGTACAGAATCAGCTTATAATAGTCATCAACCAACATACTCTGGTATTGGATTACCTAACTGCCTCACAAGGAGGTATGTGTCAAATCATCGGACCCACCTGCTGTCATTGTATAGACCCGAATAGTACTATGAGTATGACATTTAAATTAGGGGACGTACAACGACTCAGAGATCAGTATGATAAAGACAATGACCAGAATAAGGATAGCTGGTGGTCTGATACTTTCTCTTTTCTCAACCCAGCCAACTGGTTCAGAGGGATTGGTGGGTGGGTTGCTGGGATTATGCAGAGCATAATACATATAGTTATGATTATTGTAGTCATATACGTACTATTCCAGATTGTGCTCAAGGGTATCTCAGTATGCACAGATAAACTTTGTGTAATAGATGCAAGAGTATAAAGTTTTTTTTTTTTTTTTTTCTTCCTTCTTATGTTATCCTCTAGTGATTCTAATTAATATTACTGTACTAATTTTTGTTTTTATATTTTAGTATACTGCTAAAGAAGAAAATAATTTGCGATAGAAGAATTAATACTAGATTTGATTCTCTTATTAATAATATAAGTGTGTGTATGTGTAATACCAAAAATAAAGGCTTTGTCTTTGGCCCTATGGTAATAAATAAAAGGAATATGTCAAAGGGGGGAATTGTAGAGATTAGACTGAAAGAATCCATTGTATCTTTCTCTTGAGACGTCTGGCTTATCAGCAAGAAACTTGAGCAAGTTGACATTTCCTTTTTATGCACGCATTCCTTCTGCTATTATAGCCTTTTACCTACATACTAGAGGTTGTAAATTTCACAGTATAGATAAGCTTTGTAAGAGAATGTGAAATAATGAGCGCTTGTGCGCATGTCTGCAAATGCATAACTCTTTTTCTTTATAAAGGAGGGGTAAAGCCCAGAGAGTCAGACGCGCTCCTGAGCTTCCCCTGTATATGATCACACAATACTTTGTTTGCGTGTCATTTACCTGGAAGCTTACCTCCAGTAAGCCAGGGACTGAGAAGGACTTAACACAGGGTAGTACACGAGTACGAGCAGGTATTCAGCAAACACCCCTCAGATTTTGGGCAGGTGAAAGGGATCCAACATCACATCCCCACGGGAGATCACCGACCCATAAAAGAGAGATATCGCCCTGTACCCCCAGCTCATTACCAGTGTGCCAAGGACATGTTGCGGGAAATGAAGGAGGCTGGGGTGGTGAGAGACAGCTGTAGCCCCTGGGCAGCTCCGTTAGTCCTCGTTAAAAAGAAAGATGGTACAATGAGGATGTGTGTTGATTACAGGCAGTTGAATCGCATTACACATAAGGACGCATACCCACTGCCCAGGATAGAGGAATCTCTGGCTGCTTTAAAATCTGCTAACTACTTCTCTACCTTAGATCTCACCAGTGGGTACTGGCAGGTTCCTGTGGCGGAGGCGGACAAAGAGAAGACGGCCTTCACGACGCCAATGGGCCTCTGTGAGTTCAACTACATGCCCTTCGGATTGTGCAATGCTCCCGGAACGTTCCAGAGGATGATGGAGAGCTGCCTGGGACACCTGAACTTTGAAACCGTGCTGCTATATCTGGATGACGTCATAGTCTTCTCTAAAACCTACGAAGACCATCTGAAGCACCTGGCCGAGGTGTTCGAAGCCTTGTCCAACTTCGGCCTAAAAGTGAAACCGTCCAAGTGTCATCTGCTGAAACCTAAAGTGCAGTACCTGGGCCATGTGGTGAGCGCTGAAGGAGTGGCCCCAGACTCCGACAAGGTCACAGTGATCAAGGACTGGCCAAAGCCCAGTGACCTCCACGAAGTCCGGCAGTTCCTCGGGTTGGTAGGTTACTATCGGAGATTCATTAAGGATTTCACCAAGAAGGCCGCACCCTTGCAAAATCTGCTGGTGGGCCAACCAAAGAAGACCAAGGGGAGGAAAACCCCCTTTGATTGGAACGAAGAGCTGGAGGAATCCTTCACCTGTTTGAAGTCGGCACTGACGGGAGAAGAGATACTGGCTTACCCCGAATACGATCAACCGTTTGTGCTGTACACAGATGCCAGTAATGTGGGATTAGGAGCCGTGCTGTCCCAGGTTCAGAACGGCAAAGAAAGGGTGATCGCTTACGCCAGCAGGAAACTCCGTCCCACGGAAAGGAACCCTGACAACTACAGTTCCTTCAAACTGGAATTCCTTGCCCTTGTCTGGGCAGTGACAGAGAGGTTTAAGCACTACCTGGCCTCTGCGAAATTCACCGTCTTCACGGACAACAATCCGCTAACGCATCTGGATACTGCCAAACTCGGGGCTTTGGAACAGCGGTGGATGGCCCGGCTGTCCAACTATGATTTCACCATCAAATATCGGGCAGGACACCAGAATGCCAATGCCGATGCTCTGTCCCGAATGCCCAATCTACCAGAAGTGGGAGAAGACCCGGAGGCACTTGAAGAGGTGGAGCTGCCTGCCTTCCATCGCCCCAAAGCCACTCAGAACTCTCACCATGTGAAGAACAGGCACAAGAACCAACCGGATGCCACGCTGAATCCCCTGCCCCACCACGGATGGGCAGAAACCCAGGATAGTGACCCCGCGGTCCGTCAGGTGAAGGAACTCTTGACGCAGGCTGGGTTGCACCCTGGCCCAGATGATCCACAAGAAACTCAACAGCTGTGGAAGGGGAGAAGCAAACTGTTTATCCATGATGGCAAGTTGTGCAGGAGGAGCATCGACCCACGTACTCATGAATTGGTGTGGCAGATAGTGGTGCCAAGGCGAGATGCGCCCATGGTTCTGGGAGCCTACCATGATGGAGCCGGACACTTCGGATGGAGGAAGCTGGAGAAGCTGCTCCGAGGGAGGTTCTATTGGATTGGCATGAAGAGAACCATTGAGAAGTGGTGTCGAGAGTGTGGTCCGTGTAGTCTGCGAAGGAAGGACCGTGACAGTCAACGGGCTCCCCTGCGGCCTATCATCACCAAACGGCCGCTCGAACTGGTCGCGCTGGATCATGTGAAGCTGACGCCTAGCCGGTCGGGCTATATCTACGCCCTTACCATCGTGGACCACTACTCCAGGTTTTTGGTGGTTGTGCCTGTCAAGGATCTAACAGCTAGGACTGCCGCCAGGGCCTTCCAGCAGCACTTTTGTAGACCCCATGGCTACCCAGAGAAAGTACTGACCGATCAGGGGCCTGCATTCGAAGCGGAAGTGTTCCAAGAATTCTGCCAGTTGTACGGGTGTAAGAAGATCAGAACTACACCGTACCACCCCCAAACCAACGGGATGTGCGAGAAGATGAACCAGGTAGTAATCGATTTATTGAAGACCTTGCCTGTGGAGGAACGGAACCTGTGGCCGACAAAGTTGCCTGACTTGGTGGATATGTACAACCACATCCCAGTAAGTTCCACCAACTGTACTCCAGCGTACCTGATGCGAGGAAGGTCTAGTCGGTTACCCGTTGATCTGGACATGGGGGTCCTAGTACCCGAAGATACCTCGCCGGAGGCAGATTGGGATACAGAAAGGCAGCGAAGATACCGCGAAGTACAGGAGTGTGTGGAGAGAAGTCTCGCCCAGGCTAGGCAGAAACAAGAAAGGGACTACAATCAACACGCTCCTGCGATTCCCCTGTCACCTGGTGAGCAAGTGCTTAAACGAAAGAGGAGGTTACACAAGCTTGATGACCAATGGGAAGCGGAACCGTATACCATCTTGCCATCCGACTTCGACAACACTAAGGTCTGTCTCATCAGCAAGGACAGAGGGGAGACCTCGACAGCGGTATCCAGGGATCACCTTAAGGTCTGCCCCGATAAGTTGAAAGAGAGGGGCACGGCCCCAGAAATCTCCCCGCCGGTAGAAAAGGAGAAGATGTTCCATACTGTCCTTGGTGACTTTCCCCAGTCCTGGACTCAGATAAATCAGGCCATCGCGGTACCTGTTCTAACGTTTCCACAGCCGGACCCACCAGAAACAACGGTGGTACCAGATCATCCGGCCCCGCAACCTCAACAAGCCTTGCCTGAAGAAGCCATGCCAACCGTTGAACCGGCAAATCCTCCCTCTGCTATCAGTGAGCCTGCCGTACCCACTGTTGATAGCAGCAGCTCTGAGAGCCCTAACCTGCCAGTGCTACCCAGACTCACTAGAAGTGTAGTTAGAAGACAGCGCACTACACCAGCGGTAGCAAGCATAGCGGGCCCTGTTAGGCCAATAGCAACCCCTGCGCTGCGAAGGTCCACACGCAGCACTCAAAATCAAACTCCCCTCCGCTACAAACTTTGGAGGTATTAATAAGGGCTGCTATTTAATTGAAAATGTTTGTATATATATCTTTTTGTTACAGGTTTTTAAATGGACAATAGAGTAATGGACGGTGAATTGCTCAAAAACTTTCAAAAAGGGGGCCCCTTTGTTTACCCGGGGTCCCCGCTGTTTCAACCACTGAACTGAGAGTCATAAACTGTGCATGACCTAACTTTTGCAACGTTCAAGAGTCCTCACCTCCTGTAAAGGGAAGCATTGTTATGTTCAATTGTTATGCTATTTCAAAAATTTGTGTGTTTTCTGTTAACATGTATTATTGTTCTTGTTTTCCCAGTCCCGGAGTACTGGATTTAACCGGGGGGGAGTGCAGCACCCCAGAGTCCTGGTTGTTGCAGTACTGTGGCTCCGCCACTATGGGGAGCTGTGGTACGTCTGATTGCACTAAAGGAGTTTCTCTGATCAGGTACACTCACACCACACTTCACACTCCGGCCACCAGGGGGGGTGGTCCTATCTAGTAGGCCACTCCTCACAACTCTGGTAAAACTGGGGGTTGGACAGGAAGACAGGGGGAAGTAGCTGGGAAGAGCTAGTGAGAGGACCTGTCAGGGATGGGATCCTGGCAGACTCCTCAGAGCAGAACTAACCAGTAAACAACGGGAATACAGAAAAGGAGAAATACCAGAAGGGGTCTTGCTGTTAGACCGAGGCAACATCCTTCTGAGGCGCAAACAGTCGGTGGCCGGAACGCCGAGCAAGTAAGAGACTTACATTGCAGTACATTGCAAACCACGGCAGGGCAGCTAACTACAGGTTGGCTGTCTCACTTAACACCTAAGCAGACAACGGAGGCAGCTGTGGGAGAGGGGCGACTCTAGGGTCCCGGAAGAACTCCAGGCCTACCCCGTCATACGGGTGCGTCCTACCATATCATCTGGAGGACGGAGAAAGAACAGTAGAGACAGAAAGAAACAGTTGTGAGGACTATCCCGGGAGCTCAGCAGGGAAGAACTACAACACACAGCGCTAGAAGGTAGATACTGATTCCCACCTGTAAGGAGGAACTCCTGATGTGTCGTTGGACCGGCCGGTCTCTGAAAACCCAGTTAACAGCGCTCTGGACTGAGGTCTCCAACATCTTCAGTAAAGAGGTAAAGAGACTGCAACCTGGTGTCCTCGTTATTTACCGCGACCTGCACCCCACAACTGCACCGCTACTGCACCGTTAACACCACTTATTGCACCGGACGTCCCCCACTGACGGACAGGGCCACGGACCGGGTCTAGCCACCGTGACAACCCCAGGACTGAGATCCCAGAGGCCCGGCTCCGGGTACCCCTCGGCCCTGCGGCGGTGTGGGGGCGCTCCAACCGAATGGTGCACTAAAGAATGAGGACACAGGTTTGCAGTCTCTTTACCTGGTTTACTGAAGACTTCAGGCAGCCACAGTCTAGGGTACCAGATCACAGGGCAGGCAGGGTCCGCCCGGCTTGGAAGAGAATCCAGAATCCCCTTTACCAGGTGGAGTTAAAAGCCTTCCTCTAGCGCGGTCGTGAGCCAGTGCACAATACACCTCGAGCTCCTGGCAGCACGTTTTCCCACAGAGCGGGCAAAGGTGGGATTCATTATATCCCTTCTGTTGGACAGGGCGTTGGAGTGCGCTACGCCAAGGTGGGAGCGTGACGATCATGTGGTGCAGAGTGCTCCGTTGTTTCTGAGCACTCAGAAAGGTCTTTTTAGGATCTCGAGTCACCCATGATACGGCGCTCCAACTGCTGGCATTGACTCAGGGCTCATCCATCGTCAGCCCTCATCCCTATATTTTGGAGGGGTCTGGCTGACCATGTGAAGGATGCTTTAGCCACCAGGGAGATTTCCACCACACTGGAGGAGCTAATAACTGTATCATCTCGCATTGACCTCCATTTTAACGAGCAGAGGTTAGAGCGAGCCCAGTGTAGGCAGAGGTTTCGGCTGGCTCCCACCTTCGCCAAACCTCTGGAATCTCCGGTCTGGGTGTCCGAGTCACATGAGGCCATGGAGGTGTCACGAGCGGGATCTAAGTCCTGGACCGCTCGTGCACTCAAGGTTTGTCATGTTTGCCGGCAGTCAGGACATCTTGCCTCCAGATGTTCCCAGCAGTCGGGAAAACGTCAGCGTCTAGTGGTTGTAGGAGGAGGTACACTAGACACGGCGACATTTTCCTCCAAACTGTCCTTCAAGGGAACAATTACCATAGACTCATCCACTCTTACAGTCGAACTTTGCGTGGATTCTGGGGCGGAGGGGAATTTTATGTCCTCAGCCTTCTCCCAACGCCACGCAATACCCCTGGTGATGCTTGCCAAGTCGGTGACTGCATGGGTGGTGAATGGATCGACACTGGGATACCAGGGACTGGCACTATGAATACCTGGTGCTGCCTTTCGGGCTCTGTAATGTGCAATTTTCTTCGTGCTTCATAGATTTGATTTTGGGGATAACTCAGTTTTGGAGATTTTGATTTTGGCTTCTGATAAGATTTAATTCTGTCTGTTTTCAAAAACTTAGTATAATTTATTTTCATTTCAAGATTCTCATGTTTTCTAAAAAAATCAAGGGATTGCGCACATTCAAATAAAGAATCTTTTTATGTTTAATCTCTTTTATTAAAGTATTAAAATAGTACAACATATCACAAATACAAACATACATATAGACTAAAGTAGTTACAAAACTTCTCAAAATAGTACGTGTTTTTTACTTCACGCAAATATGGTATCATCACAGAATCATATTTATTAGTTATTGCTGTATATGTTCCTTGCTCAACTCTTCTATTCTTTCTTAGCATCTCGTATTGTCCACCACCTGTTGCCCCATTTCGATAATTATTTCGCTAAGCGGAAGTCTATTTCCAATTGCTATATTTATCCATAGAATCCGCCCAATATATCATTTATCCCTGACTGCAGCTTGCTTATGGTATAACGTCAGACTTAAAGGAAAGATAAGAAGAAAAGAGGAAAAAGAAAGGAAAAATGAGAAGGGGAAAGAAAGGATCATGCCTCCGCAGCCCTCTGAAACCAGCCCAGGAAAGCCGAGGAGAAACCTCACTGCCGGGAAAGTACCTCCCATTTCTCCATGAGAGCCCCGAAACTCCCAGAGTCCCTAAATAAAATCCAGGGTTGCCATGTCCGCAAATACCTAGAGTTATCACCCAAAGCCTGTGCAAACAATTCCTCCATATGGTGGATATGTGAGAATTCTGTTAACCATTCAATCATGGACGGAATTTTCGTTGTACGCCAATGTCTAGGTATAACCATGCGGGCTGCCGTCAAGCAAAACCTCAGGAGACTACTTTTTTGTTTGGCTATTGGTCCCGGTAGCATGGACAAGATGGCCATGTGCGGAGTAAGATTTATATCCTCTCCTGATATTTTATTGTAAGTCGAGAATACTTCTCCCCAGAAACTCTTTATCCCTGGACACTGCCACCAAATATGGAACAAAGTTCCCCTTGCGTTCCCACAGCGCCAGCACCCATCCGCCACCGAGGGGAATATGGCATGCAACCTCACAGGATATTGGTACCATCTAGTAAGAATTTTGAAATTCTTCTCTTGGGCATGGCTGGCCGGAGACATCCCATGAGCGCAGCGGTATGCCGATGTGATTTCCCTCTCAGTAAATGTGCATCCCATTTCCGCCTCCCACGCTCTAATATATCCCGGGATAACTGTTGAAGTCTCCTCGTTTAGTAATTTGTACACAAGAGAAATCTGATGCGATGGGGGTGTCTGCTGGGCGAATATCCTCTCAAACTGTGTCAGAGAAGGTGGTGGTACTTCTCCACCAGAAATTCGTCTGACAAATGATTTTAATTGTTCATACTCTAACCAAGATAGTGTACGAGTAGGACATTCGTCTTGTAGCTCGTTGAGAGAGGAAAGACCCTTCTGCGATATTATTTGATATATTCTTTGATTGGATTCCACCCTCCATCCCAAAAACCTCTCGCAGTGAAGGCCTGGTGGAAAATCAGGATTAGCGAATATAGGAGACAATGGGACAGTTGTGCTCATTAATTTTTTCTTATATTTTAGCATGTCCCAACTCTTAAGGATCTCGCCAGCCATCATATCCCGACAACCCTCCCCTATTTTCTCTTTATTTCTGGTCACTATCCACGGTAAATTCCGCAATGGAACTAGGTACCCCTCCTGTTCCAGTCCAACCCATTGTTTGGTCTCCCGTCTATAATGCCAATCAAAAAGATGGATCAATTGTGAGGCCTGGTGGTATGTCTTTAAGTCTGGAAGTCCCGCCCCCCCTTGTGATTTAGGTCTCGTCAATGTTCTGTAACTCAGCCTAGATCTGTTCTGACGCCATATAAAATGTATTAGAGCTGATTTAATAGTCTTAAAAAAACTTCGAGGTGGTGTGATCGGTACCGTCTGGAACACATAAAGGAACCGGGGAAGAACATCCATCTTGAATGTGTTTATGCGGCCAAACCACGAAATCATTTTTTGATCATACTTTTTTAGATCCCTTATAGTTTTATTCAGTAGGGTTTCGTAGTTTAGTGTGTATAGTTTATTTAGATCTGAGGGGACCTGTATGCCCAAGTATTTAATGGCGCCAGCCTGCCATTTGAATGGGAAATTCTCCTTTGCCCTATCCACATCTCCCGATGGCAAAGTAATATTAAGTGCCTCAGTTTTGGTGTAGTTTATCTTAAAATTACTGACCTCTCCGTACTTTTTGAATTCAGACATTAATGCAGGTATAGTGATATGAGGTTGGGAGATGTATAGAAGAAGGTCATCTGCATACAATGAAGTTTTATAATGCTTCTGGCCTATCTTGATACCCCATACACTAGGGTTATTTCTTACTGCTACCGCTAAATGTTCCATTGCCACCGTGTACAACAAGGGCGAAAGAGGACACCCCTGTCTTGTTCCATTATGAATCCTAAAGGGGTCCGAGAGCCATCCATTAATTTTAATTGTAGCTGACGGGTTCGTGTATAGGGCCGCAATTTTGTATAAGAATCTATCCCCCAGCCCTATCTGTCGGAGAGCTGATTGAAGGAAGCTCCACCTCACTCGGTCAAACGCCTTTTCGGCGTCCACCGATATCAGTCCCAGGTGCTTCCGGTAGGTCCTGGCATGAGCGATCAAAGATATAGTCTTCAACACTCCATCACGTGCCTCTCTTCCCTGAACGAAACCCACTTGGTCTGAATGTATGATATATGGTAATAGGGGTGCAAGTCTGTTGGCCAGGATCTTCGCGAATAATTTCATGTCTATATTGATCAGAGAAATTGGTCTATAGTTAGAGACCACTGTTGGATCTTTTCCCGGTTTTGGCAATACTGTGATATAGGCCGCCAGAGATTGATGCGTAAACCCTGAGGACTCAGAAATGGAGTTATAAGTCCTTGTCATGTGTGGTGTTAACTGTTCTCTGAAGAGTTTATAAAAGTGGGGGAAAACCCATCAGGGCCAGGGCTCTTCTCGTTTGGAGTATTTTTTATGGCCTCATCCACCTCTTGTGTCGATATGTCTGCCTCTAGCTCATCTGTTATCTCTGTTGAAAGTCTAGGAAGTGGCGTGTCTGCTACATATTTGTTGTGAATTTGGATTCTGGGCTCCCCCGGTGGCTACTGGTGGAATTGAACTGGTGTTTTCATCTTCTCTGTTCACCTGTTCCCATCAAGATGTGGGAGTCGCTATATAACCTTGCTGCTCTGTTAGTTGCTTGCCGGTCAACAATGTTATCAGAAGCCTCTCTGTGCTTGTTCCTGCTCCTAGACAACTACTAGATAAGTTGGACTCTTGTCCATGTTTGTTTTTGCATTTTTGTTCCAGTTCACAGCTGTAGTTTCGTTACTGTGTCTGGAAAGCTCTTGTGAACAGTAATTGCCACTCTGGTGTTATGAGTTAATGCCAGAGTTTTAAAGTAATTTCTGGATGGTGTTTTGATAGGGTTTTCAGCTGACCATGAAAGTGTCCTTTCTGTCTTCTGCTATGTAGTAAGTGGACCTCAAATTTGCTAAACCTATTTTCATACTACGTTTGTTATTTCATCTTAATTCACCGCCAATACATGTGGGGGGCCTCTGTCTCCTTTCGGGGTATTTCTCTAGAGGTGAGCTAGGACTGATATTTTCCTCTGCTAGCATTATTTAGTCCTCCGGCTGGTGCTGGGCATCTAGAATCAACGTAGGCATGCTACCCGGCCACTGCTAGTTGTGCGTTAGGTTTAGTTCATGGTCAGCTCAGTTCCCATCTTCCAAGAGCTAGTTCCTATATATGCTTATGCTATGATCTCTTGCCATTGAGATCATGACAGTTTGACCGGCCCACTAAAGGGTTAAATTCCTTGGCTGAGAAAGGAGAGAAATAAGAAGTCTGCTGAGAATTTATTTATTTTTTTTTTTTTTTTCTCCTTCTAATCTTTGAATGGCTCTGTGTCCACCTGTTTGTAATGGATCTTCAGAGTGTAACTGCAGGTTTGAATAATCTCGCCACGAAGGTACAAAATTTGCAAGACTTTGTTTGTCATGCACCTGTATCTGAGCCGAGAATTCCTTTGCCGGAATTTTTCTCGGGGAATAGATCTGGGTTTCAGAATTTTCGAAATAATTGCAAATTATTTTTGTCCCTGAAATTTCGCTCTGCCGGAGACCCTGCACAGCAGGTCAGGATTGTGATTTCCTTGCTCCGGGGCGACCCTCAAGACTGGGCTTTTTCATTGACACCAGGGGATCCTGCGTTGCTCAATGTGGATGCGTTTTTTCTGGCCTTGGGGTTGCTTTATGACGAACCTCATTTGGAGCTTCAGGCAGAAAAAACTTTGATGTCCCTATCTCAGGGGCAAGATGAAGCGGAAATTTACTGTCAAAGATTCCGTAAATGGTCTGTGCTTACTCAGTGGAATGAGTGCGCCCTGGCGGCGACTTTCAGAGAGGGTCTCTCTGATGCCATTAAGGATGTTATGGTGGGGTTCCCTGTGCCTGCGGGTCTGAATGAGTCCATGACAATGGCTATTCAGATCGATAGGCGTTTGCGGGAGCGCAAACCAGTGCACCATCTGGCGGTGTCCACTGAGAAGTCGCCAGAGAGTATGCAGTGTGATAGAATTCTGTCCCGAAGCGAGCGGCAGAATTTTAGACGGAAAAATGGGTTGTGTTTCTATTGTGGTGATTCTACTCATGTTATATCAGCATGCTCTAAGCGCACTAAAAAGCTTGATAAATCTGTTTCCATTTGCACCTTACCGTCTAAGTTTATTCTATCTGTGACCCTGATTTGCTCTTTGTCATCTATTACCACGGACGCCTATGTCGACTCTGGCGCCGCTTTGAGTCATGGATTGGTCCTTTGCCAAACGCTGTGGGTATGATTTAGAGCCTTTGGAGACTCTTATTCCTCTGAAGGGGATTGACTCCACCCCATTGGCTAATAATAAACCACAATACTGGACACAAGTAACTATGCGTATTAATCCGGATCACCAGGAGATTATTCGCTTTCTTGTGCTGTATAATCTACATGATGATTTGGTGCTAGGATTGCCTTGGCTGCAATCTCACAACCCAGTCCTCGACTGGAGAGCTATGTCTGTGTTGAGCTGGGGATGTAAGGGGGCTCATGGGGATGTACCTGTGGTTTCCATTTCATCATCTATTCCCTCTGAAATTCCTGAGTTCCTGTCTGACTATCGTGACGTCTTTGAAGAATCCAAGCTTGGTTCATTACCTCCGCACCGAGAGTGCGATTGTGCCATAGATTTAATCCCGGGTAGTAAATACCCAAAGGGTCGTTTATTTAATCTGTCTGTGCCTGAACATGCTGCTATGCGAGAATATATAAAGGAGTCCTTGGAAAAGGGACATATTCGTCCATCGTCATCTCCCTTAGGAGCCGGTTTTTTCTTTGTGTCAAAAAAAGACGGCTCTTTGAGACCATGTATCGATTATCGGCTTTTGAATAAAATCACTGTAAAATATCAATACCCATTGCCGTTGCTGACTGATTTGTTTGCTCGCATAAAGGGGGCCAAGTGGTTCTCTAAGATTGACCTTCGTGGGGCGTATAATTTGGTGCGAATCAGGCAGGGGGATGAGTGGAAAACCGCATTTAATACGCCCCAGGGGCCACTTTGAGTATTTAGTGATGCCTTTTGGTCTTTCAAATGCTCCGTCAGTTTTCCAGTCCTTTATGCATGATATTTTTCGCGATTATTTGGATAAATTTATGGTTGTGTATCTGGATGATATTCTGATTTTTTCGGATGACTGGGACTCTCATGTCCAGCAAGTCAGGAGGGTTTTCCAGGTTTTGCGGTCTAATTCTTTGTGTGTGAAGGGTTCTAAGTGTGTTTTTGGGGTACAGAGGATTTCCTTTTTGGGATATATTTTTTCTCCCTCTTCCATTGAAATGGATCCTGTTAAGGTTCAAGCTATTTGTGATTGGACGCAGCCCTCTTCTCTTAAGAGTCTTCAGAAATTTTTGGGCTTTGCTAACTTTTATCGTCGATTTATTGCTGGTTTTTCGGATATTGCTAAGCCATTGACCGATTTGACTAAGAAGGGTGCTGATGTTGCTGATTGGTCCCCTGACGCTGTGGAGGCCTTTCGGGAGCTTAAGCGCCGTTTTTCCTCTGCCCCTGTGTTGCGTCAGCCTGATGTTGCTCTACCTTTTCAGGTTGAGGTCGACGCTTCTGAGATCGGAGCTGGGGCAGTGTTGTCGCAGAAAAGTTCTGACTGCTCCGTGATGAGGCCTTGTGCCTTCTTTTCCCGTAAATTTTCGCCCGCTGAGCGGAATTATGATGTTGGGAATCGGGAGCTTTTGGCCATGAAGTGGGCTTTTGAGGAGTGGCGCCATTGGCTTGAGGGGGCCAGACATCAGGTGGTGGTATTGACTGACCACAAAAACTTGATTTATCTTGAGACCGCCAGGCGCCTGAATCCTAGACAGGCGCGCTGGTCATTATTTTTCTCTCGGTTTAATTTTGTGGTGTCATACCTACCGGGTTCTAAGAATGTTAAGGCGGATGCCCTTTCTAGGAGTTTTGAGCCTGACTCGCCTGGTAACTCTGAGCCCACAGGTATCCTTAAGGATGGAGTGGTATTGTCAGCTGTTTCTCCAGACCTGCGGCGGGCCTTGCAGGAGTTTCAGGCGGATAGACCGGATCGTTGCCCACCTGATAAACTGTTTGTTCCTGATGATTGGACCAGTAGAGTCATCTCTGAGGTTCATTCGTCTGCGTTGGCAGGTCATCCTGGCATTTTTGGTACCAGGGATTTGGTGGCAAGGTCCTTCTGGTGGCCTTCCCTGTCACGAGATGTGCGAGGCTTTGTGCAGTCTTGTGACGTTTGTGCTCGGGCCAAGCCTTGTTGCTCTCGGGCTAGTGGATTATTGTTGCCCTTGCCTATTCCTAAGAGGCCTTGGACGCACATCTCGATGGATTTTATTTCAGATCTGCCTGTTTCTCAGAAGATGTCTGTCATCTGGGTGGTGTGTGACCGTTTCTCTAAGATGGTCCATTTGGTTCCTCTGCCCAAGTTGCCTTCTTCTTCCGAGTTGGTTCCTCTGTTTTTTCAAAATGTTGTTCGTTTGCATGGTATTCCTGAGAATATCATTTCTGACAGAGGGACCCAATTCGTGTCTAGATTTTGGCGGGCATTCTGTGCTAGGATGGGCATAGATTTATCTTTTTCGTCCGCTTTCCATCCTCAGACGAATGGCCAGACCGAGCGGACTAATCAGACCCTGGAGACATATCTGAGGTGTTTTGTGTCTGCTGACCAGGATGATTGGGTTGCTTTTTTGCCATTGGCAGAGTTCGCTCTCAATAATCGGGCCAGCTCTGCCACTTTGGTGTCCCCGTTTTTCTGTAATTCGGGGTTTCATCCTCGATTTTCCTCTGGTCAGGTGGAATCTTCGGATTGTCCTGGAGTGGATGCTGTGGTGGAGAGATTGCATCAGATCTGGGGGCAGGTGGTGGACAATTTGAGGTTGTCCCAGGAGAAGACTCAGCTTTTTGCCAACCGCCACCGTCGTGTTGGTCCTCGGCTTTGTGTTGGGGATTTGGTGTGGTTGTCTTCTCGTTTTGTCCCTATGAGGGTCTCTTCTCCTAAGTTTAAGCCTCGGTTCATCGGCCTGTATAAGATATTGGAGATTCTTAACCCTGTTTCCTTCCGTTTGGACCTCCCTGCATCCTTTTCTATTCATAACGTTTTTCATCGGTCATTATTGCGCAGGTATGAGGTACCGGTTGTGCCTTCCGTTGAGCCTCCTGCTCCGGTGTTGGTTGAGGGTGAGTTGGAGTACGTTGTGGAGAAAATCTTAGACTCTCGTGTTTCCAGACGGAGACTCCAGTATCTGGTCAAGTGGAAGGGATACGGCCAGGAGGATAATTCTTGGGTGAATGCATCTGATGTTCATGCCTCTGATCTGGTTCGTGCCTTTCATAGGGCCCATCCTGATCGCCCTGGTGGTTCTGGTGAGGGTTCGGTGCCCCCTCCTTGAGGGGGGGGTACTGTTGTGAATTTGGATTCTGGGCTCCCCCGGTGGCTACTGGTGGAATTGAACTGGTGTTTTCATCTTCTCTGTTCACCTGTTCCCATCAAGATGTGGGAGTCGCTATATAACCTTGCTGCTCTGTTAGTTGCTTGCCGGTCAACAATGTTATCAGAAGCCTCTCTGTGCTTGTTCCTGCTCCTAGACAACTACTAGATAAGTTGGACTCTTGTCCATGTTTGTTTTTGCATTTTTGTTCCAGTTCACAGCTGTAGTTTCGTTACTGTGTCTGGAAAGCTCTTGTGAACAGTAATTGCCACTCTGGTGTTATGAGTTAATGCCAGAGTTTTAAAGTAATTTCTGGATGGTGTTTTGATAGGGTTTTCAGCTGACCATGAAAGTGTCCTTTCTGTCTTCTGCTATGTAGTAAGTGGACCTCAAATTTGCTAAACCTATTTTCATACTACGTTTGTTATTTCATCTTAATTCACCGCCAATACATGTGGGGGGCCTCTGTCTCCTTTCGGGGTATTTCTCTAGAGGTGAGCTAGGACTGATATTTTCCTCTGCTAGCATTATTTAGTCCTCCGGCTGGTGCTGGGCATCTAGAATCAACGTAGGCATGCTACCCGGCCACTGCTAGTTGTGCGTTAGGTTTAGTTCATGATCAGCTCAGTTCCCATCTTCCAAGAGCTAGTTCCTATATATGCTTATGCTATGATCTCTTGCCATTGAGATCATGACACATATTTATCTATTTTAGCCTGTATGTCCCCGGCGTGATTAGCCGAGTGCATACCCTCCAAGTTATATAGCTTCTGATAGTATTCTCGTATTGTTTCTAGAATCTCCCCTGGGTCGTGAGTCTCCGTTCCCGTACGTTTCTGAATTTTTGGAATGTAAGTCGTCTGAGTCCTAGGATGTAATAATCGAGCTAGGGGGCGGTCGCATTTATTGGCCTTATGATAAAGGAGACTTTTAAAATTATTTCTGAATTTCAGCGATTGCTCATTTAATAAATTTCTAAGGGTCTCCCTATGTTTAATTAATTCCCCTAGTATTACCGGTGACATAGTATTTTTATGTTTTTGCTCCAATACATATATAGTATCCATTAATTCTTTTGTTTTTTCCAATCTCTGTTTTTTAAGACGGGATCCGTGTTTTACCAGGATTCCACGAAGCACGCATTTTAGGGTCTCCCATTTCACCGGGGTCGAGGTGTCATCGTTTGCGTGATCTGACCAAAACTGTTCTATTGTCTTTTTTATGTCTGTCGTGCAATTCAAGTCTTTCAACAAATTGTCATTCAATCTCCAAGTCCAGGGACGGTCCACTACATCTGGTGGGGAAATGTCTAAGAACACCGGGGCATGATCCGACCATAAGAAGCTACCAATGGACAGTCGGGGGCACCAAGATAGGGCATGATGGCTGACAAGAAAAAAGTCAATTCGGCTATAGGAATCATGAGAACTGGAATAGTACGTATAATCTCTACCTCCAGGATTATGTGCTCTCCAAATGTCCACCAGCTGCATCCCATGGATAGATTTTTTCAAAAGGGACAATTGCCTAGTGATTCCTCTCACATTTCGTGTTGAGGTATCCATTCGTGGGTCAAGGGTGAGATTGAAGTCCCCCCCTATCACCATCACCCCCTCAGCAAATTCCGCTACTCTCCTTAGGAAACCCCGGCCAGCCCTGGCCTGATTTTTGTTTGGGGCATACCACCCCGCAATAGTGTAGAGGGTTGTATGAATCCTAACTTTTAATAGTAGGTACCTGCCTTCTGGATCCGCATATGTGTCCTCAACTGTGTGCTGGAGGGACTTGTGGATCGCAATAGACACCCCCCTCGAACGACTTTCGGGGCAAGCGCTATGGAACCAAGTCGTGAAGTATCGGTCCTTGATAGTAGGGATATTGTTTTTTTTAAAATGAGTCTCCTGAAGTATAAGTATTTGTACCTTAAGCTTATGCATTCCATATAGGATTTGTGACCTTTTCTGGGGCGTGTTAAATCCCCTGGTATTCAGGGATCCCATAGTGATCTTTGGGTGCATTGTTGTCTGAGTCGTGCCTTCTCTCGCCCTACTGAGAGGGCCGCGGAGGCTAAAGTAGATCTAATTTATCAAAGAAATAGAGATAGTGAATAGAAAAGGTAGATAATTAGACACGTATTCAGTTTATTGCGAAATCAGGGTCAATATCTATCGAAACGTAGTACGTCTTTGAAGCCTGAAGTGGTGTGCTCTACCTAAGATGCCTTCTTATACCCTAAAATATGTGGTGGAGAAATGTGTTAACCGCCAATGCCGTTCAACGGGTTATGGCTTCTCCGTAGGGTCGTAAGCTATGTGCGATATGGAGTGAGACTCCCTCCTCCGACACAACCATCAGTAACCTCTCCTCAACTGAGGAGAATAAATGTTAACTTTAAATTGACTTAACCGGAACCTGTCATATAGCGAGGTAGGGCCAGAGTATGGTTTACATAAAGAATCTTTTTGTGACGCAATAACACGAGTACCTCGTGCAATTTAGGAATCTAAATTTGTTTACAAAACATTTTACCATTGATTCTGTTTTGAAATTTGTAATGACAGTTTTGTACAACCTTTCAAATATGGACATGAATGTAAAAGTACATTCTTTCCGGCCAATCCTTAATTTTAGAAGAATATCAATATCTGGATAATTTTCTTTTAATCCACAGAATATCAAAATTTTTAATCTTCCTATATCTGTTATTCCTTCATGGAACTCATCAATCTGCATTTTTAATGAGAACTGCCTGGAAAAAGTTGCAGGAAGCCACATTTTAAATAACTGATTTTTCTCCTCATTAGTCAAATCAAACTTATCAGCAAAACTCTCAAATATCTCTGAATTTCTGCACACATGGATTTTGTGATCATATGCAGAAATGATTTTGCATATTTTTAACAAGTTTTTCTTAACTTTAGTTTGGAGGAGTTGGGCTTCCGAATCGTCTTCTATTTTTAGTGGTCTTTGTACATCTGTTCCTTGTACATTATCTTCGTCAGTTTTCATGTCTCCTACGTTTCCTCCATCTTGTTTTAAATCAATGGACACAAGGTCACCTTGAGTGGCCATTACAGACACGTGCCTCACATCTTGTTCACTCTCCATATTACAGTCAATCTTGGGAACATCTAATTTCCTTAGATACTCTTTCTACAGTCTTTTTTGGATTTCTCTGAAACAAACTTATGAAATTATTAGAATATTAAGATATATTTAAATATTATCTACTAAACGTATATTTCTTTAGTAATTAGGGTATTATTTCTTGATTTAGCTAATAGTGAATAAGTGCAATCCCATATCAATATAGTTTATCAAGAAAATCTACATTTAAAACATGTTTTCAAAATTATAATTTTATGGTATTCAATGTTTTTTTAATGGTTACATAGATGGGTACATATCTTCAAATAAATATATGGCACAAGCTGATATGACAGTTATAAAATAATTATTTTTAATTTTAGTTTTTACAAATGATTTTTTTCATAAAATAATATTTTTTGGTAATAAGGGGGAAATGTATTTTGATCCTGATTACATCATCACATTTCATCAATACCTCTTCACACATTTTAATAAAGAAATATTAATAAGGTACTATTGGGTATAATAACATTAAGTAGTATACAAGTCATTTTTTTTACTCTAATGAAGGGTATTATATGCAAAGTTGCATAATTTCAATATTTTGGTAATACAAGGTTATGACAAACACAAAAACATCTAGACAATGGAAATGTTAAGGGAATGTGTTACTGAGACATAATCTCTGCATTTATCATCAACATATAAAGACCTTATTTTTATTTTTATTCTCATTTTTATTTTAAATTTTTAATTTTTTCTTATTTCACTTTTGTCTTAATTTTTATTTTTATCTCCAGAAGAAAAAAATCAATATTTAATAAAGTAATGTCTAGTACAAGAATATTGCTTCATTAATTATAGTGATCATATGGTTTCATTATAAGAGAAATGTATCAATTCTGAGTTAAATACAACAATTCTTTCACTCATTCATTCACTCATATATTCTTATTTTGGTTCATGGCTGTACATTCTTACATATTATTGGTCTAATAAATATAATTTATTAATAAAGTTTTAGTAATAAAGATGGAAACATTTGTTACATAAAATATACACTGACATCTATGGGTTCAAAAAGAAATTACACCTATGACATAAAAATGTTCTATCACATGAAGAATATGGTTAATAATGTATTATCATTTATTATTTTATTTTTCCAAATATGAATTCCATATTAATATTCTGATAATAATTCTATGGATATTACTGATTGCTATGGTACGCTGTGATATTACAGGTTAGGAAAATTACCAGATTTGGTATAGAATAGGGAATGAGGGAATGAAGACTTCAATCAAGATACTGGAGTTACGTTAATAAAGACTTTTCATATTTCTCAATTCAATTGATTCTTAAAAGTTGCAAGAAGAAAAAGCCGTTATCCAGAAGTTCCACAAGGTAACAATGCTATATGATTTCTGAGACTGTGTCAATTACAATTTATGTCACCACTAACAATCACGACTATGTCACCACTAACAATCACATCTAAACTGACAACCACAATTGCAGAGGACGATGATCCTATGATGCTAAGATGAACTGTGCTATTACGTTTTATCATGTTCCAGTAGTTTTCTATCACCTATAAGAATTCCATGAAAGCTGTTGAACAATAAGGCAATTGTCAGGACACTACAATCTTGACATGTGTCCTGTGCACTAAGGATTCCAGGTCTTTAAAGGTGACACTGCACAGATATTAAAGCTATATTTCATCTATGAACGTTGTTTTCCTATCAACATTTGAATTTATGGACTTTGGTTGACACATCACACACAGTCTCTACAATATCTACATGCTATCATCTATTTCAAAAGAATTATAATAAAGATTGTTTTAAAAGAACCAAGAAGACATCAGATGACATCAGACCGGAGATGCTTCAATTATGTATAAGAAAGTATAATTATATATTTTATATGAATATTTGTCACTGCTTAAGATAACATGAATTTACATATCATTATGTTATTGAGTACGTATAACAATATTATTATTATTATTATTATTATTAACATTAAGTTATTTTGCCAAAGAAGAAGAAAAGAAAAAAGAAAATCTTATTATTATATTTACTTCGAGGGTTCCAATCAATGTCTGTCACCCTCAAAAGGGGGAATTGTTAAATATTAATTATTAATTGAATTATTCTTATTCTCAATTCTGTACTGAGCACACTGCCTCTCGCTGACATTACAAAAAGCTATTTCTGTATATGTAGCTCAGAGTATAAGTCAACACCATATAGAGAGAACACGTGGTCTATGGGACACATTTATAATCGCAGCTCTTAGGAGGAGGAGGAGGCTGTCATGTGGGGGTCACCTCCTGCCTGCTTCTCCATCATTCTCCACGGACTTCAGACAACTCACAGAAGGAATGAACAACTGGTAGCCATGATGACTTCTATTCCATGACAGAAAGACAGACGCTTTTTACCATCTCAAGAAAAATGATGAACAAATGGACAATCTGTTCGTAACTATTTCACCTATTTTATGTTTTGCTGCAATGTGGTTTTTCTGTGGACAATTCAATAAACCACTACATTTTTATGAAAATATCATGACATTTTTTCTTTAAGAGTAACGCACCAGGTAAAGAGTACTGATTAAATAAATGTGCAAAATAAGCATATTTAACACTCTCCCTAGAATGAAGGTATAAAATGACCTCCGTGCCATTAGTAAGTATGAAGTCCAGGAAGACTAATTAGAACAGCTGCAAGGCACTGTAATAGTTAATAAGAGGCATTATATGGTATTGAGTAATGTACAGTATATGTCTAATGTATATAATGTATATGTGTATAATGTACAGTGGGTACGGAAAGTATTCAGACCCCTTTAAATTTTTCACTCTGTTTCATTGCAGCAATTTGATAAATTAAAAAAAGTTAATTTTTTCTCATTAATGTACAGTCGGCACCCCATCTTGACTGAAAAAAACAGAAATGTAATTTTTGCAAATTTATTAAAAAAGAAAAACTGAAATATCACATGGTCATAAGTATTCAGACCCTTTGCTCAGTATTGAGAAGAAGAACCCTTTTGAGCTAGTACAGCCATGAGTCTTCGTGGGAATGATGCAACAAGTTTTTCACATCTGGATTTGGGGAACCTCTCCCATTCTTCCTTGCAGATCCTCTCCAGTTCCATCAGGTTGGATGGTAAACATTGGTGGACACCCATTTTCAGGTCTCTCCAGGGATGCTCAATTGGGTCTAGGTCAGGGCTCTGGCTGGGTCAGTCAAGAATGGTCACAGAGTTGTTCTGAAGCCACTCCTTTGTTATTTTAGCTGTGTGCTTATGGTCATTGTCTTGTTGGAAGGTGAACCTATGGTCAAGTCTGAGGTCCAGAGCACTCTGGAAGAGGTTTTCATCCAGGATATATCTGTACTTGGTACATTCATGTTTCCTTCAATGACAACTAGTCATCCTGTCCCTGCAGCTGAAAAACAACCCTATAGCATGATGCTGCCACCACCATGCTTCACTGTTGGGATTGTAATGGGCAGGTGAAAAGCAGTGTGTTTTTTTGCTACACATACCGCTTAGAATTATCACCAAAAAGGTCTATCTTTGTCTCATCAGACCAGAGAATCTTATTTCTCATGGTCTGGGATTCCTTCATGTGTTTTTTTAGCAAACGCTATGCGGGCTTTCATATGTCTTGCACTGAGGAAAGGCTTCCGTCGGTCCACTCTGCCATAAAGGCCTGACTGGTGGAGGGCTGCAGTGATAGTTGACTTTGTTGAACTTCCTCCCATCTCCCTACTGCATCTCTGTAGGTCAGCCACAGTGATCTTGTTCTAAAATGTATACACATTTTTCCGCAGTATGTTGTTTCCTTTGTCTATGTATAAAAGGCCCTTATACTGTTGTCCGTGGCCAGACCATCCTCCGCCCTCTCATGCTGTGTGCTTCAGCTAACCTGTCTTCTGTATTTGCTCTGTTGCGCTTCTCTAATAAACCTCAGCCCCTGCTTCAAAAAGGAATTGTCTACAGTGTCTTCTCTGACTTTCTAACATTACTAATGTAATACACTGTACAACTAGTGGTTAGCACTGCAGCCTTGCAGCGCTGGAGTCCTGGGTTCAAATCCCACCAAGGACAACATCTGCAAGGAGTTTGTATGTTCTCCCCGTGTTTGCGTGGAGAACGCAACTGCAAGGAGTTTGTATGTTCTCCCCGTGTTTGCGTGGGTTTTCTCCGGTTTCCTCCCACATTCCAAAGACATACTGATAGGGAATTTAGGTTGTGAGCCCCATCGGGGACAGCGATGATAATGCGTGCAAGCTGTAAAGCGCTGCGGAATATGTTAGCGATATATAAACATAAAGATTATTATTATTAACTAGTAGTTAGAAGACCTGGCAGGATCCCATTAAATGTTTAAATAACGTCACATTAGTGGAAAACAAAGCAAAGAGTGTTTTCTGTTTTATGTGGCAACACGGTAGCTCAGTGGTTAGCACTGCAGCCTTGCAGGGCTGGAGTCCTGGGTTGAAATCCCACCAAGTACAACATCTGCGAGGAGTTTGTATGTTCTCCCGGTGTTTGCGTGGGTTTCCTCCGGGTACTCTGGTTTGCTCCCACATTCCAAAGACATACTGATAGGGAATTTAGATTGTGAGCCCCATCATCGGGGACAGCGATGATAATGTGTGCAAAAACTGTAAAGCGCTGCGGAATATGTTGGCGCTATATAAATGAAGAGATTATTATTATTAACCCCTTCCCGACATGTGACGGTATAGTACGTCACATGTCGGGACCCCCGCTTTGATGTGCGCTCCGGCGGTGAGCGCACATCAAAGTCGCGACATGTCAGCTGTTTTTTACAGCTGACATGTGCGCGCAATAGCGGCGGGTGAAATCGCGATCACCCGCCGCTATTAACTAGTTAAATGCCGCTGTCAAACTCAGACAGCGGCATTTAACTACCGCATCCGGCCGTGCGGCCGGATATGAGCGCATCGCCGACCCCCGTCACATGATCGGAGGTCGGCGATGTGTCAGGAAGGTAACCATAGAGGTCCTTGAGACCTCTATGGTTACTGATTGCCGGTGGCTGTGAGCGCCACCCTGTGGTCGGCGCTCACAGCACACCTGCAAATCTGCTGTGTAGCAGCGATCTTATGATCACTGCTGCATAGCAGAGCCGATCGGGCTGTGCCTGCTTCTAGCCTCCCATGGAGGCTATAGAAGCATGGCAAAAGTAAAAAAAAAAAGTTTTTAAAAATGTGAAAAAAATAAAAAAAATATAAAAGTTTAAATCACCCCCCTTTCGCCCCAATCAAAATAAATCAATAAAAAAAAAAAACCAACCTACACATATTTGGTATCGCCGCGTTCAGAATCGCCCGATCTATCAATAAAAAAAAAGCATTAACCTGATCGCTATATGGCGTAATGAGAAAAAAATTCGAAACGCCAGATTTACGTTTTTTTGGTCGCCACGACATTGCATTAAAATGCAATAACGGGCGATCAAAAGAACGTATCTACACCAAAATGCTATCATTAAAAACGCCAGCTCGGCACGCAAAAAATAAGCCCTCACCTGACCCCAGATCACGAAAAATGGAGACGCTACGAGTATCGGAAAATGGCGCAATTTTGTTTTGTTTTGTTTTTTGCAAAGTTTGGAATTTTTTTTCACCACTTAGGTGAAAAATAACCTAGTCATGTTAGGTGTCTATAAACTCGTAGTGACCTGGAGAATCATAATGGCAGGTCAGTTTTAGCATTTAGTGAACCTAGCAAAATAGGCAAGCAAAAAACAAGTGTGGGATTGCACTTTTTTTGCAATTTCACTGCACTTGGAATTTTTTTCCCGTTTTCTAGTACACGACATGCTAAAACCAATGATGTCGTTCAAAAGTACAACTCGTCCCGCAAAAAATAAGCCCTCACATGGCCAAATTGACGGAAAAATAAAAAAGTTATGGCTCTGGGAAGGAGGGTAGCGAAAAACGAAAATGGAAAAACGGAAAAAGCTCCGGGGGTGAAGGGGTTAATACTTCAAGGTCATGTTTTTGGGAAAAAGTGATGCAGACCTGTTGCTTGAATAGCCAATGGACACGTGATTTGGCCCTAAGTATTGGAGTTCACTATGCTATCCAAATCTGATAGAATGTATGCTACATTCTTAGTAAAGAAACAGTTTTTTGAGGCATCCAAAAACTACGAGCGTTTCAACACGTAGTTGAAAAAAACTTTATTTTTTGGGGAGTTTCCTGTAGCGGTTTGGAGATCGTTTTGAAGAGCTTTAGGCTTGTTCACATATAGCATTTTTCATGTGTCATGAAAACACGTTTGTTATGCGTTCTTTTCCAAGCAAACAATTGTGTTTTACAGTAACAGTATTATTTTTTTTTTTTTAAAGCAGCATGTTGATTCTTTCAGCGTTTTTTACTGTATTTTTTCCCCATTGAAATGAAAATGGCTAGCACCCAAAAAATTCTAATAGAAGCATAAAAAGCGCTTAAAAAATACTTTAAAAAAGATGTGTGCGAACATATCCTTTTGTAATTTTTTTTCTAATAAAAGGTTTTACTGCAGCCTTCTCATTGAACAGTATCTAGTTTATAGATGTTTACATCAGGATGCACTTTTTTTTCCTCCTCATACGGGCAGCAAAAGCGAATTTCCCACAGAAATGAATAGGAAAAGCTGTCCAAACATTTTCAAAAAAATTGTTAAGAAGTAAACGTCTTGAAAAACTCCGTGAACAAAGTCTTGGGCATAATATCACAATAGCCAATAGTTTTGATTTCGCCAAGACAGTTCAGTGAATTGGAGCACTAAAGGATGGGGTTAGCAAAACCGAACCCAAAAGGGCAAATATTCTGGAAGTAGCAAGTGGTAATGATGGTTTGAATTAAGTAAAACATTTTTTTTTATTTGGAATATTTTCTTAAGTGACTTTTCTTTATCTTCTAATATTTGATGCCATTTTTTGCTACAAATCCCACAAACTGGGGCATGTGGGTTGATGCTTTTTTCTTTTAACTGTTTCACGCTTTTTTAGAGCACAAAATAGCATGATTCTTTAAATTGCTGCACTTTGTTCTTGAACAGCGCAAAAATAAAATTAGATAGATTTTCAACTCCAGTATGATGATAAGATATAATTGCAAAAAAAAAAAAATGGTATCTGTTGTTGGGGCAGAGTGAGGTCACCTCCATGCTCAATAGATTAGCTTATGGTTCTGCTGACACTTACCTAAGATGTATGGCCATGCTGAAAACTGAAGAGAGGGGACCCTAGTTGGGGAGTGAGGAGAGGGAAATCATGCTGGGGATTCAATATACCACACATTTCTATGGATTGTTTGTAAAACTAGGTCTTTAGCTTTCAAGAAACTACTACAACTCTCATCATGCAGTACCTTATTAAGATATTGAGTCTTCATGTTCGGCTGGATTCACACTTGTGTTGGTTTTCTTGGTCAGAAGGGTCCGTTGCAAGCTCCCCCATCGGAATAAAAACTGTAATATGCAACTATTATTTGAATTATTTTTTCACTAAAATGATCGGCAGCCCAATAGAAGTTGAATGACATTGGACTATAGTTAAAGGGTCCATCTGGGTCCATGTGTGTCTTTCTTCGGATGGATCCTTTTCCTTAATATGTTTCGTTTTTCTGCTCAATAATAGAAAAATCAAAATATAACTGTACCCCTACATCCCTCCCTCTCTTTCCCCTATTCCCTTGTGAGCTGACTCCACATGCTAATATTAAATTTCAAAGATATAATAAAATTATTTGAATAAGAAAATATAACTGTAAACACCAATGAGAATGTGGCTCTACTCATTAGTCTGTAAATTACCTAGCCTGGGGACAGGGCAAGACTATTCTCCCTTACGCACAGTACATTTCCGTCTTATATATGTAAAACATATATTTATGACATGATTTTCATCTCTTTACTTAGTGTAATATGCATGTTTTCATTAAATACTTTACCCAGCATTCTGGATACTTTTTAGGGCAGTTGTTGTAAAGATTTTTCACAGTAATGTAATATTTTCTTTATTGTTTACTCAAGAACAAAGCATTTTCTAGCACATTTCTATGACAATCATATAAACAATAGCAAAACACTGGGCAGAGATTTCCAGAATCTGATGGATTCTGTTGGAATTCTGTTTCACCTGCAGCCTGGGGAGGTGCTCACTGAACCTAAGGTATGAAGGATTAACCCCTACACAGCCCTAGACCTAACCTAGGTCAGTGGGTGATTTTACATAAACCCCAACTTTGTCTTAGACCACCAGGAATACTGGCATTAGCATTTTCCCTGCCAGAGACCACCAATGACACTGAAATTAACCTCTTATCTGCAGCATATTACTTGGAATTCATACATGAACCATTTTATTACCCTACACTTCCAGAGAGGAGCCTATTAGCCTCTTTACCATCAGTGATACAAACCATCAACCTCTCTGCTTATACTATCAGGGACTTTTTTGCTATTGACTTCAAGGGATATTAACATTTTACCCTTATCTGCTCTAGACCCTTTGGATATTATCATGAATTAATTACAAAACCTAGCTAGCTAAATATTTTGAAATACTTTCACATGACCGTATGCCATCCAATATGTTGGAGAACAAAAAATAATCTACAATGACTTCTACAAACCACTGTTTGAAACTAAGAGTTAACAGTTCGTTATAAATGTAGCAGATGAGATAATGTTATTCTGCATAGGCCATATTATACACCTGCATGTGGAGGAACCAGTAACAGGAGGTTAGGTTTATAAAGGGAATTGTGATTTGGAAACCTAAAAGATATGCAGTTTTAAAACATCCCCCATGAAAGCTGCTATAGCTGCCACAAGTAACCTGTTAATGTTAGAGACCCTGCATATGAGCAATACCTTAAATAAAACACAATGTTAACACCACTTTCAGCATCTGACATTGTTCTGAATCTTGGCACATTATTAATGATTATATAGCATCACATTAGTTTCATCAATATCTTCTTTGTCTGTAAAATTTTAAGTCACTACTGGATTAACATATAACATATTGCCTGTTGTTCCAGCAGAAAATGACAATGTCAAGCACAAGAGAGAGCACAATATGTCTATATATCCTCTGTCATATCCAAAGGTGAACAAATGCAGCCTTATGGGGTTCCCATTAGCAGATAGAAGGTCAACGCAACGATCAGAAGAAGGCAAAAAGGAGAGGAGAAGGTCTGGTAGGCTGCTGAAGGCATGAAAATATCTTCATATCGGTAAATGCTGACTACATGCTCTGAAACCGGAGGCGAGTCAATATCATGCCGTGTTATTGAGCCTGAAAAAATGGGAAATATGTTTTTAGATGAAAGTACTAGAGACAGTATAATTAGCACCTATACATTTAGCAAATGAACCTCAACAATAGAACATTATACAGCAATAGTAAAGAGCTGCAAAATTTCTTGGCAATACAGAAATAAGAATTAGTAATATTAAGCTGTTTTTTAGCCATTTACAGCATGTACATAAAATATTTTAAGAGGAGTAAAAATTTAACAAAAAGCACAAAAGTGTTAGTACAGCAAGTTAAAGCAGTTCCATATGTATTATCTGAATAAGTTGCCATTTGTCTATCTCAGAAATAACACCACGGTTTCTGTTCATTTTATGATTGGTATCCTGCAATTTCCAAAAGTTCCCCCCGCCCCTGCATATTCTATCACAAAGTGTAGATGTCTCTGAGCTAGTTGGTGGAGACTAGCAGCTATGTCTCCTATACACAGAGGGATTCCTGCTCTTCTGTATCTGTGGAGAATATTAATGATTAGTGATGAGCGAATATACTCGGTACTCGAGATTTCCGGAGCACACTCGGGTGTCCTCTGAGTATTTGTAAGTACTCAGAGATTTAGTTTTAATCGCCGCAGCTGAATGATTTACATCTGTTAGCCAGCTTGATTACATGTGGGGATTCCCTAGCAACCAGACAACCCCCACATGTACTTATGCTGGCAAACAGATGTAAAATATTCAGCTGAGGCGATGAAAACTAAATCTCCGAGCACTAAAAAATACTCGGAGGACACCCGAACATGCTCGGAAAATCTCGAGTACCGAGTATATTCGTTCATCACTATTAACCCCTTTCAGACATTAGACCTACTATCCCGTCGAGGTGGGGTGGGCCCGTATGACCACCGACGGGATAGTACGTCATATGCAATTGGCCGCGGTCACGGGGGGAGCGCGGCCGTTCGCGGCCGGGTGTCAGCTGACTATCGCAGCTGACATCAGGCACTATGTACCAGGAGCGGTCACGGACCGCCCCCGGCACATTAACCCCCGGCACACTGTGATCAAACATGATTGCAGTGGTCCGGCGGTATAGGGAAGCATCACGCAGGGAGGGGGCTCCCTGCGTGCTTCCCTGAGACCCCCATCGCGTTGCTCCGAGGGTCTCTTACCTCCTCCTCCCTGCAGCAGGCCCGGATCCAAAATGGCTGCGGCATCCGGGTCCTGCAGGGAGGTGGCTTCACAGCGCCTGCTCAGAGCAGGCGCCGGGAAGCCTGGAGGAGCTGTGCACGTCAGATCGCCGATCTGACAGAGTGCTGTGCAAACTGTCAGATCAGCAATCTTACACTATAACATGATGCTCCCCCCTGGGGCAATGTTATAGTGTAAAAAAAAAATATTCACATGTGAAATTTTTTTTAACCCCTTCATGACCGTGGGATTTTTTGTTTTTCCGTGTTCGTTTTTCACTCCCCTCCTTCCCAGAGCCATAACTTTTTTATTTTTCCGTCAATTTGGCCATGTGAGGGCTTGTTTTTTGCGGGACGAGTTGTACTTTTGAACGACATCATTGGTTTTACCATGTCGTGTACTAGAAAATGGGAAAAAAATTCCAATGTTTTTTGCTTGGCTTTTTTACTAGGTTCACTAAATGCTAAATCTGACCTGCCATTATGATTCTCCAGGTCACTACGAGTTCATAGACACCTAACATGACTAGGTTATTTTTTACCTAAGTGGTGAAAAAAAATTCAAAAAAAAAAAAAATTTAGCCATTTTCCGATACTCGTAGCGTCTCCATTTTTCATGATCTGGGGTCGGTTGAGGGCTTATTTTTTGCGTGCCGAGCTGGCGTTTTTAATGATTCCAAGTCGGTGCAGATACGTTCTTTTGATCGCCCGTTATTGCATTTTAATGCAATGTCGCGGCGACCAAAAAAACGTAATTCTGGCGTTTCGATTTTTTTTCTCATTACGCCGTTTAGCGATCAGGTTAATGCTTTTTTTTATTGATAGATCGGGCGATTCTGAACGTGGCGATACCAAATATGTGTAGATTTGATTTTTTTTAATTGATTTATTTTGATTGGGGCGAAAGGGGGGGGATTTAAACTTTTATATTTTTTTTATTTTTTTCACATTTTTTTTAACTTTTGCCATGCTTCAATAGCCTCCATGGGAGGCTAGAAGCAGGCATAGCACGATCGCCTCTGCTACATAGCAGCGATCTGCTGTTCGCTGCTATGTAGTAGAAAATCAGGTGTGCTGTGAGCGCCGACCACAGGGTGGCGCTCACAGCTACCGGCGATCAGTAACCATAGAGGTCTCAAGGACCTCTATGGTTACAATGGAGAAGCATCGCCGACCTCCGATCATGTGACGGGGGTCGGCGATGCCGTCATTTCCGGCCGCCCGGCCGGATGCGGTAGTTAAATGCCACTGTCTGCGTTTGACAGCGGCATTTAACTAGTTAATAGCGGCGGGTGAATCGCGATTTCACCCGCCGCTATTGCGGGCACATGTCAGCTGTTCAAAACAGCTGACATGTCCCGGCTTTGATGCGGGCTCACCGCGGAGCCCTGCATCAAAGCAGGGGGAGCTGACATCGGACGTACTATCCCGTCCGATGTCAGTAAGGGGTTAAAAAAAATCCCCCAAAAAATAAGTAAAAATATTGTTCCTATAAATACATTTCTTTATCTAAATAAAAAAACAAACAATAAAAGTACACATATTTAGTATCGCCGCGTCAGTAACGATCCGACCTATAAAACTGTCCCACTAGTTAACCCCTTCAGTGAACACCGTAAAAAAAAAAAAAAAACCCGAGGCAAAAAACAATGCTTTATTATCATACCGCCAAACAAAAAGAGGAATAACATGAGATCAAAAAGATGGATATAAATAACCATGGTACCGCTGAAAATGTCATCTTGTCCCGCAAAAAACGAGCCGCCACAGCGCCATCAAAGAAAAAATAAAAAAGTTATAATCCTCAGAATAAAGCGATGCAAAAATAATTATTTTTTCTATAAAATAGTTTTTATCGTATAAAAGCGCCAAAACATAAAAAAATGATATAAATGAGGTATCGCTGTAATCGTACTGACCCGAAGAATAAAACTGCTTTATCCATTTTACCAAATGCGGAACGGTATAAACGCCTCCCCCAACAGAAATTCATGAATAGCTGGTTTTTGGTCATTCTGCCTCACAAAAATGGTACCAATAAAAACGTCAACTCGTCCCGCAAAAAACAAGATCACACATGACTCTGTGGACCAAAATATGGAAAAATTATAGCTCTCAAAATGTGGTAACGCAAAAAATATTTTTTGCAATAAAAAGCGTCTTTCAGAGTGTGACGGCTGCCTATCATAAAAATCTGCTAAAAAAACCCGCTATAAAAGTAAATCAAACCCCCCTTCATCACCCCCTTAGTTAGGGAAAAATTAAAAAATTAAAAAAATGTATTTATTTCCATTTTCCCATTAGGGTTAGGGCTAGGGTTAGGGCAAGGGTTGGGGATAGGGTTAAGGCTACAGTTAGGGTTAGGCTTGGGGCTAAAGATAGGGTTAGTTTGGATTACATTTACGGTTGGGAATAGGGTTGGGATTAGGGTTAGGGGTGTGTCAGGGTTAGGGGTGTGGTTAGGGTCACCGTTGGGATTAGGGTTAGGGATGTGTTTGGATTAGGGTTTAAGTTATAATTGGGGGGTTTCCACTGTTTAGGCACATCAGGGGCTCTCCAAACGCGACATGGCGTCCGATCTCAATTCCAGCCAATTCTGCGTTGAAAAAGTAAAACAGTGCTCCTTCCCCTCCGAGCTCTCCCGTGCGCCCAAACAGGGGTTTACCCCAACATATGGGGTATCAGCATACTCAGGACACATTGGACAACAGCTTTTGGGGTCCAATTTCTCCTGTTACCCTTGGGAAAATACAAAACTGGGGGCAAAAAAATAATTTTTGTTGAAAAAAAAAAGGATTTTTTATTTTCACGGCTCTGCGTTATAAACTGTAGTGAAACACTTGGCGGTTCAAAGTTCTCACAATACATCTAGATGAGTTCCTTAGGGGGTCTACTTTCCAAAATGGTGTCACTTGTGGGGGGTTTGAATGTTTAGGCACATCAGTGGCTCTCCAAACGCAACATGGCGTCCCATCTCAATTCCTGTCAATTTTGCATTGAAAAGTCAAACGGCGCTCCTTCCCTTCCGAGCTCTCCCATGCGCCCAAACAGTGGTTTACCCCCACATATGGGGTATCAGCGTACTCAGGACAAATTGTACAACATCTTTTGGGGTCCAATTTCTTCTCTTACCCTTAGGAAAATAAAAACTTGGGGGCAAAAAGATCATTTTAGTGAAAAAATATGATTTTTTATTTTTACGGCTCTGCATTATAAACTTCTGTGAAGCATTTGGTGGGTCAAAGTGCTCACCACACATCTAGATAAGTTGCTTAGGGGGTCTACTTTCCAAAATGGTGTCCCTTGTGGGGGGTTTCAATGTTTAGGCACATCAGGGGCTCTCCAAACGCAACATGGCGTCCCATCTCAATTCCTGTCAATTTTGCATTGAAAAGTCAAACAGCGCTCCTTCCCTTCCGAGCTCTCCCATGCGCCCAAACAGTGGTTTACCCCCACATATGGGGTATTAGCGTACTCCGGACAAATTGTACAACAACGTTTGATGTCCATTTTCTCCTGTTACCCTTGGTAAAATAAAACAAATTGGAGCTGAAGTAAATTTTTTGTGAAAAAAAGTTAAATGTTCATTTTTATTGAAAAATTTTATCCAAAAATTCCTGTGAAACACCTGAAGGGTTAATAAACTTCTTGAATGTGGATTTGAGCACATTGAGTGGTGCAGTTTTTAGAATGGTGTCACACTTGGTTATTTTCTATCATATAGACCCCTCAAAATGACTTCAAATGAGATGTGGTCCCTAAAAAAAAATGGTGTTGTAAAAATGAGAAATTTCTGGTCAACTTTTAACCCTTATAACTCCCTAACAAAAAAAAAGGTTTGATTCCAAAATTGTGCTGATGTAAAGTAGACATGTGGGAAATGTTACTTATTAAGTATTTTGTGTGACATATCTCTGTGATTTAATTGCATAAAAATTCAAAGTTGGAAAATTGCGAAATTTTTAAAATTTTCGCCAAATTTCCGTTTTTTTCACAAATAAACGCAGGTAATATGAAAGAAATGTTACCACTATCATGAAGTACAATATGTCACGAGAAAACAGTGTCAGAATCACTGGGATCCGTTGAAGCGTTCCAGAGTTATAACCTCATAAAGGGACAGTGGTCAGAATTGTAAAAATTGGCCTGGTCATTAACGTGCAAACCACCTTTGGGGGTAAAGGGGTTAATGATCTCAAATAAGAAAGAGGAGTCTCAAAAATGTATTCAAGTTTATTATGCAAAAACATATCCTGCACCGAGTATCCTAAAAAAACCTTAATAAATACCCACTGGTACAATGTAAAAAAGGGAAAGTCTGAGAACCCTAGCGCCACAGTCCCCCCCGATGCATATAATACCTGATTCAAGCTACCGTAAATAAGAAAAACAAAGAAATACAAAACAACAAAAGATCTCAGATTATATAGTAAGATGTAAAGTGCAATTACAAGCATACATACAGTGCCTACAAGTAGTATTCAACCCCCTGCAGATTTAGCAGGTTTACACATTTGGAATTCACTTGGCATTGTGACATTTGGACTGTAGATCAGCCTGGAAGTGTGAAATGCACTGCAGCAAAAAAGTATGTTATTTCTTTGTTTATTTATTTTTTTTTAATTGTGAAAAGTTTTTTCAGAGGGTAATTTATTATTCAACCCCTCAACCCACCAGAATTCTGTTTGGTTCCCCTAAAGTATTAAGAAGTAGTTCAGGCACAAAGAACAATGAGCTTCACATGTTTGGATTAATTATCTCTTTTTCCAGCCTTTTCTGACTATTTAAGACCCTCCCCAAACTTGTGAACAGCACTCATACATGGTCAACATGGGAAAGACAAAGGAGCATTCCAAGGCCATCAGAGACAAGATCGTGGAGGGTCACAAGGCTGGCAAGGGGTACAAAACCCTTTCCAAGGAGTTGGGCCTACCTGTCTCCACTGTTGGGAGCATCATCCGGAAGTGCAAGGCTTATGGAACTACTGTTAGCCTTCCACGGCCTGGACAGCCTTTGAAAGTTTCCTCCCGTGCCGAGGCCAGGCTTGTCCGAAGAGTCAAGGCTAACCCAAGGACAACAAGGAAGGAGCTCCGGGAAGATCTCATGGCAGTGGGGACATTGGTTTCAGTCAATACCATAAGTAACGTACTCCACCGCAATGGTCTCCGTTCCAGACGAGCCCGTAAGGTACCTTTACTTTCAAAGCGTCATGTTAAGGCTCGTCTACAGTTTGCTCATGATCACTTGGAGGACTCTGAGACTGACTGGTTCAAGGTTCTCTGGTCTGATGAGACCAAGATCGAGATCTTTGGTGCCAACCACACACGTGACGTTTGGAGACTGGATGGCACTGCATACGACCCCAAGAATACCATCCCTACAGTCAAGCATGGTGGTGGCAGTATCATGCTGTGGGGCTGTTTCTCAGCCAAGGGGCCTGGCCATCTGGTCCGCATCCATGGGAAGATGGATAGCACGGCCTACCTGGAGATTTTGGCCAAGAACCTCCGCTCCTCCATCAAGGATCTTAAGATGGGTCATCATTTCATCTTCCAACAAGACAACGACCCAAAGCACACAGCCAAGAAAACCAAGGCCTGGTTCAAGAGGCAAAAAATCAAGGTGTTGCAGTGGCCTAGTCAGTCTCCTGACCTTAACCCAACTGAAAACTTGTGGAAGGAGCTCAAGATTAAAGTCCACATGAGACACCCAAAGAACCTAGATAACTTGGAGAAGATCTGCATGGAGGAGTGGGCCAAGATAACTCCAGAGACCTGTGCCGGCCTGATCAGGTCTTATAAAAGACGATTATTAGCTGTAATTGCAAACAAAGGTTATTCCACAAAATATTAAACCTAGGGGTTGAATAATAATTGACCCACACTTTTATGTTTAAAATTTATAAAAATTTAACTGAGCAACAAAACTTTTTGGTTTGTAAGATTTATGCATCTGTTAATAAATCCTGCTCTTGTTTGAAGTTTGAAGGCTCTAACTTATTTGCATCTTATTACACCTGCTAAATCTGCAGGGGGTTGAATACTACTTGTAGGCACTGTAAATGCATACAATTTGTACAAAAGATCATTATAAATCTTACATGAAACTGCACCAAAATCTCCAATACCATACCCTAAATACACAAATGGCCACAAATCATAATAGACACAAATAGCAACAGTGTGAAACCATACACAAAAATGATATTGCTGCATATACACTAAATAGAAAAATACTATGGACTACAGAACAGGAGGAGGAAGTATTCTGGTTACAAGCTAAGCAGCAGTGCTCAATGACAGGCAGTAGCTGAAAAAGCAAATCAGATTTTAGGGTTTTCTCCGATAGATACATATGAACCTGAACCGTATATTTAGAAAAATATGAATCTTTATTGTGTTACAAAAAATTACATAGAAAAACCACATAGAAAAATCATACAAAAGATTAAGAGTGGGAAACCCAAATAGAGGCACCACAACCCACATATATAACCACTAGATGGTGACCCGATTCTAACGCATCGGGTATTCTAGAATATGCATGTAGTTTATGAAGTTTTCAGAATAATGCACTTTATACACAGGATTAGGCCGGCCGCGACCAATTAGAGAAGCGTGGTTCAAATTCCACGCCAATTTGCAGGCAGACTGCGACTGTCAATAATTCTTCGCGGCCGGGCGTGACCAATCAGTGAAGCCAGGGCCGGCTCCAGGTTTTTGAGGGCCCCGGGCGAAAGAGTCTCAGTTGGCCCCCCTCTTTAACACATACCACAATTCATGATGCACAGATACAGCAGAGAAATATACCACAGCCAACGTAGCATATAACACAGCCCATGTAGTATATAACACAGCCCACGTAGTATATAGCACAGCCACGAGGTATATAGCACAGCCAAGTAGCGTATAACACAGCCCACGTAGTATATAACACAGCCCACGCAGTATATAACACAGCCACGTAGTACAGTAGTAATTGCCCAGCCACATAGTAAATAACACAGCCAACGTAGTATATTGCCCAGCCACGTAGTATATAGCACAGCCACGTAGTATATTGCCCAGCCACGTAGTATATACCACAGCCACGCTGTATATAACACAGCCCATGTAGTATATAGCATAGCCACGCAGTATATACCACAGCCACGTAGTTTATAGCACAGCAACGTAGTATATAGCACAGCCCACGTAGTATATAGCACAGCCCACGTAGTATATCTCAGCCCACGTAGAAAATAGCAGACTTGTAGTATATTGCCCAGCCACGTAGTATATAGCACAGAGCCGCAGTATATAACACAGCTCATGCAGTATATAACACAGGCCACATAGTATATTGCCCAGTGACGTAATATATTGCCCAGCGACATGGTATATTGCCCAGCTACGTAGTATATTGCCCAGTCACGTAGTATATTGCCCAGCCACGTAGTATATTGCTCAGCCACGTAGTATATAGCATAGCCCACATAGTATACAGCACAGAGATGTAGTATATAGCACAGCCCACATAGTATATAGCAATGTGGGCACCATATCTGTTAAAAAAAGAATTGAAATAAAAAATAGTTATATACTCACCTGCGCCAATGTCACTGATTGGTCACGCCGGCTGGGCGCGAGCAATCAGCGAAGCGGGATTTATATCCCGTGCCAATGTCGCTGATTGGTCGCGCCGGCTGGGCGCAAACAATCAGCGAAGCGGGATTTAAATCCCGCGCCAATGTCGCTGATTGGACGTTCCGGCTGGGAGCGAGCAATCAGCGAAGCGGGATTTAAATCCCGCGCCAATGTCGCTGATTGGTCGCGCCGGCTGGGCGCGAGCAATCAGCGAAGCGGTGGGACCAGAGCATCGCGAGCTGCAGGAAAAGCTGCTGCGGAGGCGACGGAAGGTGAGAATATCACGATTTTTAATTTTTTTTTATTATTTTTAACATTATATCTTTTTACTATTGATGCTGCATAGGCAGCATCAATAGTAATAAGTTCGTCACATAGGGTTAATAGCAGCGTTAACAGACTGCGCTACAGCGCGTTATGCCGTGGTATAACGCAGTCGGTTTAACGAACTGCTACAACGCTATGTGGGCGGCGGGCGCTGACTGGGGGGTAGTATAGCCCCCTCTACCACTCCCACTGACTGCAGGGGAGTAGGGAGCGGCCGGACTGTGCCCGTCGCTCCCGAGAGTGCACTGCGGTCTCACAACATGTTAACGTGCAGTCTCGCGAGACCGCTACGTCATCATCTCGCGAGACCGCAATGCATGGACCGGTCACCGGAGTGGCGCGAGGAGCGGGAAAGGCCTGGGCTGGATCCGGAAGGTGAGTATATAATGATTTTTTATTTTTTTTATTATTTTTAACATTAGATCTTTTTACTATTGATGCTGCATAGGCAGCATCAATAGTAAAAAGTTGGTCACAGGGTTAATAGCAGCTGTGATACATGTGATGCAGTAACCCCTGTAACAGGTAGGGGGCGCTGCATGGTCTCCCCGGGATGTGCACGGAGTTGTATTGAGGCCGTGAGAATTGACCTGCAGTGATGTCAGGATCACGTGACCAGCCCATGTGATCCATTACTGTGGGTGTGGTTACAGGTACATAACGTGACCAGAGTGTGGGTCACATGTTCCTGTGTGGTTCCAGTGTTTGGACCTGAAGGGTCCAAGTGCAAAATCCCTGAGGGCTCGGTGTGTTCCTGTGTTGGAAGCCTGAGAGGAGGCTTCCTGGAAAGCACCTGCTGGCATGGGAGGTCCTAGTAGGAGGACCGGATCCCGGAGCAGTGCACAGTGGAACTGGGGAAGCTGGAGTCCTTCGGTGAGGTCTGGACTGACTACTGTATGCCGGACAGGCAAGTTGGGGATCCCTGTTAGGCAGCTTACCCAGAAGAGTGTTAACGGAGTGTGGGGAAGCTGGAGTCCTTCGGTGAGGTCTGGACTAACTAGTGTGTGCCGGCCAGGCAAGTTGGTGATCCCTGTAAGGCAGCTTACCCGGAGGTGTGGACTGGCAAGGAGTCAGCAGGTGGAGCCGGAGCTCCCGTCAGGTATCGTACAGGCCGGTAGTGCTTGTGAAGTTCTATGAACTATGTGGTCTCCCTTGGGAACTGGTTAAGGGAGGACCAGTGTTAGTGTCCGTGAGGCAAAGCCGTACACTGAAGTGTTAGAAGCTGCAAGTAAATATCACCAGTTGGTGCCTGTTGTGTTTCATGTTATGAACTATGCGTAACCCAGTTTATGAGGCTTAATAAACCGCATGGACTGCTTTGTTTTATAAACCCGTGCCCGTGTGCTTGAATATCGCGGCCAAGTGAGTGTCCCCCAACACTCTCAGTAAGAGAAACCTTACAATTGGTGGAGAATTTTGGCAACAATCCCGCTAGCACACGTGGAGTTAATTGCTGTGGCAGAGCCACGAAGGTGACAAGCGTCTGCTGTGACTCGGCGGGGTCACGAAGGTGACAAGCGCCAGCGGTGGAGTCGTGCAGAGCCGTGTGGAGAGTAGCCGTGGTTGCAGCAAGAGGTTCCACAGCAGGCGGAGCTGTAGTGGCTTGTGGTTGGCAGCACCTGGAGGTGCCGGTTGTGTGTGACTGCAGCGGGAGCTGTGGCGGTACCAGCAGGAGCTGGTGAAGTGACATAGAGAAAAAAAAAAAAATAAATTCTCTTTTTGTGCAGACTCTTAAAGGGCCAGTACAAGCCCAGAGACATTGGGGTGTACTGTGTGATCTTGGGTCTGAGTACCGTGGGGGAGTCCACGGGGTGTATCCCAGGGAGGGGATTATCCCTAATAGTGAGCGGTGGCTCAAACGGGGATGGTTGCCCAAAAGGGGGCGGAGACCCAAAAAGGGGCGGTAACCCGAATAGGGGTAATGGCCCAAAAAGGGGTGGAATCCCGAAGGGGGGCTGAATCTCGAACCGGGGTGGTATCAAAAAGCGGAGCACTTGCCCAGAAAGGGGGCGGAGCCAAAAAAGGGGCGGCAATCAGTGAGGTGTCACGACTGTGTCCTTTTTGGCTGGATGGAAAGTGTGTGCAAGGGTTGATAGACCTGGGGAGAGAAGCGTCTGTGCTGAGAACCCGTCCAGGAGATTCTGTGTCACCTGGCGACACTGAATATCTCCAGGTAGCCACTATCTACATTGTCGCAGCGGAGGTTTCCACATACCATGAGGTGGTTGTAGACCCGATCTTGCCGTATCCTATGGTAATAGGACAAGATTTGGTAGCACTGTGGGAAAAGGCTGAAGTGTTTGTGGATATCATGTGGATGTCAGTTAGTAATGTGGAGAAGGCAGGCCTGACCAGAGGGAAAGGTGCGACTGTCCAACTAACTGATCTGACGTCACCTAAAGTGTGCCACAATACGACTGATAGTGGTCTGCTGGATAAAACACGTGGAGCTGACACCCAGACAGAGAGTGACTTGCAGGGTCATCAGACTGTGGGGTGTGACACAGATTCTGGGGGTGACTGTGACAAGTCATGGCCAGTAACAGACGCATATGCCCTGGTGACAGGTGGAGGACGGGGTCCAGGACCTGTGGTGACGATCGGTGGCAAAACAGAGGCCACCAAGGAGATGGTGCCGGAAGTGAATACCTCCTCAAGTGATGGATGTTTCACCAGTCCGGAGGATGGGAGAAGCGAGATGGAATTGGTTATAGAGACGGTGAACGACCATGTCGAACGAGAAAGGATCCTAAGACAAGCGGCTGAGCGCAGAGTGGATGAGCTGGAGAAGGAAGTCTCGGAGCTCAGAGGCCACCTGTTCAGGTGGCAAAGTGTGTATCAGACCCTAAAGGAAGACATTGTAGTGCTTAGAGAAGCACTAAAAGGCCCTCTACAAGGAAAAGAGGTGGTGGTCGCAGACTTCTCGTGCCAGTACCAGAGTGGTAATGAGAGTAAAGCTGAAGAGGAGTTGGCGCTAAAAGCAGAACAAGATGGTCACCCGGTTGTGACAGGTGTCTTGATGGAAAGGTCCATGGCAAGGCAGGAGCCATCTGTTCTTGAAGGAAGTGAGACTCCGCTCTTCAAGTGCGTGATAGATGTACCCGTAGAGGCGCAAGATGCATGTACCCGCGAGGGTGTGCATGAGGCCTTTAAAAAGGCAGTGGAAGCGTGTAGTGTGCACTGGGCACTGGAGACGAAACAGTTGGTGGTACTGTCTACTAAGGAAGTCACAGTGAAGAGGGTGGCTGTCCTGAGGGACATGCACCTACGGTGCCTCTGCACGAAACAGAGGGTCCTGTTGGGGAATGGTGAGGCCACTCGTTGTTTGGAGCAAGCCAGGAAAGCTCAAAGTCGTCTGGGTTTGATGGAGGACACAGTCCAAGTGCCCAAAGCTCTGGTAGCGAAGCTCACTGGCCGATTTGGAAAAGCGATGCAGGAGATGGTGGATGTGTCCGGTGTGAAGAGACTGAGGATTCCGGCTGAAGACAAGGCCCAGGTGGGTGAAGATGGAATGGTGTCATTCCTGGTTGTCGGGTCCAAGGAGAGTCTAGCGAATATCCGGATGCTCCTGAAGTATCGGGTGGCCTACCTGAGAGAAATAGAGCAGCTGAGACTGTACAGACGGCAGGTCAATAAACAGCTGCAGAACACAAGGTGGCAGCCGCCTTCTTCCCAACGAAAAGGAAACAAAAAGGACATGTACAGTAGTAGACGTAGTGATGGAGGGTCAGACTCTGATCAGTTGCTAATCTCGACTGTAAGTGGGACTAATGTCCGTACCAACCGTGGGTGGCGACCCTGGAGAGAAAGGTCGAGTAAAAAGACAAACTTGACTAAAGGTTTGGTGTCACGGACAGACTGTAACGTAAGGGCCAAACCTCAAGGCCTACATGTTGACCGCTGGGGGCGGGGTAAACTCAACAACTGGATGGGTCTGTGTGATGCTCAAAACCGACTGAGACGGTTCTCTCGACAGGTAGGGCAAGGCAACGTGCATGACATATCCCGTGATCCCACGTGTATGACAGGTGTTCAACCCTACAGGTGTGAACAGAGGGGGAGGATATGTGATACATGTGATGCAGTAACCCCTGTAACAGGTAGGGGGCGCTGCATGGTCTCCCCGGGATGTGCACGGAGTTGTATTGAGGCCGTGAGAATTGACCTGCAGTGATGTCAGGATCACGTGACCAGCCCATGTGATCCATTACTGTGGGTGTGGTTACAGGTACATAACGTGACCAGAGTGTGGGTCACATGTTCCTGTGTGGTTCCAGTGTTTGGACCTGAAGGGTCCAAGTGCAAAATCCCTGAGGGAGTTCCTGAGGGCTCGGTGTGTTCCTGTGTTGGAAGCCTGAGAGGAGGCTTCCTGGAAAGCACCTGCTGGCGTGGGAGGTCCTAGTAGGAGGACCGGATCCCGGAGCAGTGCACAGTGGAACTGGGGAAGCTGGAGTCCTTCGGTGAGGTCTGGACTGACTACTGTATGCCGGACAGGCAAGTTGGGGATCCCTGTTAGGCAGCTTACCCAGAAGAGTGTTAACGGAGTGTGGGGAAGCTGGAGTCCTTCGGTGAGGTCTGGACTAACTAGTGTGTGCCAGCCAGGCAAGTTGGTGATCCCTGTAAGGCAGCTTACCCGGAGGTGTGGACTGGCAAGGAGTCAGCAGGTGGAGCCGGAGCTCCCGTCAGGTATCGTACAGGCCGGTAGTGCTTGTGAAGTTCTATGAACTATGTGGTCTCCCTTGGGAACTGGTTAAGGGAGGACCAGTGTTAGTGTCCGTGAGGCAAAGCCGTACACTGAAGTGTTAGAAGCTGCAAGTAAATATCACCAGTTGGTGCCTGTTGTGTTTCATGTTATGAACTATGCGTAACCCAGTTTATGAGGCTTAATAAACCGCATGGACTGCTTTGTTTTATAAACCCGTGCCCGTGTGCTTGAATATCGCGGCCAAGTGAGTGTCCCCCAACACTCTCAGTAAGAGAAACCTTACACAGCGTTAACTGAGTGCGTTACACTGCGGCATAACGCGGTCCGTTAACGCTGCCATCAACCCTGTGTGAGCGCTGACTGGAGGGGGGTATGGATCGGTCACTGACTGCGGGGAGTAAGGAGCGGCCATTTTGCCGCCGGACTGTGCCCGTCGCTGATTGGTCCTGGCTGTTTTGCCGCGACCAATCAGCGACTTGGGATTTCCGTTACAGACAGACAGACAGAAAGACGGAAGTGACCCTTAGACAATTATATAGTAGATAAGTCTAAAAAAGGCAACCCCTTTCAGTTAAAGATTCAGCAAAACGAAAATAGCAACTTCTAGCAGCTCAATTTTTTAGGCCGGTTTCACACGTCAGTGCCTCCGGTACGTGTAGTGACAGTTTTCTCTCGTACCGGAGACACTGACACACGTAGACCCATTCAAATAAATGGGTCTATGCACATGTCAGCATGTTTTCATGGACCGTGTGTAAAACACGCAGACATGTCCGTTTTTACCCGGACACACGGGCCACCAAACGTGCCACACACGTGCACACAGAGAACAGTGTACACTGTCCTCTGTGTGAACGGACATCAGCGGGGAAAGCAGCGCTACTGTAAGCCGCTGTTCCCCAGCATGTGGTGCTGAACGTGACTTTCATCCATTGTCCACTGCTCTGCCAGCGAGCAGAGCGAGCAGGGGACAATGAATGAAAGAAAAAACTATGTGGGGTCCCTCCTATATTTTAAAACCAACTCAGCAAAACTCACAGGTGCAGGCTGCTATTCTCAGGCTGGTAAGGGGCCATGGATATGGCCCCCCCAGCCTAAAAACAGCAGCCCGCAGCTGCCCAGAAAAGGCCCATCTATTAGATGCGCCAATTCTGGAGCTTTGCCCAGTTCTTCCCACTTGCCCTGTAGCGGCGGCAAGTGGAGTAATGAGGGGTTAATGTCACCTTCCTATTGTAAGGTGACATTAAGCCGGCTTAGTAATGGAGAGGTGTCAATAAGACACCTTCTGAGCTTTGTACTTTGCCTCAAATGAAGTTCTCAATCAAATATGGGGTAATGAAGTGCTCAGGCGTAACAAAGTGAATCCTTCGTTTTCTCTTATTATCCCTTTTGAAAATTAAAAACTTGGGGCCAAATCAACATTTTAGTGGGAAAAATGGTAATTTTCCATTGACTAAGCCCAACGTTATACAATACTGTGAATCATCTGAAATTTAACAATGCACACTACATCCCTAGATGAATTCCTTAAGAGGTTTAGTTTCTACTTTAGGTCAATTGTGGGGGGTTTCATGCAGTTTTGGCATGCCAGGGTCTCTTCAAATGTGCCATGGCAACCGCAATCTATTCCAGCCAAAATTGCACTCCAAAATTCAATTGGGGCTCTTTCCCTTCCGCGCTATACGAAACAAGACAAGAGTTTTCCAACACATATTGAGTACTGATGTACTCAGGGAAATTGCATAACAAATTGTATGGTCTATTTTCTCGTTACCCTTGTGAAAATTAAAAATTTGGGGCTGAAGCAAAATTTTTGTGAAAAAAAAAAAATATTTTTTCATTTTCACATCTCAACATTATAAAAGTCTGTGAGCATATGAGGATTCAAGATGTTCACCACACATCTAATTTTTTGAGGGTTGTAGTTTCCTAAATGGGATCACTTGTGGGGTTATCCACTGTTTAGGCACATCTCTACAAATGCAACATGATGTTCGATATACAGTATATTCCAGCCAATGTTGCGTTCCAAAAGTCCAATGGTGCTCTTTCCTGTGAAGCACCTAAAGGGTTAATACATTTCTTGAATGTGGTTTTGTGGTTTTCAGCACTTTGAGTGGTTCAGTGTCACTAGTGGGTGTTTTCTGTAATATAGGCCGCTCAAAGTCACTTCAAACATGATGTTGTTCATAAAAAATACGGTTTTGTAAATTTTCTTGGAAAAATGAGAAATCGCTGACAAACTTTTAACCCTTCTAACTTCCTAACAAAAAAAAATATGTTTAAAAAATTATGCAGATGTAAAGTAGACATGTGGTAAATGTTTGAAAATTGCAAAACTCTAAATTTTTCTTAAAATTCTGATACTTTTACAAATAAACACAAAAAATATCGAACTAAGTTTTACCACTATTATGAAGTACAACAGATCACAAAAAACAATCTCAGAATCACTGGGATTTGTTGAAGCGTTCCAGAGTTATTACTTCATAACATGACCCTGGTCAGAATTGAAAAAATTGGCCTGGTCAAGAAGGTTAAAACAGGCTTCGGGGAAAGGGGTCAAAGGGGTTGTTTGGTCAAAACCAATAAGTCTGCATTCACTCTATGTGGGACCGGAGGGTATAACTGAGTCATACATACCCCCGGCCAGTGGATGTGGGCTCGCTCCTTACACTTATATAGAGACGAGGCAGCGCCCCGTCTAGTGACGCAGTTGGCCAGTGAGTGTGACTGACTAGAGGGTGCGGGCTTGCTCCATACATACCTTCCAGTCCCGGGTCTGAAACCGGCAAATCCCCACAGTGCACAGTACGTGTGCTTGAGGGACTCATAAATCTTTAATCACAAAGAGTGACTGCAGACTTATCGGTGTTGACCAGACAACCTCTTTAACCCCTTTCTGACATCGCACGTACTATCCCGTCGAGGTGGGGTGGGCCCGTATGACCACCGACGAGATAGTACGTCCAGCGCAATCGCGGCCGGGTGTCAGCTGACTATCACAGCTGACATCCGGCACTATGTGCCAGAAGCGGTCACGGACCGCCCCCGACACATTAACCCCCGACACACTGCTATCAAACATGATCGCAGTGTTCCGGCGGTATAGGGAAGCATCGCGCAGGGAGGGGGCTCCTTGCGTGCTTCCCTGAGACCCTCGGAGCAACGTGATGTGATCGCGTTGCTCCGAGCGTCTCTTACCTCCTATCCCTGCAGGCCCCGGATCCAAAATGGCCGCGGGGCTGCATCTGGGTCCTGCAGGGACCACTTCTGGGTCCAGAGCAGGCGCTGGTAAGCCTGCAGCGCTGTAAGTCAGTTCGCTGATCTGACAGAGTGCTGTGCAAACTGTCAGATCAGCGATCTGTGATGTCCCCCCCGGGACAAAGTAAAAAAGTTTAAAAAAAAAAAATTCCACGTGTGGAAAAAAAAAAAATATTGTTCCCATAAATACATTTCTTTATCTAAATAAAAAAAACAAAACAATAAAAGTACACATATTTAGTATCGCCGCGTCCGTAACGACCCAACCTATAAAACTGTCCCACTAGTTAACCCCTTCAGTGAACACCGTAAGAAAGAAAAAAAAAACGAGGCAAAAAATAACGCTTTATTATCATACCGCCGAACAAAAAGTGGAATAACACGCGATCAAAAAGACGGATATAAATAACCATGGTACCGCTGAAAACGTCATCTTGTCCCGCAAAAAACGAGCTGCCATACAGCATAATAAGAAGCAAAAAAATAAAAAAGTTATAGTCCTCAGAATAAAGAGATGCCAAAATAATTATTTTTTCTATAAAATAGCTTTTATCGTATAACAGCGCCAAAACATAAAGAAATGATATAAATGAGATATCGCTGTAATCATACTGACCCGAAGAATAAAACTACTTTATACCGTTCCACCTTTGGTAAAATTGATAAACGCCTCCCCAAAAAGAAATTCATGAATAGCTGGTTTTTGGTCATTCTGCCTCACAAAAATCGGAATAAAAAGCGATCAAAAACTGTCACGTGTCCGAAAATGTTACCAATAAAAACGTCAACTAGTCCCGCAAAAAACAAGACCTCACATGACTCTGTGGACCAAAATATGGAAAAATTATAGGTCTCAAAATGTGGAGACGCAACAACTTTTTTGCTATAAAAAGCGTCTTTTAGTGTGTGACAGCTGCCAATCATAAAAATCCGCTATAAAAAATGCTATAAAAGTAAATCAAACCCCCCTTCATCACCCCCTTAGTTAGGGAAAAATATTAAAATTAAAAAAATGTATTTATTTCCATTTTCCCGTTAGGGTTAGGGTTAGGGATAGGGTTAGGGCTGGGGCTAGGGTTGGAGCTAAAGTTAGGGTTATGGTTGGGGCTAAAGTTAGGGTTGGGGCTAAAGTTAGGGTTGGGGCTAAAGTTAGGGTTTGGATTACATTTACAGTTGGGATTAGGGTTGGGATTAGAGTTAGGGGTGTGGATAGGGTTACCGTTGGGATTAGGGTTAGGGGTGTGTTTGGATTAGGGTTTCAGGTAGAATTGGGGAGTTTCCAATGTTCAGGCACATCAGGGGCTCTCCAAACGCGACATGGCGCCCGATCTCAATTCCAGCCAATTCTGCGTTGAAAAAGTAAAACAGTGCTCCTTCCCTTCCGAGCTCTCCCGTGCGCCCAAACAGGGGTTTACCCCAACATATGGGGTATCAGAGTACTTGGGACAAATTGGACAACAACTTTTGGGGTCCAAGTTCTCTTGTTATCCTTCAGAAAATAAAAAATCCTTTTTTCCCACAAAAATGATTTTTAGCCCCCCAAATTTTTATTTTCACGGCTCTGCGTTGTAAACTGTAGTGAAACACTTGGGGGTTCAAAGTTCTCACAACACATCTAGATAAGTTCCTTGGGGGGTCTAGTTTCCAATATGGGGTCACTTGTGGGGGGTTTCTACTGTTTGGGTGCATCAGGGGCTCTGCAAATGCAACGTGACGCCTGCAGACCAATCCATCTAAGTCTGCATTCCAAATGGCGTTCCTTCCCTTCCGAGCTTTGCCATGCGCCCGAACAGTGGTCCCCCCCCACATACGGGGTATCAGCGTACTCAGGACAAATTGGACAACAACTTTTGGGGTCCCATTTCTCCCTTGTGAAAATACAAAACTGGGGGCTAAAAAATCATTTTTGTGAAAAAAAAATCCTTTTTTCCCACAAAAATGATTTTTAGCCCCCCAAATTTTTATTTTCACGGCTCTGCGTTATAAACTGTAGTGAAACACTTGTGTTTTGAGAGCTTTGAACCCCCATCTAAATAAGTTCCTTAGGGGGTCTACTTTCCAAAATGGTGTCACTTGTGGGGGGTTTTAATGTTTAGGCACATCAGGGGCTCCCCAAATGCGACATGGTGTCCCATCTCAATTCCAGTCAATTTTGCATTGAAAAGTCAAACTGCGCTCCTTCCCTTCCGAGCTCTGCCATGCGCCCAAACAGTCGTTTACCCCCACATATGGGGTATCAGCGTACTCAGGACAAATTGCCCAACAACTTTTGGGGTCCAATTTCTTCTCTTACCCTTGGGAAAATAAAAAATTGGGGGCGAAATGATCATTTTTGTGAAAAAGTATGATTTTTTATTTTTACGGCTCTGCATTATAAACTTCTGTGAAGCACTTGTTGGGTCAATGTGCTCACCACACATCTAGATAAGTTACTTAAGGGGTCTACTTTCCAAAATGGTGTCACTTGTGGGGGGTTTCAATGTTTAGGCACATCAGGGGCTCTCCAAACGCAACATGGCGTCCCAGCTTAATTCCAGTCAATTTTGCATTGAAAAGTAAAATGATGCTCCTTCCCTTCCGAGCTCTGCTATGCGCCCAAACAGTGGTTTACCCCCACATATGGGGTATCACCGTACTCAGGACAAATTGTACAACAACTTTTGGGGTCCATTTTCTCCTGTTACCCTTGGTAAAATAAAACAAATTGGAGCTGAAATACATTTTGTGTGAAAAAAGTTAAATGTTCATTTTTATTGAAACATTCCAAAAATTCCTTTGAAACACCTGAAGGGTTAATAAACTTCTTGAATGTAGTTTTGAGCACCTTGAGGGGTGCAGTTTTTAGAATGGTGTCACACTTGGGTATTTTCTATCATATAGACCCCTCAAAATGACTTCAAATGAGATGTGGTCCCTAAAAAAAAAAATGGTGTTGTAAAAATGAGAAATTTCTGGTCAACCCTTATAACTCCCTAACAAAAAAAAATTTTGGTTCCTAAATTGTGCTGATGTAAAGTAGACATGTGGGAAATGTTACTTATTAAGTATTTTGCGTGACATATCTCTGTGATTTAAGGGCATAAAAATTCAAAGTTGGAAAATTGCGAAATTTTCAAAATTTTCGCCAAATTTCCATTTTTTTCACAAATAAACGCAGGTAATATCAAAGAACTTTTACCACTACCATGAAGTACAATATGTCACAAGAAAACAATGTCAGAATCACTGGGATCCGTTGAAGCGTTCCAGAGTTATAACCTCATAAAGGGACAGTGGTCAGAATTGTAAAAATTGGCCTGGTCATTAACGTGCAAACCACCCTTGAGGGTAAAGGGGTTAAGGAGCTAACAATCTGTAACAATTAAAAAAGAGCCATCTGCTGAATGCTTAACACAACCCACCATTCCCTGCATGTGCCTGTAGTTGTTGTCCAATAATAAAAATTTCCAGGGACAAGGAAAGTTACAAATTAGTCAAAATTATGCTTAGGAGTATAAAAGCTTATTGCTAGGTGGGACACAAGTGCCTCAATCGTGCCGCCGAAGCTGTGACGGTCACAGCTCTAATTAGAGGTCACTGCAGAATGTGTTAGGCACTGCATGCTTACATAAGTGTGAATATACACACTCGGAATATGTAAATGTGCACCTATGTTTGTCATTCACCCTCGTTAAAATGTTTTTGCTGCATCCGTTTTGCGTAGGAGCATTACAGATGCCAGAAACAAACATCAGAATCTTTTGTACCGGCGATAAAAGCATCCAGCGCATATACAGAAAATATAGCCAGAGAAGAGGTCATGTTAGTAGATTACAAGGCCACTGCCAACCTATAGCAATGATGACCATGGAGTCCACTGCTTACACACAATGCCCGTCAGCAGTGTGCAGCGACAATGTGTGATTTGCAGTACGGAATGATACGCTCTTAGTTAGATGTGTTGATGTATGTGTAACTATTTACTTAGACTTTACATAATAATCAAAAATTAAATAAATTAAATAATAAATAAAAAATAAATAAATTAAATAATAAAAAAAAATTAAATTAAATAAAAAATTAATATGCTTCTCACCCTGAATTGCAGGGCCCCAGGCAAACAAATAATACCAGCTTAGGTGCAAATCAACTATTGTTTCATCTCTGGGAACATAGACAGGACGTTTGAAGCGGCAAGTTACTCGGTTGTTTTCAAATACGCCTTCTTCATCTCTAGCTGGATTCCTCTGGATCTCTTTAGCCCACTGGCCAACATTATAAAAGTGCTGTATGCGGACTCTTCCATTATCATCATGGACACAGGCCATGACGTCATCTCCTCCCTACAATAGAAATCATTAATTATCATTAAAAAAAATCATAAAACATTAAACATGTTAATTATAAATGTAACAATGCACATAACTAAACATATATAATGATATTTACAAATAAATTTCAATTATTACGTGATAGTTATCCATTTTGGACAGTACAACCCCTTTAATACTTAACTTTATTAAACCATTATATTAAATGACAAATCGGTGCACCAAAAAATACAATACATAAAAAAAAAATAGAAAAACATTACAGGGTAAAGTATATGCCAGCTGAGGGCAAGAAGCAATGCAGAAGTATACTGCTCAAAAAAATAAAGGGAACACTTAAGCAACAGAATATAACTCCAAGTAAATCAAACTTCTGTGAAATCAAATTGTCCACTTGTCCACTTAGGAAGCAACACTGTTTGACAATCAATTTCACATGCTGTTGTGCAAATGGAGTAGACAACAGATGGAAATTATTGGCATTTATCAAGACACACACAATAAGGGAGTGGTTCTGCAGGTGGGGTCCACAGACCACATCTCAGTACCAATGCTTTCTGGCTGATTTTTTGGTCACTTTTCAATGTTGGTTGTGCTTTCACACTCATAGTAGCATGAGACGGACTCTACAACCCAGACAAGTGGCTCAGGTAGTGCAGCTCATCCAGGATGGCACATCATTGCAAGCTGTAGCAAGAAGGTTTGCTGTGTCTGTCAGTGTAGTGTCCAGAGCCTGGAGGCGCTACCAGGAGACAGGCCAGTACACCAGGAGACATGGAGGGGGCCGTAGGAGGGCAACAACCCAGCGGCAGGACCGCTACCTCAGCCTTTGTGCAAAGAAGAACAGGAGGAGCACTGCCAGAACCTGCAAAATGACCTCCAGCAGGCCACAAATGTGCATGTGTATGCACATATGGTTAGAAACCAACTCCATGAGGATGGTCTGAGTGCCCGACGTCCACAGATGGGGGTTGAGCTCACAGCCCAACACCGTGCAGGACACTTGGCATTTGCCACAGAACACCAGGATTAGCAAATTTGTCACTGGCGCCCTGTGCTCTTCACAGATGAAAGCAGGTTCACACTGAGCACATGTGACAGACGTGAAAGAGTCTGGAGACGCCATGGAGAGCGATCTGCTGTCTGCAACATCCTTCAGCATGAACAGTTTGGCAGTGGGTCAGAAATGGTGTGGGGTGGCATTTCTTTGAGGGCCGTACAGCCCTCCATGTGCTCACCAGAGGTAGCCTGACTGCCATTAGGTACCGAGATGAGATCCTCAGACCCCTTGTGAGACCATATGCTGGTGTGGTTGGCCCAGGGTTCCTCCTAATGCAGGACAATGCCAGACCTCATGTGGCTGGAGTGTGTCAGCAGTTCCTGCAAGATGAAGGCATTGAAGCTACGGACTGGCCCACCCATTCCCCAGACCTGAATCCGATTGAACATATGGGACATGTCTCGCACCATCCACCAATGTCACGTTGCACCACAGACTGTCCAGGAGTTGGCGGATGCTTTAGTCCAGGTCTGAGAGGAGATCCCTCAGGAGACCATCCGCCGCCTCATCAGGAGCATGCCCACGCATTGTAGGGAGGTCATTTAGGCACGTGGAGGCCACACACATACAACACAACATAATTTCCTTGTCTTGAGGCATTTCCATTGAAGTTGGACCAGCCTGTAATTTGATTTTCCACTTTGATTTTGAGTATCAATCCAAATCCAGACCTCCATGGGGTATTAATTTTGATTTACATTGACCATTTTTATGTTTTATTGCTCTCAATACATTCCACTGTGTAATGAATAAAGATTTGCAACTAAAATATTTCATTCAGTAATATCTAGGATGTGGTATTTTAGTGTTCCCTTTATTTTTTTGAGCAGTGTATTAGGATGTACTGTTTGAGGGCACGATAACACTTGTAAAATTCTACTACAGTTAGTATGGATGAATATATTCAATTTCATAACCATATATCATTATAGACCATAGTTGGTTCCTGTCCTATAGGTGAGAAATATAGAATATAGATAGTGTTTGCCATTGAAAGTCCTGACAAGCACATTGGAGAAAGGCAAATTTTTGGTGGATTAGGACCAAAAAATAGTTTAGTTCTTCCCCACCAGTATAACATATGGAACAAAGACTATTGGTAATGTCCCATAAGAAACAGTTGGGGTAGATGCTGTGACGCTAGTCACTTCTCACAGCCATGGAGTCCATGGTCAGAAGCCAGGAGGGTACGTCCTAGACAGAAGGAGAGACAAAAGCATGGTCAGGTAACATTCCAAGGTCAGAATACCAGGAGAACAACAGATCAAAGCAAAAGGGATTAAACAGACAGATGCTCAGAACGAAGTGCAAGGTCAGGCAACAAAAGATTAAGAGTACAAAACTCAAGGCACAGGAAGCACAAACCTCCCTAGCTGAATGTACGTCTGCCAGAGGTCTGGGAGAAATAGCTCAATTAAGTAGCATGGCAATCACCTGCGAACACTTGGAGGCAGCCGGAGCCTCCCAGTCTCAGATTGAATAGTCAAGCTGTCAATCATCACACTGACAGCTCATAACACCCCTGTACCAGATTGGACGGCCGAGCTGTCAGTAATTACACCCTAGACACACTGAGGGGTGGAACCGTGACAGTGGCCACTGGACCCCCAGGCTTCCCAGGAAATTTTAGATGGAAGGCCATGACCAATCAGCCTTCATATCTCGAACAGGAATCCAGGATCTCTCCTTTGGTCCGTATCTCCTCCAGTGAATGAAGTACTGGAGGGAATTACGGACCCGCCGAGAATCCACAATTCTCTCAACCTCATACTACAGGCAACTGTCTACGGAAAGCGGAGGAGGAGGGACAATGCAGAAGGGACATACTCTTTTAATTGGGATGTATGGAACACGTTAGCAACGCAAAAGGATGGAGGAAGCTAAATGCCACAGGATTGACCACCTCTGGGATTTCATATGGATGAATAAACTTTGGACCCAACTTTCCGACAGCACTTTAAGTTTATTTTTCCTAGATGACAACCAATCCTTATCCCCAATCTTAAAAATAGGATCCACCGAACATCTTCTATAGGCCTTTCGTTGTTGGTGAATCTGAGCAGTCCCAAAATTCATAATTACAGAAGAACGGTGAGGATCCAGTAGATTGATTTACTCGACTGTTAAAATCAAACTCAGCGAGAGGTAAAAACAAAGACCAGTCCTCCTGCCGAGCTGGCACAAAGCACCTTAAAATTTGTTTCAAAGATTGATTTGTCCTCTCAGTCTAACCATTGGTTTCAGGGTGGTAAGCAGATGAAAATGACAAGTCAATCCCGAGTTTACTACAAAAAGCTCTTCACAATTTAGAGATAAATTGTACTCCCCTATCAGACACAATGTTTAGAGGGATCTCATGTAACCTTAAGGTACCTTCACACGAAACGACGCTGCAGCGATAGCGACAACGATGCCGATCGCTGCAGCGTCGCTGTTTGATCGCTGGAGAGCTGTCACACAGACCGCTCTCCAGCGATCAACGATGCCGAGGTCCCCGGGTAACCAGGGTAAACATCGGGTTGCTAAGCGCAGGGCCGCGCTTAGTAACCCGATGTTTACCCTGGTTACCAGCGTAAAATGTAAAAAAAACAAACAGTATATGCTCACATTCGCGTCCCCCCGGCGTCCGCTTCCTGCACTGACTGACTGACTGAGCGCCGGCCCTAACAGCAGAGCGGTGACGTCACCGCTGTGCTTTCACTTTCACTTTGCGGCGCTCAGTCAGTGTGGGAAGCAGACGGCGGGGGATGCGAATGTAAGTATGTAGTGTTTGTTTTTTTTTACATTTTACACTGGTAACCAGGGTAAACATCGGGTTACTAAGCGCGGCCCTGCGCTTAGTAACCCGATGTTTACCCTGGTTACCAGTGTAAAATATTGCTGGTATCGTTGCTTTTGCTGTCAAACACAACGATACACGGTGATCGGACGACCAAATAAAGTTCTGAACTTTATTCAGCGACCAGCGACATCACAGCAGGATCCTGATCGCTGCTGCGTGTCAAACTAAACGATATCGCTAGCCAGGATGCTGCAACGTCACGGATCGCTAGCGATATCGTTACAAAGTCGTTTCGTGTGAAGGTACCTTTACAGTATGAGAAATAAACAACCTGGAGAGTGTCTCTGCATTACGTAATCCTGACAAAGGAACAAGATGAGCTTTTTTGCTGAATTGATCAACTACCACCCAGATAGCAGTTTTCCCATCAGACAGAGGCAAATCTGTAATGAAATCCATGGACAAATGAGTCCATGGTCTTTCTGGAATTGGCAATGGAGCCAATTCCCCAGCAGGCCGGCTATGACTGACTTTGGCGCGTGCGCAGAATTCACAAGCAGATACGAAATCTTTAACATTATTATGCATGGACGGCCATCAAAAAACTCTAGCAACGGCTTTCCGTGTAGCAGTAACCCCAGGATGACCTCTCAAGACGGAATAATGAAATTCCAATAACACCTGCAATATTAGGTACACAGGCACAAATAATTTGGACCCTGGGGAAGCAGAAGGAGCCAACTACTGGACTTTATGAATCTCCTCTTCCAATTCTGAGGTTACCAAAGAAACCACTGTGGAGATCAGACTGTACCAAAGAATCCATCTTGTCTTCCTCCTGAGAAATCTGGTTTACAACAGGAAAACTTGAGCAAACTTGACATTTCCTTTTATGGAAGTAATCACGCGCGCATTTCTCCTTGATATTGTAGCCTTTCATCCACATACCAGATGTTGTAACTTATCACTAGAATAGATTTGCTTTGTAAGTGATTGTGAAATATGAGCGCTTGTGCGCATGTCTGTAAAATGCCTAACTTTTTACTATATAAAGAAGGGGCAGCGCCCAGTGAGGCAGGCGTGCTCCAGGGCTACCCCTGTTTATGAACACACAACCTTTGTGCTGCGTGTCATTTACTTGGATCCCTACATCCAGGAAGCCAGGGACGGAGAAGGACTCAACATTTCTTGGCCGCCCGAACAGGGACCCGAGACGAGAGTATCTGCTCGAGATTCACCTGCGGATACGGACAACGGAGATCTGGGATAATGGACGGCAAATGAACTGAAAAACCTGGCCAGGTAAGAGACATTATTAGTTCTCTTTAATCTGCCCTGTATTATCCAAAAGATCTCTATGAGCCGTGTCACGCTGGGTTAGTCTAGTAGTGAGTAGATACCTATAAAACTCGGGTTACCATATTGTATAAATTTATGAGTCTTGTCCCTGGCAGTGTGTTAACAGTGTGAAGGTTGTGGCATGTTATGAAAGAAGGATAAAAGTACGTAGAACAATAAGCCGAAATAGTTGGGATAAAAGCCTTATACACAAAAGTCAGCCTAACTGGGTCATGTGGTTGCGTCCTTTCGGGGAGACCTCCGCCCATGCTTGACTTTTTCTAAGTGCTTAACCCCTTCATTTCTGGATAAGGTTTGATAGAATGAGCCCAGGACGCGGGTCCATGAGCCTGGGACAAGTATGATAACAGAGACTGAGAGTTTTGTGATCTGTATGGTGTTGCTGGGTCTGTTTGCGTGCATAATAGCACTTAAGTACGTTCTACATGTTAGGAAGAACGGAGCAGACAAGCCTTTCAATATTTTAGCTCCCTAGGAGAGAAGGCAACGAGACATCACCACAGAGTAAGTGATTGTCCAAACGTCACCTAGGGGAGGAATAGCTAATATTGAAAAGAAAAATGGGAAATAAACAGACAAAAACCGTCTTAGGACAAGTGGAAGCAGCAGATATCATACAGGAAAGATGAGGAAAGACAGTCAGAAGGCAGATTAGAAGGGTAAGAGAAAAATTGGGAATTTCAGAAGCACTTATGTTCAGTACAGAATGGGAAAGACTGAGTAAAGAACGAGGTGGAATTATCAAAGACAATGGGTGGGAAGAAATCATACATTGTATGATAAAGGTCTCAAAAACAGCTAAAGAGGAGAATTGGAAGTACGATCCAGACACTTCCAAATGGATCATGGGGAAGGGAAAATGTTGTGACATAATCCCGCCACCTTACCTAGATCCAAATGCCCAATCATTTGTACCATCTGGAGGAGCAGAAGGAGGAAAACAATTTCCAGCCTTGTATCCCAATCTTGGTGGGGTAGGAGGATGGGTATGTTCACATTGTGGACAACAAAATCCAGATTGGAGGAATGATTGCCTAGCCTGTGGTGCGCCTAGACATGGCACTGTACTTGCTCCTGTTAGGGTAATACCAAGACCTTTTAGGGAAACAAATGCTGACGGGGTAATGGGAACTAGGTATCATCAAACTCGGCAATATTTCCCTTGGTCCCCTGCTGAAGGTATGTCTCTCTTGCATAACGCGCCAGACCCCACCCAGTTTCCAGTCAGATTTGCACAATATATACAGCAAATTATGCAGACTCACGCAGGAGTCTGGGCGGATGGAGAGGAATTATGTAGAATGAAAATGACTCCTGGTCTCTTCCAGGAATTACTGGCATATCTACAGGGACATAGGCCACAGGCAGGACAAGTAGGACAAGCAGGAGAAGGTGCCCTACAAACGGTAGAATCAGGCAATCAGTTCGTAGACCACTTAATAATTTTCATGAGGCAGAAACAGAGGCAGAGAGGAACAACGGGAGTGGTGGCTCAGAAACCTGGTCAATCAGTAGATGAGTATTATCTAGGGGTAGAAAATAGCTTTAGAGATGAAGGAATAGATCTGACCACTCCAGGAATGATGAGGTTAATTACAAAAACCTTCATAGATGGATTGTCTCCAAAAGTGAAGGAGAAACTTAAGGCCGCAACTCCTGATTGGAGAACCTTGGAAGACCCACACTTGGCTAGGCAAAAAGCCGTAGGGATAGAGTTGGATTTAAGAGAAAATCATAAGCCTGTCAGAATAGCGCAAGCAAACACAACAGGAGGGAGAGCAAGACACAATTTTCCTTGTCATTACTGCAAGAAACCAGGACATTTCCAGAGAGAATGTAGAAAGAAACAGGCAGACATAAAATCAGGAAAATTTGTACCAAAGAATAAGCCCTCAGACACCCAACAGACATCCATAGTGGATGGTCCCATACCAGACTCAGATTGACTCAATGTGTTACAAACCTCCCTACCAGCTAGAAGACCTATGATACAGGTGAATGTAGGGGGGAGAGAGATTCCATTTTTGATAGATACAGGTGCAACTTCCTCAATTTTGAATCAAGATTTTCTTCCGAACCCGGAAGATATTTCACAACAAACAACTTTTGCTGAAGGTTATGATGGGGTAATTCGAACACTGCCATATACTGTGCCCCTAGAGGTCTCATTAGGACCTAAATGTTTTGCATCCAGATTTTTGTATGCCAGAGGTGCCCCAACATGTTTGTTAGGAACTGATGTCCTAAAGAAATTAGAAGCTAACATCAATTTTAGGGAAGATGGCACAGTTATGCTGACTATCCCTGATGATGCAGAAACATTAGAACAATATGTCAGAATTCAGGCTTTTGAGGATTATACTGAAGAAAAAGAGTACACCACAGATCTAGACCTCTCAATGGTCCCAGAAACACTGTGGGCACAGGGAGATACTGATGTAGGACTATTGCATATAGCTCCTGTAAAATTATCTGTGCAACCAGGAACTGTTCTCCCACAGCTCAGACAATACCCTGTGAGTGCCCAGCAGGAACTAGCGATTACAAAACAGATAGAGGGATATAGAGAGAAAGGAGTTTTGGTAGAGATACAATCACCTGCTAACACTCCTCTGTATCCAGTCAAGAAGAGAACTCTTGATAAGAGTTCTATGCCCAAATATCGTATGGTACATGATCTAAGAGAAATAAACAAAGTTCTAGATCCAATCACCCCAGTTGTACCCAATCCTCATACGTTACTATCACAGATACCAGCCAGTTCTCAAGTGTTTACTGTAATAGATCTTTCAAATGCATTTTTCTCGGTTCCTTTACACCAAGACAGTTGGCATTTGTTTGCATTTACATTTAAGGGCAAACAGTTGGCGTGGACACGCCTTCCACAGGGAATGATACACTCCCCTACTCTTTATTCAAATGCCCTACAAACAGTCCTCCAGAGGTTTGAACCCGAACCACAGGTAGTAATTTTGCAGTATGTGGATGACCTACTACTTTGCTGCCCAGATCTAGAAACTGCAGAAAGGTCCACTGTGAGTTTACTATGTTTTCTAGAAAAAGAAGGGTGTAAAGTGAATAGACAAAAGCTACAAGTTTGTCAGACCAAAGTGGTCTTTCTAGGTCATTGCATTTCTCAAGGTAAAAAGCATCAGAAATTGTCCTAGAGCATCCACTCACAGTTCAAACTACACATGATGTTTATGGGATATTAAACCAGGTCCAACCAAAACACATTTCCATGGCCAGACATTTGCGGCTGCAGTGTTCTTTGCTGCTCCCCTCTACTATCACATTTGCAAGGCTTCAGACTCTCAATTTAGCTACACTGCTACCTCTCGAGTCTGAAGGGGGGAATAAGGACACTGATCCACACGCAAATTTTTTCCCTACAGACACACATGATTGTACAGAGCTCATTTTACAAGAAACGGTAGGCTTACCCAATGTATCCGAAACACCACTTCAAAATCCAGATTTAGAGCTGTTTATAGATGGTAGTAGGTTTGCAGATGACACAGGTAACTTCCATACAGGGTATGCAGTTGTGTCAGAATCTGAAACTCTCAAAGCAGAACCACTTCCACCGAAACAGTCTGCACAAGAAGCAGAACTAACAGCATTGATTGAAGCGCTAAAAATAGCTGAGAATCAGACAGCTAATATATACACTGATTCTAGGTATGCACATGGTATTGTGTTTGATTTTGGAGTAATCTGGAGAGCTAGAGGTTACATGACAGCGTCAGGACAACCTGTAAAACATGCTTCTCTGATCAAACAGATCTTAGAGGCTGCACAAGAAACAAAAGAAGTAGCAGTAATCAAGGTAGCTGCACATGTGAGACTCGACACTAGGGAATCTAGGGGAAATGATAGGGCTGATAAAGCAGCCAAAGCAGCAGCAGTCAAACCCTTACAACAGGTCCATACTGTAAACCCCACAGAAAATACTGAAGACAGACTAAGACAAGCACAGGAAGATGCAGGAGAAGAGGAGAGGGACAGGTGGAAAAAGGAAGGGGCAGAAGAACAAGCAGGAATTTGGAAGAAAGATGGACTAATATGTCTACCTAGAGCCTGGTACCCGATTGTAGTTGGTGGATTGCACCACCCTACTCATGTGTCTGCAAATGCAATGACACTACTGGCAAAGCAAGTCTGGTTGGCTCCAGGTTTTGGCAACTATGCAAGAGACTATTGTGCTGCATGCACTATATGCCTGGCACATAATCCCGGACAGACAACAAAGACCCCTATGAAGCACCACGTCCGACCTCTCTACCCGTTTCAGCGATTACAGATAGACTTTATCCAGCTGCCAAAAAGTAATGGGTATGAGTATGTGTTGGTGTGTGTGGACATGTTCTCGGGGTGGCCAGAGGCCTATCCAGTTCGGAAGGCTTCAGCTAAAAACACTGCTGTAAAGCTAGTTGCCGAACTGGTGCCCCGTTACGGTCTCCCTGAAGTGATCGAGTCAGATAGGGGTACTCATTTCACTGGAGAAATATTTCAAAATGTACTGAAAATGTTGGGTGTTGAAAGTCAGTTACACACTCCGTATCATCCTCAAAGTTCTGGTAAGGTGGAACGCATGAATGGAACTTTAAAATTAAAAATACAGAAAGCCATGGCTGAAACAGGAAAGCCTTGGACAGAATGCCTTCCACTAGCCCTTTACTCAATACGCAATACCCCAAGGGGTAAGACTAAACTGTCTCCATATGAAATTTTGTTTGGCAGGACTGCCAATTTAGGATGTTATTTTCCACAGCAACTTGTATTAAATATTGAGTCATTGACTTCTTATGTGCAAAATCTTCAGAAACAATTAACTAAGGTGCATGCACAAGTTTTTGCTTCCCTTCCAGATCCTGACAACACTGAAGGAAGTCACAAGTTGGAACCAGGTGATCAAGTCTATGTAAAAAGACACACCAGAAAGGCTCTTGAACCAAGATTTGACGGACCCTTCCAAGTCCTGTTGACAACACCTACATCAGTCAAGCTTGAAGGAAAGGCATCATGGATACATGCAAGCCATTGCAAAAGAGCAGTATAAAACTCATGATATTGATGTTAATAATGTTAACCTCAACGGAGGCGTGGGATAGACTGAACTCTCTAGCCCCTTTGAACAATAGATTCGTACTACATCATAGAAAATTAGTGCATGACTTGTTAAATAATACGCAACCCCTGGCAGATTGTTGGATCTGTACCCATTCACCAGTATCAGCCACAAGTATACCTTTTCTAGCAGTTCCCGTGTCAGTTGAAGAAATATTCGCTTGGCCTAATTGTTCAGACAACCTGGCCAACAACCAAACTGGTAATACTAGGCTGTGGAATACTACAATCGCCATACCAATTGTGGGATGGGTAGAATTTCCTTGGTGGCAGGGTAATCTCTCAGGGACTAGTACACATCTACAATATTTGGCCTATAAGGGTGGGGCCTGGGTACCTAGGAATAAGACTGGATTAACTAATTTAGGACAGGTCCCCACAGAAAATCTACAGCTCAGTTTCAGTACAACCGCCCCTCCCTCTGATGCTTTCAAACCTGTAGTATTGGAAAGATACATACATAATAGAAAATGGGAACATTCTGAGTTGTTCCCCCAAGGTAATGCAAGCGATTGTACAAGCAAACCGGGGAACCTGGTTTGTAATGAATCCGATGAGTATGTCAACGGAATGCATGTGTGTGGGAATCCCGCAGCCGGGTACTGTAGCCCCTTGGGACAAAAACCCTCTTGGTGTATGCTTCAGAATGTATCTAGTTTTGTGGATTTGGCTCACAGATTGGTATTGCAGCACTCAGCTCTATGGGATCTGCCTGAAGGTACATTTTGGATATGCGGAGAAGGAGCATATAAACGGCTTCCCGTAGGTATAAAGGGTACTTGTACATTAGGACGCCTAACCCCGGCTACTTTCATAATTTCAAATAAACAAGTGAATATGCAAGCCGTGCCCAAGCACACACTATATAAAAGAGCTGCAGATAACTCACCACGTCCCTCGGGGAGGCCACATATAGTACAAATGGGAATTCCCAACAAAATTGTTAGTACCATTTTTATTTATCCTATGTTAACACAAATGTGGGATAAATTAGTTAGAGCCACGGATTATTTAGATGATCAGATCTGGGATATATTGGATATACTAAATACTAGTATAGCTGTACAGAATCAGCTTATAATAGTCGTCAATCAACATACCCTGGTATTGGATTACCTAACTGCCTCACAAGGGGGTATGTGTCAAATCATTGGGCCCACCTGCTGTCATTATATAGATCCGAATAGTACTATGAGTATGACATTTAAATTAAAGGACGTACAACGACTCAGAGATCAGTATGACAAAGACAATGACCAGAATAAGGATAGCTGGTGGTCTGATACCTTCTCTTTTCTTAACCCAGCCAACTGGTTCAGAGGGATCGGTGGGTGGGTTGCTGGGATTATGCAGAGTATAATACATATAGTTATGATTATTGTAATCATATATGTATTATTCAAGATTGTGCTCAAGGGTATCTCAGTATGCACAAATAAATTTTGTGTAATAGATGCAAGAGTATAAAGTTTTTTTTTCATTTTCCTTTTCTTTTCTTCTTTATTCTTATGTTATCCTCTAGTGATTCTAATTATTATTGCCGTACTAATTTTTGTTTTTATATTTTAGTATACTGCCATATAAAGAAGAGAATGCACAAATTTTTATGCAAGAATTTGTGATAGATTATAAAAGAATATGTCAAAGGGGGGAATTGTGGAGATCAGACTGTACCAAAGAATCCATCTTGTCTTCCTCCTGAGAAATCTGGTTTACAACAGGAAAACTTGAGCAAACTTGACATTTCCTTTTATGGAAGTAATCACGCGCGCATTTCTCCTTGATATTGTAGCCTTTCATCCACATACCAGATGTTGTAACTTATCACTAGAATAGATTTGCTTTGTAAGTGATTGTGAAATATGAGCGCTTGTGCGCATGTCTGTAAAATGCCTAACTTTTTACTATATAAAGAAGGGGCAGCGCCCAGTGAGGCAGGCGTGCTCCAGGGCTACCCCTGTTTATGAACACACAACCTTTGTGCTGCGTGTCATTTACTTGGATCCCTACATCCAGGAAGCCAGGGACGGAGAAGGACTCAACACCACATATAATGTAAAATGGAGGTTCTTGGGTAGAAATTGAATCTAGACTATGTGATAATGCATCAGCTTTCACATTCTTAGACCCTGACCTGAATGTAATAGAAAACTTAAACCGAGAGAAAAACAAGGATCATCTGGCCTGTCTAGGAGTTAACCTTTTAGCTGATTCAAAGTAAGCTAAATTCTTGTGATCAGTGATCACAGTAACTGGATAAACCGCCACCTCAAAAAAAAATGCCTCCATTTTTCAAAGGGCAATTTGACAGCAAGTAACTCCCGATTCCCAACATCATTATTTCTCTCCGCCTGTAAAACATTTTTAGAGAAAAAGGCACATGGACACAGGTTAGACAAAGTTTTGGGCCTCTGCATTAATACTGCCCCCTCTCCGATCTCCAAAGCATCCACCTCCACAATGAATAGTTCTAGGAGATCAGGTTAGATCAGACATAAAACACTCGTTTAATCTTTCAAAAGCCCTGATAGCATTCGGCAACCAAATCTTGAGATTCGCCCCCTTATGTGAAAAGGTCAGTATGTGGTTTAACAATCTGCGAAAACTCCTTGATAAATTTCCTATAATAGTTGGTGAATCCCAGAAAACGCTGCAAAGCCTTAAGATCACGAGGTTCAACCCAATTAATTATAGCCTGCACCTTTCCAAGGTCCATCTTAAACGCTTCTGCTGACAAGATAAACCCCAAGAAAGAGATTTCCTAAACAGAAAAAAACATTTTCCTAATTTAAAAAAGTTCTCCCTCGATCTTTGTAACACAACAAGCACATGTTTCTTGTGAGTGTCCAGGATAGCGTGGTCAGGTATTGTTTCGAAGTCAGTATACCAGGAGGATAATGGATCAGAGCACAAGGGGCTAAACAGACAGATGGTCCAAATGAAGTCCAAGGTCAGGCAACAAAAGATTGTGAATACAGAACTCAAGGCACAGAGCCCAAACCTCACTAGCTGAATGTACGTCTGTCAGAGGCCTGGGAGAAACAGCTTAGTTAAGCAGCATGGCAATCACGTAAGATAATGAACACTTAGAGGCAGCCAATGCCTTCCAATCTCAAATTGGATAGTAGAGCTATCAATCATCACACTGACAGCTCAGTACGCCACTGTACCATATAGTATGGCTGAGCTGCCAATCAAAGTACTGACAGCTTCAGCACGCCCCTGTACCAGATTGGACGGCCAAGCTGTCAGTAACTGCATCCCAGCACCGTGACAGATGCCCTATGTCCCAATAAAGATTTTAGATTTATCCCATTTCCCTCTCAGTTGTTAGGCTATATGGAACTCTGGAATGTGGTTGTCATACAAAGTAGGACAGCTTAGGTTAGCTCCCTCAAAAGAATGAGCACCTCACTCTTTGACAATACTGTCAACCCTTTGTCCTAATATATTTAGCCATAGTAACCGGAGTCAAATTTTCTGAGTGCTGTCGTGTCATCACAGTAATATTAGCGTCCCGATACTTTTGCATTGATCCTTGCCCTAAGCTAGCATAAACTATACATACGATATACACAAACTATACAATACATAAATAAACTACACTATACATACATATTATAAACATAATATGTTAAGAAGCACAAGCATATGCAGCTTGATCTTGTTTTTTTTTTTACATATTTTTATTTTGTTTTATTTTCTGAAGCTGTTTTTAATCTTTTGATATGCCAGGTTTTCAATAAAGCTGCTTTGTTTTTTATACTCCCTATTACTTAGCATTGATATAACTTTGTTTAGAAAGCGTCTTCACTTCTAAAATGGTATAAAAACGTATATGCATTTTTTACTTTTGGATTTTCTTCATCACATTCAAGTCTTTGAGGAAAATCCACAAATAAAATGAATATTTATCACAAGACTTCAATAAACCACTACAGGTCAGTTTATGCTACATAAAAAAAAAAGCACAATTGACATGAGATTTTTATAAACCCCATTCTCTTTACTGGAATGTTGCAGCAAAAGCACAAGGTGGAAATAAACACCAAATACTCATTGCGGGAACTTAGTCTTAAGGTACCTTCACACTAAACGACGCTGCAGCGATATCGACAACGATGCCGATCGCTGCAGCATCGCTGTTTGGTCGCTGGAGAGCTGTCACACAGACAGCTCTCCAGCGACCAACGATCCCGAAGTCCCCGGGTAACCAGGGTAAACATCGGGTTGCTAAGCGCAGGGCCGCTATTAGTAACCCGATGTTTACCCAGGTTACCAGTGTAAATGTAAAAAAACAAACACTACATACTTACATTCGCGTCCCCCGGCATCCGCTTCCCTGCACTGTGTAAGCGCCGGCAGTACAGAGCACAGCGGAGACGTCACCGCTGTGCTTTGCTTTCCGGCCGGCAGTGACTCATTCAGTGCAGGAAGCTCTGAGCAGCAGCGCGGACGCCGGGGGACGTGACAGACATCAGAGGGTGAGTATGTAGTGTTTTTTTTTTACTTTTACAATGGTAACCAGGGTACATATCGGGTTACTAAGCGTGGCCCTGTGCTTAGTAACCCGATATTTACCCTGGTTACCATTATAAAACATTGCTGGCATCGTTGCTTTTGCTGTCAAACACGACGATACACGCCGATCTGACGACCAAATAAAGTTCTGAACTTTCAGCAACGACCAGCGATATAACAGCAGGATCCAGATCGCTGCTGCGTGTCAAACACAACGATATCGCTATCCAGGACGCTGCAACGTCACGGATCGCTATCGTTATCGCTGCAAAGTCATTTAGTGTGAAGGTACTTTTAGTGTCGTCCAAATCAACTAACAAGATTACAGATAAAAATTGAAATAGAAAGGAGTGATCTGAGTGTTTCCCAACAGTAGCACTGATCTGTAGTAATCTGAATACATGTTCTTATCAGTAAACATATTTATTTCTCAGTCCTAGGGAAATCTGTATAATATGACAATGGCTATTGTTCTTAATGTGTGTTTTAATTATTTACCATTTTTTTGTCAGAAGAAAATCCGACAGCTACCCATCCGTCAGTGTCAGCACTCAGCTCAAACTCAACATCTGCCCCAATACGGCGATAGCTTAGAAAGTAATCACAAGTCTCTGCATTACACCCAGGTTTGCCGTACCTAAAAGTAAAACAAAATGTTATGTAATTCCAAAAAGTGACAAATACTGAAAATGAAATACTTAAATTGTCTCCCAATAAAGAGAGCCTGTCAGTATGATTTTGTAATCTAAAGACATGGCTGTAATGGCGCTGTAACACAGATTAAACCAACATCTCTAGTGAAGAAATCCGCTTTGTTGTTCTTTAATCACCATTTGAAGTTTTCTGCTGCAACTAAATTTTGCTGCACTGGGGCCGGGCTGTACACTGGGTCTTCTCCTAACCGGCCACTGCTGAGATGTCAAAAGAGTGAAGTCAGATCATTCACAGACCGAAGGCCGACAGAGGGGCCAAGGAATAACAGTGTCAGGACTCTGAACATTTTTTATTACCTTTCGTGCATTACTGCCCTTTTCCAAGATGGAGTCTTTGGTCTAATGTGCACTGTGTCTTCCTGCTATAAAACTCCACCCCAGCCTTCAGCCTGTGCTAGAGTATTCTGCCTTGCATCCAGCTCCTGACCTCTGGTGACTCCCTGGCTATATACCTGCTCCTGTGAACCTGTGTGGTGATCCTGCTACTCTGCTCTGAGTTCCTGCTGCATACACCAGTTTCCAGTAATCCTCCTTCATCTGCTGCTCGTGTTTACTTCCATCTGCATTTGCTGGACATGTAAGCTGTTGCTGCTCTGCAAAAACCTGAGACTATTACCCAGGCCTCCCTGGTTGTGCTAAGATATTATTTGAACTGCCTTATAAGCATATCTATCTGTGTTTGGACTAAAAAAAGGACTTATTCGTGTCAAGTATCCTCAAGAATAATTGTGCTTCATAGACTTTCTGCGTGTTTTCATTTTCCTCTGAAGTTCCCTATAGACTGCTAAGCTGTGTTTAATATTTACACCAAGTGTTGTGGACTTGAGTTTCTCTCTGCACCTGTTTGAATCACCGTGTGATAATATAGACTTTACCACTTATAAAACTGTGTCCTGTAGTTGTCTTGTTCCACGCAAAGAGTCTCCTGAGTTATCCCCTATAATTATTACAGGATACTCTAGCCACAAAATAGGAGACTGCTGGAACAATGACTGCAGAGAGCATATTAGAGCAGGTGTTTTCCATAATTAGATCACTGGAGAAAGATGTGGAAGGTCTGCAAAAGAAGTTTGGAAGCTTTGAACACAATCAACAAGTGTTTGGACAGACTTTGCAGGACTTAAGCACCCGCATGGCATCCCAGGAAAATAAACTTGCTGGCATAGAGTCCCAGTATGGACGGGCTTTTCAGGACATAAGCACGCAAATAGCTGCACAAGCGACTTTACCCTCTGGGCAAGCGCCTCCAGCTAGCCCACCTAAGTTGCCCCCACTCAGATTTAATGGTGATCGCGACAAATTTTGTGGCTTTGTGAATCAATGTATGCTATATTTTGATGTGCATGCTGACCGTTTTCCTAATGATAGATCCAAAGTATTGTGTGTAATAATGCTGCTGACCGCACGAGCGCTCGCCTGGGCGAATCCGATGATTGAGTCTCGTGACCCACGGTTAAATAACTTGGATGATTTCTTGGCCGCTCTGGCATTAATGTTTGATTACCCTAATCGCCTTGCAACCGCTGAATCTGTTTTATTGTCTTTACGCCAAGCTAAACGTTCTGTTATTGAGTATGCTACTGAATTCAGGAGATTAGCGGTAGATACCAATTGGGACAGATATGCACAATTGCCTATTTTTAAAAGGGGTCTGTCTAGTATTGTAAAAGATGAACTAGCTCGCTCTGAGTCACCACAAGAGCTAGAGACATTTATACAGCACTGTGTGAGCATAGACATTCGCCTTACTGAGCGTAGGCAGGAGAAGTTTGCTGCATATAACCGTATTTTTAACTTTTCCCTTCCTTCCAAAGAGCCTGCAGGTAAAACATCTCGGGAAGAGGAGGCGGTGCCCATGCAAATTGATTCTGTTCAGAGGCACGAGATCAATGAGCGCCGGGAGCATCGCCTTCGTGAAAGTCTATGTTTTTACTGCGGCTAGTCTGACCACTTCTTGATCAATTGTCCTAAGTGTCCTAGATGGCCTAACAAGGTGCTAGCAGCAGTAGGGGAGTATGTCAACTGTGATGATGAATCTGACATCTCTGAATGTAGCCTGCCTTTAAACGCCATTCACTTTCTATGACTTCACCCCCCAAGGAGCTGAAGGAAAAGAACTCTCATTGTTCTCTCCCTATTAAGATCCTGTATTCAGGACAGTGGATTTCCAGTGCAGCTATGATTGACTCTGGTGCAGGTGGCAATTTCATGGATATCGCATTTGCCAAGGAACATGGTATTGAAATTCAGCAAAGAGCCTCTCCAATTACCATGGAAACAGTGGATGGGTCACCTTTTAATCTCTGGGCCTGTGGATCAGGAGACCGTACCCCTTGAAATTTTGTTGGAGCCTAATCATCAGGAGCAACTTTCTTTCTTGCTAATTTCTTCTCCTCATTTTCCTGCTATTTTAGGCATTCCTTGGTTGCGTTCTCAGAACCCAATTATCAACTGGGAGACCAAGGAGATTATCTTTTCAACAAGTAGCAACTCAGCATTAACAGAAGCTGTCCCTGAGTCCACGGCTACGGAACCACATGTACAGGTATTTTCTTTACCTCCAGCATATAAAGAGTTCTCTGACATCTGTGACAAGAAGAATGCAGATCAGCTTCCTCCACACAGGCATTATGACTGTCCCATTGAGCTGCTTCCTGGGGCAGCTATTCCTTTTGGTAACGTATACCCTTTGGCGGCACCTGAGCTTCAAGCCTTAAAGGAGTATATTGATGAAAATCTGGCCAAAGGCTTCATACGTCCTTCTTCCTCACCAGCAGGGCCACCTATCTTTTTTGTAAAGAAGAAGGACGGGACCCTGAGACCCTGTGTTGACTATCGGGAACTCAATAAGGTAACCGTACGAAACCGTTACCCTTTGCTTCTGATTCCTAAATTACTGGAAAGAGTCCACCATGCTAAGGTGTTCTCTAAACTGGATCTTCGTGGGGCTTATAATTTGGTGCGTATTTGTCCAGGGGATGAGTGGAAGACAACATTCAGATGCCGGTATGGACACTTTGAATATCTTGTGATGCCCTTCGGGCTTTGTAACGCCCCTGCAATGTTTCAACACCTTGCTAATGACATTTTCAAAGATTTGTTGGACCAGTTTGTGGTGATCTATTTGGACGATATACTAATCTTTTCTGACTCTTTACAGGAACATGAAGAACATGTCAAAACTGTTTTAAGACGTCTGAAAGAGAACCATCTGTATATTAAGCCAGAGAAATGAGAGTTCCATCGTTCTGAGATACAGTTCTTAGGTTATATCATCTCTCCCCAGGGGCTGAACATGGAATCTGGTAAGATTCAGGCTATCCTTGACTGGCCGGTACCCAAGAACGTTAAGGAGGTCCAACGTTTTATTGGTTTTGCAAATTTCTACAGACGCTTCATTCAAAATTTTTCTGATATTGTCCGTCCCATTACTTCCTTGACAAAAAAGGAAAAGCCCTTTAAGTGGTCATCACAGGCTCAAGAAGCTTTTGATCGGCTTAAGATCTGTTTCACATCAGCACCGCTGTTGATACACCCAGATACATTGTGGAGGTGGACGCTTCTGATAATGCTTTGGGGGCTATTCTCTCCCAAAGAACTGGAGAGAAGGGTCTGCTACATCCTTGTGCTTTCTTTTCCCGTAGACTATCCTCAGCAGAGAATAATTACGACGTGGGAGACAAGGAATTGCTGGCTATTATTGCGGCTTTCAAAGAATGGAGGCATCATCTGCAAGGAGCTGCACAACAGATCATAGTGCTAACTGACCATCGCAATTTAGAGTTCCTTAGATCCCCTAGATGTCTTTCTCCTCGTCAGGCTCGTTGGAACTTATTTTTAAATCAATTTAACTTTGTTATCTCGTACCGTCCAGGTTCTCGTAATGGGAAGTCTGATGCTTTATCCTGAATCCGTGCTGCGGATTCCATACCTGGAGCCCAGTCCAAGACCATTCTATCTGATGCCAATTTCATCGGAGTTATCCACGATCAGGACTTGTGGAAGGAGTGCAGGGAGGCCTATGACGGTGATGTATTTCTGGCCAACCCACCTGTGGATATTAATCTTGTCTTTAAGGGTGGCATGTGGTTCAGAGATCGACATATCTACGTCCCTGAGGTCGTCCGTCTGCAGATCCTCAAGTTGGTACATGACTCCAAGTTGGCTGGTCACAGGGGGGTACAGAAGACACAAGAGTTCCTGAGCCAATTCTTCTGGTGGCCAACTTGCCTGAAGAATACCAAGGACTATGTTCTCTCTTGCGAGGTATGTGCTCGTTACAAGACTCCTCATGTGGCACCTATGGATCTTCTACAACCATTACCTGTTCCGTCCCGCCCTTGGGGGTCTATATCAATGGACTTTATTGTGGAGCTGCCTACATCGGGGGGCATGAATACAATCATCGTGGTAGTTGATCGCCTGACTAAAGCTGCTCATTTTGTTCCGTGCACCGGCCTCCCCTCAGCTAAAGATACAGTGAACTTAGCTATACAGAATGTCTTTCGGTTGCATGGGGTTCCGGATGAGATCATCTCTGACCGTGGAGTACAGTTCACTTCAAGATTCTGGAAGTGGTTTTGCTCTGCACTCAATATTAATGTCTGTCTTTTTTCCGCTTACCATCCCCAGACAAATGGTCAGACTGAGCATACCATCCAGACGCTGGAACAATATCTAAGATGCTATGTCAGCCATCTCCAGGATGATTGGTTGGAGTTGCTTCCGTTAGCCGAATTTTCATATAACAATTCTCAGAGCTCCTCCACTAAATTTACACCTTTCTTTGCCAATCTGGGTTATCATCCGTGTATCTTACCTAGGTCTCCAATTAATTCTCCGGTTCCGGCAGTGGAGGAAAGGCTGACTGCGATGAGGCAAAATCTGGAGGTTCTGAAGGAATCCCTGACCACAGCTCAAGAACGTTATAAAAGATCGGCTGATAGATTCCGTAAACCTGCACCCATGTTCAAGGTAGGAGATTCTGTGTGGTTAACAACTAAGAATCTGAAGTTAAACGTTCCTTCACAAAAACTTGGACAGAAATTCATTGGCCCTTTCAAGATCAAAGGTATTGTGAGCTCTGTGGCCTGCCGGCTGAAGCTGCCTAGGACTATGAAGGTACACCCAGTTTTTCATGTATCTTTACTAAAGCCTGTATCTCCTAATACCTTCCAGGGACGTGTTGTGCCACCTCCGCAGCCTGTGGTGATTGATGGGCAAGAACAATTTGTGGTGGAGGAAATTGTTGATTCCAGGAATCGGCTCCAATATCTGATAAGATGGCAGGGATATCCCCCTGAGGAAGACTCCTGGGAACCTTTGGAAAACATCAATGCCCAAAAGAAGATTTCTCGTTTTCATCAGAGATTCCCTGAGAAACCAGGTTCAGGATCGTCCTGAGGCCGCTTCTAAGGAGGGAGTAATGTCAGGACTCTGAACATTTTTTATTACCTTTTGTGCATTACTGCCCTTTTCCAAGATGGCGTCTTTGGTCTCATGTGCACTGTGTCTTCCTGCTATAAAACTCCACCCCAGCCTTCAGTCTGTGCTGGAGTATTCTGCCTTGCATCCAGCTCCTGACCTCTGGTGACTCCCTGGCTATATACCTGCTCCTGTGAACCTGTGTGGTGATCCTGTTACTCTGCTCTGAGTTCCTGCTGCATACACCAGTTTCCAGTAATCCTCCTTCATCTGCTGCTCGTGTTTACTTCCATCTGCATTTGCTGGACATGTAAGCTGTTGCTGCTCTGCAAAAACCTGAGACTATTACCCAGGCCTCCCTGGTTGTGCTAAGATATTATTTGAACTGCCTTATAAGCATATCCATCTGTGTTTGGACTAAAAAAAGGACTTATTCGTGTCAAGTATCCTCAAGAATAATTGTGCTTCATAGACTTTCTGCGTGTTTTCATTTTCCTCTGAAGTTCCCTATAGACTGCTAAGCTGCATTTAATATTTACACCAAGTGTTGTGGACTTGAGTTTCTCTCTGCACCTGTTTGAATCACCGTGTGATAATATAGACTTGACCACTTATAAAACTGTGTCCTGTAGTTGTCTTGTTCCATGCAAAGAGTCTCCTGAGTTATCCCCTATAATTATTACACACAGATAGGGGGAAGAAGACCCAGAGTGCAGTCCGGCCCCTGTGCACCGAAATCTAATTCGCAGAAAACTTCAAATGGTGATTAAAGAAGAAGAACAAAGCATATTTCTTCATCACATGTATCAAGGTAATCAGTGATATAGCGCCATTACAGCCATCTTTACAAAACTGTATGGGATGGTTCTTTTTAACCCCTTCATGACATATGACGTACATTTACATCATGGGTCGTGTCCCTGATTTTTGGCTTGCAAGCCTGCATCTTTCTCAGTTGATGATGGCTCATTTACAGCAGCAAATGGACAAGTTAACCAGCTAAATGCTGCTGTCAATCATTGGCAACGGCATTTAACACGTACTGGCAGAGGGGCACATTATTCCATTTGAGAATCCGGTGCACCCATAACATGCATACAGCTCTGGCAAAAATTAAGAGACCGCCACATTAAAACCTTGTCATGGGCAGCCCAATCTCCAGACCTCAACCCCCATTGAAAACCTTTGGAATGTAATCAAGAGGATGATAGATAGTCACAAGCCACCAAACAAAGAAGAACTGCTTACATTTTTGCGCCGGAAGCAGTGTGAAAGACTGGTGGAAAACATGCCAAGACGCATGAAAGCTGTGATTAAAAATCATGGTTATTCCACAAACAGTGATTTATGAACTCTTCCTGAGTTAAAACATTAGTATTGTTGTTTCTAAATGATTAAGAACAATGAACTTGTTTTCTTTGCATTATTTGAGGTCTGAAAGCCAGAATTATGTTTTTTTGGTCGCCGACATTGCATTAAAATGCAATAATGGGAGATCAAAAGAATGTATCTGCACCAAAATAGTATAATTTAAAACGTCAGCTCGGCATGCAAAAAATAAGCCCTCACCCAACCCCAAATCAAGAAACAAGCAGACAGATAACTGAAAATTGCGTTTTTTGGGGGTTTTTTTGCAAAGTTTGGAATTTTTTTTTCACCACTTAGATAAAAAAGAACCTAGACATGTTTGGTGTCTTTGAACTCATAATGACCTGGAGAATCATAACAGCACATCAGTTTTAGCATTTAGTGAACCTAGCAAAAAAGCCAAACAAAAAACAAGTGTGGGATTGCACTTTTTTTTGCAATTTCACCACACTTGGGATTTTGTTTCCTGTTTTCTAGTACACGACATGGTAAAACCAATGGCGTCGTTCAAAAGTACAATTTGTCCTGCAAAAAATAAGCCTTCACATGGCCATATTGACGGAAAAATAAAAAAGTTATGGCTCTAGGAAGGAGGGGAGCAAAAAACGGAAATGCAAAACTGAAAAAAGCTTCAGTCATTAAGAGGTTAAATATATATTGACAATATTAATATTGCAAAACATCTACAACAAGATATAGATATACTGACCTAAAACATCCTTTAGTTTTTCCACAATCATCTACACGTATCCTGGCAAAAGGGTCAACTGGAGGAGCTGTGGGAAAAGGATACCCTGGAAAATATAAACAAATGTACATTTATAGTACTAATCGTGCTGCTGATTAATACAATTAATCATTACTAGTGATGAGCGAGCGTGCTCGGCACTGCTCGATAGTCGACCGAACATCGGGGTGCTCAGGCAAGCTCATTACCCGATCGAGTATTGAGGGTGCTGGAGCGCCATGATCGAGACCCCATCTCTCATGTTTTGCTACTACTGGCATTACTGTGATTTGCCGGTCGCATTTTGTCATCGGGTCTTATAGAAGACTTAGTGACACGATCCTCTTCACGCCTGCCCTGTCACCTGGAGGTGGGCTTGGGGAGCAGTGAATATTCATTTCAAATTACATGTAATTAATTGGGCAGCACGCGGCTCTCACTTCTCCGATGCTGACAGCAAAAATAAGAGCAATAAAAGTTACATATCATGAAAGGGCTGCCCAAGCCCTATTTCAGGATATCATTAGAATAGTACAAAATAATCACCTGACAGATTCCTTTTATTTAACATATTAATTAAATAAATACATAAATAAATTAAAAAAATGGGATCCACCCATTTTTAATATCCAGCTACAGGAAAGCAGACAACTGGGGACTAATATTAATAGGCTGGGAAGGATAAGATAGCCATGGACCTTCCCAGCCTGATAATATGTCTTTGTTTTGCCTCTGCTGGTTATAAAAAATGGGAGGACCCTAAAGAAAATTACATGGGGTCCCCCTCATTTTTGATAACCAGCAAAGGAAAAGCAGACAGCTGTGAGACAGCAAAAATAAGAGCAATAAAATTTACATATCATGAAAGGGCTGCCCATGCCCTATTTCAGGATATCATTAGAATAGTACAAAATAATCACCTGACAGATTCCTTTTATTTAACATATTAATTAAATAAATACAGAAATAAATTTAAAAAAATGGGATCCACCCATTTTTAATATCCAGATACGGGAAAGCAGACAACTGGGGACTAATATTAATAGGCTGGGAAGGATAAGATAGCCATGGACCTTCCCAGCCTGATAATATCTCTCTGCTTTGCCTCTGCTGGTTATAAAAAATGGGAGGACCCTAAAGAAAATTACATGGGGTCCCCCTAATTTTTGATAACCAGCAAAGGAAAAGCAGACAGCTGTGAGATGATATTAACAGGAGAAGGTCCTTGGTTATATTTCCCTTCCCAGCCTAAAAATACCAGCCCTCAGCAGCCCCAGAAATGGTGCATCATATTAGATGGGCCAGTTCTGGCGATTAGCCTCGGCTCTTCCTGATTTTGCTGGTGCAGTGGCAATCAAGGTAGCAATCAGGGTAATGTTTTTGGATTCATGTCAGCAGCTGGCAATGACATCAAGCCCAGAGGTTAGTAATGGAGATGTGTCAGTCAGACACTCCCATTACTAACACAGCGGTAAAAATAATCATAGACACAAAAGTCATTTATTTGTAAAAAAAAAACACTACATATCAAATTCCCTATTTCACCAGTTGATTTAAAAAAAACAAAACCCCAGTCCTCAGACGACTCCGTCGTCCAGCACATGTAGCCCGGTTAAGAGAACAAAGCTCCATAGACTAGAGCAGCAGCCACTGGCGGGTCTCATGCTAAATTTCGCGAGACCCGAAGGCTTTGATGAGTGGTAATGTCAGTAAGGTTACCGCAGTTCACAGTTGCCAGGTCACACATAGGGCAGCATGAGAGCCGGAATAATGAGCAGTGACCCCACATAATTTTTTTTAGGGTCCCCCACATTTTTTATAATTGGCAAAGGCAAAGCAGACAGCTGTGAGCTGATATTATCAGGCTTGGAAGGTCCATGGATATCTGGCCATTCCCAGCCTATTAATATCAGCCCCCAGGTGTCGGCTATCCCTTAGCTGGTTTTTAAAAATGGATGGGACCCCACATCTTATTTTAAATTTATTTTTTATTTAATATGTTAAATAAAGAGAATCTGTCAGATGATTTTTTTGTACTATACTAATGATTCCCTGAAATAGGCCTTGGGCAGCCCTTTCAGGATATGTAACTTTTATTGCTCTCACTTCACTGGTTTTCTTGCTATCTAACTGCGCACTGCCCAGTTAATCAGATGTAAATTGAAAATGAATATTCACTACTTCCCACGCCCACCTCTCGGCGGCGGGTCAGTGGTAGTAAAACTTCTTGAGGGGTTGAGAGGTGGGCGTGGGGAGCAGTGAATATTCCTTTTCAATTTACATCTGCTTAACTAGGAACCGCACTTGAGCTCTGTTTACATCAATTTCAGTGATTTTCTGGCCCCTCCCAGGTCTCCTGCTAGGGTCTACTGGAAAAAATGCTTGAGATTCTCATTGACTTCCATTATTGTCAGTACTCCAGTATAGCGCGTCCGAGCGTCTGATCTACTCTATTCGAGTATTGAGCACTCAAGCATTTTAGTGTTTGCTCATCACTAATTATTACCCACACAAATACTATTTTAGAATATTTAATTACTTAATCAGATTTAAAGGGAATCTGTCAGTAGGATCAATCCTTGGAAGACATCTATATGGGCATGTATGTCATGAAATTGTCTTTAAAGCGCTGTAGAATATAATTGCGCTATATAAGCAAAGCATAATAATAGGAAGCAGAATTGAATGATACTTTGATATCTGCAATCTAAGGGCTTATTCCAAAGATATCTTTGTTTTCTTTTATGATTATGAGCGCTTCACGTCTATGGATTGAACACTAATCTGCATGAGAATCTGCCTCCACAGCTTAGTTTTAATAAAAGGGGTATAACCAGTGTGAGACAATACAGAACAGTAGACCTGACCTTTACCTCCTTACAAACATATTTGCTCCAGCTCTCTCAGCTCTGCTGTATTGCAACACTACTGCAACGTTGGCTGCCTGTGAGATGGAAACTGAACACACCTCTGCAGTGAGATTAGGAGAGTAGCCATTACATGTCTCACTGGCAGGGGCATAACCATCATTGTTGCAGAATGTGAGACCATGACAGGGCCAATTTCACCAGGATGTGCATCCTCAAGATCCTGCGCTGCAATACATGCCACTGGCCAAACGGCAGCAGCTGACTTTGACTTGACAGTGAAGCACGGTGCATGGCAATGACATCATGCGCTGCCCGTGCTGGCAAGCCGATGTCAGCTGCCAACTCCTGCGCCAGCTACAGAAGAGAATACTGTGTAGTGGGAGTGGAGGAAGGTGAGTGGAATTGTTTGTTTCTTTAAAATGTGCTGGAGAAGAATGGAAGGTGCCCAGGAAGGGGGAAATTATACCAGAATCAGGACAATATACCAGAATGGGGAATATCATACTAGAATGAGGGCATTATACCAGCGTGGGGGATATTATACCAGAATGGGAGACAATATACAAGAATGGGGGACATTATACCAGAATGGGCAACAATGTACCAGAATGAGGGACAATATAAAAGCATGGAGACAGTACACAAAAATGAGGGACAAGATACCAGAATAGGGACAATATACAAGAATGGGTGAAAAAATACCAAATTGGGGACAGTATACCAGAATGAGGGACGTTATACCAGAATGAGGCACAAAATACAAGAATGCAATGTGGAAGAAAAAAATGAACATTTTACTTTTTTCACAAAAATATTACTTTAGCCCCAAATTGTTTACTTTCACAAGGGTAACAGAAGAAAATGGACCCCAAAATCAAAATTAGTTGTGCAATTTCTCCAGAGTAATACAATAACCCATATGTGGGGGAAAACTACTGTTTGGGGGCACGGCAGGGCTTGAAAGGGAAAGAGCACTGTTTTACTTTTTGAACGTAGAAATGGCTGACATCGAGAGAGCGGACGGTATGTCGCATTTGGGGAACCCTTGATGAGTCTAAAGAGAGAAATTCCCCACAAGTGACCCGATTATGGAAACTAGACCCGTCAATGAATTAATCTAGATGTGTGGTGAGTACCTTGAACCCCCAAGGGCTTCACAGAAGCTTATAGCCCTAATATTTTTATTTTCACAAGGGTAAAAGTAGAAAACGGACCTCAAAATTTGTTTTGCAACTTTTCCTGGGTACGTCGATACACCATATGTGGGGTAAAACTACTGTTTGGACGCACGATAGGACTCAGAAGGGAAGGAGCACCTTTCACTTTTTGAATGCAAAATGATAGCCTCTGATGTGCGTAAACAGTGGAAGATTCCAACCATCGATTAACTCATCTAGATGTGTGGCAAGCACTTTGAAACCACAGATGATTCACAGAACTATATACTGTAAAGTATACCCGTGAAAATAAAAAATCTAATTTTTCCCACAAAAATGTTACTTGTTTATTTTCACAAGGCTAACCCCCCTACATGTGACCTCATTTTGGAAACTGCACCCCTTAAGGAATTTATCTAGAGCTGTGGTGAGCATCTTGACCTAACAGTTAATTTGCGTAATTTTAGAACATTGGACCGTGAAAATTAAAAATTAAGTTTTTAGCCCCAAATTTTTCATTTTCACAAACAGGAGAAAATAGACCCCAATATTTGTCTCCTGAGTAAGGCAGTTTTATTGGGTCAAAAACTGTTTTTTAAGCAGTGGAAAGCTCAGAAGTGAAGGAGCGTTATGGCACCTACAAACTGGAATGGTTTGCCGGTGCCATGTCACATTGGCAGAGCCTCCGAGCTGTCAGGGCAATTTACCCTCATAAAGCACCCAATTTTATAAACTACACCCCTTAAAGAAATCATCTAGAGGTGCTATGATTATATTGACTCCACATGTTTCACAAAATGTTATACCATTGAGTGATGAAGAAAAAAAATTTAAATATTTACTGCTATAAAGTTGCTTTAGCCCAAGATTTTACATTCTCACAAGGAGAAATAACTTAAAATGAACACATACTTCGTTACATGATTTCTCATAGGGTATAATAATGCAATACCCCCTAAGTGCCAGAAGAGCAGAATCCCCCGTAATTGACCCCAATTTGGAAATTACAACCCTCTGGGAATTTTTCAACAGGTATTGTGATGATCTTGACTCCATGGCTGATTTCCAGAAATGAGCAGAAATGGATGTTGCTCAGTGAAAATGCAAATATGCCATTGTAGTGCCCGTAGATTGTAGTGCCCATACATTGTAGTGCCTATACATTGTGACCAGCTTGTGGTTTTGGAGATACGCACCCCTATTTTAAGTGCGCCCTCCTCACTACAAAAATGCCAAAGATGTGGATGCTATCTGCGGTTTAGGTGAACTGTAGGGCTCAGGAGGAGGGGTGCATTTGGATTTGAGAGAGCAGAGTTTGTTGGATTTCTTTTGGTTGGGGCCCTGTCATTTATCCAGATTCTTTGTGCTATCAGTAATGTGGAAGCTCCCTATATTTCTGTTAACACATCACGAACTTGAGTGGGAACTTGTTTTTTTGTGGGTTGAGTAGAAGCTTTTATTGGTGGCATTTTTGGGTACAGAATATTTTGGATCAAATTTATCCTGTTCTCTATGCTGAGCACTTACATCGGGGTTTACATCTAAATCTACAAAATACATGATTCGAATGAAACCACTGAGGCATCCAATCACTAGAATCAGGCAGCAGAATTACTCTGGACTCCGTCTGGCTTCTGTTTGGCAGTATCCAACTTTTCTGAAGTGCACAAACCTGTGGCCAGATGCGTTTTTATGCACGCCTTAAAAACAGACGGTGTCCACAGTGTCTCCATCTGCCTCATTATAGGCAATCTTCCGCTAGGGGTTCTGCCAGAATCACGTATTTTAGACATTTACACGGAAACCCCGGTGTAACCACATAGAGCGCAGGATAAATGTGAGCCAAGCCTTACTGCGATCGACAAACAAATCAACTGCAGGTCAAAAATTGGTTTTATTTTTTATGCTGTTCCTAGTGCGGTATAAGTTATTACACGACTGTATTCTTAGGGTCGGTGCAATAACAGTTGTAGAGATACTGGGTTAGGGTGCTCTCCTCCGTTGACCCAGCTGTCTTTAGAAAGACTGCATGGACCAGGGCTCATACAACTGAACGCCTGCTCTCTCCCCGTGGGCAGAACACTACTCAGACAACACAGGGTGAAGGTAAAACAGTGTGGCAATAATTTATTGCACCACCAACACACACTAGCATATAGAACAGTCCCATCAAATAACCAAGATGGTGCAAATTATTACAGAGTCTCACCCTTCCGCTGACTCGCCGGGATTAGAGCTGCTTTCAGTGCCGAATAACCCCACCCTAAATCAAAAATACATCATTGATATAACGCCACCAGGTTCGGCCATGGCGCCAGAAGATGGAATTGTACACGTACTTCTCCTTAACCCCTTAGTGACGGAGCCAAATTTTTGAAATCTGACCAGTGCTACTTTAGGGTACGTTCACACAGGACTTTTTTGCTGCTTTTTTTTGCTGCTTTTTTTTATGCTAATTTTCAGCTGCTTTTTACAGTACCAGTAAAGCCTATGAGATTTCAGAAATCTCATGCACACATGTTGGTTTTTTGTTTGATCAGTTTTTTCTGCTTTGCTGCTTTTTTTGGACATAGGGCATGTCACTTCTTTCAGCGTTTTTGCTGCGTTTTTGCAGCGTTTTTTCACCCATTGACTTGAATGGGTGATGAAAAAACGCTGCAAAAAACGCTGAAAAAACGCATGTAGCATTATTTGCTGCGTTTTTTGTGCAGAAAATCATGGTCAGCAGGAAGGGATCTCACAGCCAAGAGCTTAGGGGTGTGGTTAGTGAGGTGTGAAGAGCCATTGTGAGCCATTGTGAGGTGTGAAGAGCCATTGTGAGGTGTCCTGATTGTGATCTATTGTGAGGGAGTTCCTGGTAGTGAGGTGTGAAGAGCCATTGTGAGCCATTGTGAGGTGTGAAGAGCCATTGTGAGGTGACCTGATTGTGATCTATTGTGAGGGAGTTCCTGGTAGTAAGGTGTGAAGAGCCATTGTGAGGTATCCTAGCAGCTGAAAATTGGCATAAAAAAAAGCAGCAAAAATCTGCAGCAAAAATCTGCAGCAAAAAAGTCCTGTGTGAACGTACCCAAAAAACGCACCAAAAACGCACCTAAATTAGCATTAAAAAAAGCAGCAAAAAAAAGCAGCAAAAAAGTCCTGTGTGAACGTACCCTTATGTAGTAATAACTCTGGAACGCTTCAACATATCCCAGTGGTTTAAAAACTGTTTTTTCGTGACACATTATACTTTATGATAATTGTAAATTTAGGTCGATATGTTTTGTGTTTATTTATAAAAAAAATCAGAAAATTGAGAAAAATGGTAAAAATGTGCAATTTTCAAACTTTGAATGATTATCCCTTTAATCCAGATAGTCATAACTCACAAAACATTAATAAATAACATTTCCCACATGTCTGCTTTACATCAGCATCATTTATAAAATGTTCTTTTATTTTGCTACCATTTTAGGCGATTTAAAAATGTAGCAGTAATTTTTCATTTTTTCAAGGAAATTTATTTTTTTAGGGACCTATCCATGTTTTAAGTGCCTTTAGGGGTCCTATATATTGCAAAACCCCCAAAAGTTATAACATTTTAAAAACAGCACCCCCTGACATATTGAAAACTGCTGTCAGGTAGTTTATTAACCCTTCAGGTGATTTTCAGGAATTAATGCAATGTGGCATGACAGAAATGAAAATGTGTATTTTTACCACCTAAATGCCTCTAACTTCTGAACAGGTTACAACAGCCGTCAGACTCTAAGGCTGCTATTTGGTCATGAACTGCCACGGCAAACATGAGGACCACACAATCATGATCTGAGGGCACCAATTGGGATAAATAGGAAGCCCCCACACTCTGTGAACCATTTATATGATGTAGTCACTATTGACGGCAGCATCTAAGGGGTTAAACAGAGTTGGACGGTGCAAACACTGACCGTGGCTGATGCAGAAAGTTGTCATCTATAGTGTACAGCCGACAGCTGCTAGATTGTCACCTGTATGGGGATGCTATTCTCTTATATCTCAGGTCAGTTAAAAGACGTATCGGTGGTCATTAAGAGTTACAGCCAAATAGAAGATAACATTACAGATAGTTCGCTGTTGCAGCACCAAGTTGGAGTGGAATTTAGGGGGACTGAGGCCAATGCACAACACTGAAAATAGATATATTTGTTATGGATATAATGTATTGGCTCCGTTAATGGTACTAATTACATATTCATGATAAACCCTGGAATGATTGGGTCCTTGTAACCATGACTATGGGGATGCCTTTAATTGACTGACTGATCACGCTTAGCAATTTATGTAAACAATGCATTTGACAAAGATATTAAAAGTAAACATAAAATGCAGTTTTGATTATTAAAGAAGTTGTCCACTAGTATAACTTTTTTTCTGTCATAAATCTTGCTATTATGTGCCACTGAAAACATCTAATGTGTTTATTTTAGCAATATTACCTTTTATCATGCTGTAGCAGCACATCTTCAGTGCTGGATCCAGCTCTCATGGAGTTAATCGACAACTTCCTTTCTCCTGACTTATTGTGCTCTAATACTACAAGTTCCATGATGCATTGCACTGGCTTCTAAGGGTACGTGTCCACCTTCAGGATGGCCGGCGGTTTGGACGGAGCGGCAAACCAGCTCCGCCCCCTTCTGTAGATCCGATGATGCCGGATGTGTTCATTGCACACATCCGACATCATCGCACCCCACATATAGGGCCCTGTGTTTTACCTTGCGGTGGCGCAGCGTCGTCGCTAGGTAAACGGACATGCTGCGATCTTAAAAGACGTGCAGCATGTCCGGAATCGCAGGGCCGCCGGGTGCGTGTTACCACGCATAGTGGAGACGGGATTTCATAAAATCCCCTCCACTATGCTGGAACATCTGGACGCTGCGTGGTTGATGCTGCGGATCTGCGCAGCGTCAGACACGCAGCGTTTCCTGAACGTGGCAACATACCCTAAGCCTGAACCTAGCACATCCACTCCAAAACACGCCCAAACCCCTCCCTCCTCTATCTTCAAAAAGATTTGTGATGTCATTTCTATCCAACCTCCTCTTTTACATTTGTCCAACCCACATTCCATTACACATAGATAGATAGATAGATAGATAGATAGATAGATAGATAGATAGATAGATAGATATGGGATAGATAGATAGATAAGATAGATAGATATGGGATGGAAGGATAGATAGATACAGAGATATATCTATATCTATTTCCATAGATATGTCCATATCCATGTTTCTAAACCCCTTCACCCCTGGAGCTTTTTTCGTTTTTGTTTATCGCTCCCATTCTCTCCAGAGCCATAATTTTTCCGTCAATATGGCCATGTGAGGGCTTATCTTTTGCGGGACAAGTTCTACTTTTGAACGACACCATTGGTTTTACCATGTCATGTAACAGAAAATGTGAAAATAATTCAAAGTGCGACGAAATTGCAAAAAAACTGCAATCCCACACTTGTTTTTTTGCTTGGCTTTTTTGCTAGGTTCACTAAATGCTAAGGCTGTGCACACGTTGCAGATTTGATTGCAGATTCGCAGCGGTTTTTGCGGCACGGAATTGCATCAAATCCGCAGTGTAGTGCACAACCAATGTAAGTCTATGGGAGCTGCAGACTTGTGCCCATGCTGCAGAAAAAGCCGCACCGAAACACAGCTTTTTTTTCCGCAGCATGTCACTTCTTTTGTGCGGAACTGCAGCGTTTCTGCACCCATAGACTTGAATTGAGTCGGGCACATCCGCAGCAAAACCGCAGATGTAAAAAAGATCTGCAGTTTTGCTGCGGATGTGGGTCCGAGAAACGCTGCAGTTCGGGAGGAGGGAAGTGTGTGGGCGGTGACTGTGTGCGTGTATGGGTGTGCGGTCCCGCCCGTCTGCAGGCTGTTTGGATGTGTGCGGGACTGTTTGGGTGTGTGCGGGGCTGTCAGAGTGTGTGCGTGGGGTCTTTTGGGGTGTGTGCAGGCATCATCCGATAAGACTACAAGTACGCAGCATCCAATCTGCAGCTAATTCAGATGTAATCCGGACAATGGACACGCACCCTACACTATACATACATCTATCAATAGATAGATCTATAGATGCATACATCTATCTATTCATATATCCATCTATAGATATATCTGGATAGATATATCTATATGTAGATCTATCCATCCATCTCATCTATCATCTATATCTGTCTATCCGTGTGTGTAATGGAGTGTGGGCTGGACAAATGTAAAAGAGGAGGTTGGACAATAATGACATCACAATTTTTTTTTTTTATTGTTCAATAATACATCTTTGTTTAGCTTTCAAAAATGCATACAAAAACGCACAAAAACGCATAAAAACGCACCAAAAACGAATAAAAAAATGCATCGAAACCGCGCAAAAACCGCACCAAAAACTGCATCAAAACCGCGCAAAAACCGCACCCAAAACTGCACCAAAACCGCGCAAAAAATGCACCAAAAAAGTATAAAAACTGCACCAAAAACAGCATCAAAACTGCATCAAAAACGCATCAAAACCGCACCAAAAACTGCATCAAAACTGCACCAAAAACAGCATCAAAACTGCATCAAAAACAGCTCCAAAAACTACATCAAAAACTGCATAAAAAAGCATCAAGGCTATGTGCACACGTTGCGGATTAGGCTTAGGAATTTCTGGTGCGAATTCTGCCTCTCCTGGCAGAAAACGCACCTGCGGTTTTTTGTGCGGTTCTGCAGTGTTTTTTTGTACGTTTTTGCTGCGGTTTTCTTGCGGATTTGCTACGGTTTTTACCCCTGCGGTTTTCTATAATGGAGTGAGCACAAAAACGCTGCAGATTCACAAAAAAGAAGTGACATGCTACTTCTTTTAAACCGCAGCGTTTCCGCAGCGGATTTTCCGCAAAGTGTGTACAGCATTTTTTTTTTCTCATTGATTTACATTGTACTGTAAATCAATTGCGGATCTGCAGCGTTTCTGCATTTCAAAAAAACTGCGGATCCGCAGCAAATCCGCAACGTGTGCACATACCCCCAAAACTGCACCAAAAACTGCATCAAAACCGCACCAAAAACTGCATCAAAACTGCACCAAAACCCGCCGAAAAAACCACATCAAAACTGCATTAAAACCGCACCAAAAACTGCACCAAAACTGCATGAAAACCGCACCAAAAACTGCACCAAATACTGCACCAAAAACTGCATAAGGCTATGTGCACACATTGAAGATTTGCCTGCTCATTTTTCTGCATTAATCCGCAGCTCTTGGCAGCATTTTTGTGCGGTTTTGATGCGGTTTTTGATGCGTTTTTGTATGCGTTTTTGAAAGCTAAATAAAGATGTATTATTGAAGATAAAAAAAGATTTGTGATGTCATGTCTTGTCCAACCTCCTCTGTTACATTTGTCCAACCCACACTCCATTACACACATAAATAGACAGACAGACAGATAGATAGATAGATAGATAGATAGATAGATAGATAGATAGATAGATAGATAGATGGAATGAGATAGATAGATGTAGATAGATATATGGATAGTTAGGATACTTTCACGCATCAGGTTTTTGCCGTCAGGCATAATCTGATGAGTTTTGAAAAAAACGGATTCGTTTTTTTTTCGCCGGATCCGTTTTTTTTTTCATAGTTGTATTAGTGCCGGATTGCGCCTGATGGCCTCACGTTTCATCCATTTTTTGCCGGATCCGTCAAAAGAAACTGTTTCCGGCGGACGGAGAAAACGTGCAGAGGAAAGATTTTTCTGTCCAGCGAAAAAATGTGCAGCGACGGATCTGGCGAAAAACGTATGAAACTCAGATGTGAAATGATGAATCTGGCCTCTGAATCCAGTTTTTCATGCATTTTTTCCATTGAAATCATGCATTTTCCATTCTCTCTCTCGCTCTCTCTCTCTAAAAAAACAAACGGATCAGTTGCATCAGTTTTTCACTATTTGCAACGGATCCGTTTTTTCAAAAATTCGCTGGATCCTGCCTGACGGAAACAAACTGATGTGTGAAAGTAGCCTAGCTATCCTTATATCTATCTACATCTATCCATCAGGCAGGATCCGGCAAATTTTTGAAAAAACGGATCCGTTGCAAATAGTGAAAAACTGATGCAACTAATCTGGTTTTGAGAGAGAGAGAACGGAAAATGTGCATGATTTCAATGGAAAAATGCATGAAAAACTGGATTCGGAGTCCGGATTCATCATTTCACATCTCAGTTTCATACGTTTTTCGCCGGATCAGTCGGTGGGCGTTTCTCGCCGGACAGAAAAAAAAACGTTTTTCTGTACGTTTTCTCCATCCACTGGAATCAGCTGTTCTGACGGATCCGGCAAAAAACGGATGAAACGTGAGGCCATCAAGTGCAATCCGGCGCTAATATAACTCTATGAGGAAAAAAAAGGATCCGGCGGAAAAAAAAACACGGATCCGTTTTTTCAAAACTCGCCGGATTGTGCCTGATGGCAAAAACCTGATGTGTGAAAGTAGCCAGATAGATATATGGATGGATACATCTATATATCTATAGATATATCTATCTATAAATATATCTATAGATCGATATAGCCATAGTTATCCATCTATAGATATATCCATAGTTATCCATGTATAGATATATAGATTTATCTATGGATATATCTATAGATATATCCATAGATATATAATCGCGAGGCCTATGTTTCTTACTGAACATTTAATTAAAAAAAAAAACGGAAAAAAATGGCGTGGGCTCCCGCGCAATTTTCTGTGCTAGAGGGGGAAAGCCGATAGCCGGGGGCCAATATTTGTAGCCTGGGAAGGGGGTAATACCCATGGCCGGCCCCTCCCTAGGCTAAGAATGTCAGCCCGCAGCTGTCTGCATAGCCTTTACTGGCTATTAAAATAGGGGGACCCCAAAAAAATAAATGAAGTGGGGGTCCCCCTATATTTTATAGCCAGAAAGGCTACGCAGACAGCTGCGGGCTGATATTCATAGCCTAGAGAGGGGCCATGGATATTAGCCCCCCCCCGGCTACAAATACTAGCCCACAATCGCCCCGGAAATGGCGCATCTGTAAGATGCGCCTATTCCGGCACTTAGCCCCTCTCTTCCCACTCTCGAGTAGCGGTGGGATATGGGGTAATAAGGCTAGGTTCACATTGCGCTAGGTGAGTCCGTCTAACGGACACGTTTTTAAGTAGTGAAAACGCAATATAACGCACATACTAACGCGCCCATAGACTTGCATTGTCTGACGCCTCGTGACGCATGCCAAATTTGGCATGCGTTAGTCACATAACGGTTTTTTCCTGACGGACCTTGGAACGCGGCTTGCAGCGTTTTTGGGTCCGGCCAAGCTAACGCAATACTAACGGAAGCGTTAATTCTGCCATTGATGTCTATTGCAAACGCAGCCAGACGCAAATCTTGATAAATTTCAAAAAAGAACCATACGTTTTAATAGCGTTTGAGGGATGTCCATGTGGTCATGTGACAGGAAACAGGATTTCGGCCATTACTGTCCCCAGCGCACATCCTGAGGCCTGCTGCACACCAGAGAAAAAGTGTCTTGCAAAAGATCACAGGAAATGTAAGTACATTTGTATATATATATATATATATATATATATATATATATATATATATATACTAGATGGTGGCCCGATAATGCATTGGGTATTCTAGAATATGCATGTCCACGTAGTATATTGCCCAGCCATGTAGCATGTAGTATATTGCCCAGCTACGTAGTATATTGCCCAGTGACGTAGTATACATCACAGAGCCACGTAGTGTATTGCACAGTGAAGTAGTATACAGCACCCAGCGACGTAGTATACAGAACCCAGTCACGTAGTATATTGCACAGCGACGTTTGTCACAGTACCCTGTGTGAGCGGTGAGCAGAGGGGTGTATGCGGGCGCCGGGCAGTGAGTGCGGGGCGGCCCTTTTTTTTCTGACTGTGTGCGTCGCTGATTGGCCGCGGCAGCCATGACAGGCAGCTGCCGAGGCCAATCAGCGAATTAATACCGTGACAGAAGGACAGAAAGACGGAAGTTCCCTAGACAATTATATAGTAGATATCTCTGTATACATCATGGGAGTCTGTATTGTACGACGGATGTGTGTGTACTAAAAATGTATTGCTTTGTTGCAGATGTCGGATAGTGAGGGAAGCAGCAGCAGCAGCAGCGTGTCTGCGGTTTTTTCTTCTCAGTCGGTAGGCTTGCACTTTAAAAAACCACTAAAATTTGTGTGAAAATTCAGTGTATTAAGCTATATATATATGTATAATCATGTTTCTATTGCAAATAGGAGTCTTCGGAGCCCGAGGCTGCTAGGCCCCCCCAAAAAAAACAGGCAAAACCAACAAAGGTACATAGCAGACATTTTTAAGTTTTGCAAACATAAATTTATTGATCAAAGAAATGTAATTTTTTTTTCCATTTACATACTCAATAGGTTGTGGCACACGGAGGACACAAGAGGAAGAAGGTTCCTCGCCGTCTGTCGTCTCCACAACTGCCAGTGGTAAATATAAAACTAGAAATGTATCTACAATCTATCTATTCGCTTTCTATCTGCTATATCTATAAACTATCTATCCACTATCTCTCTCTCTCTCTCTATCTTTCGCTGTATCTATCTATGTATCTATCTATCTATGTATCTAGCTATGTATCTATCTATCTCTGTATCTATCTATCTCTGTATCTATCTATAATTGAACCTTTCAACATTACGCTTTGTGTTTACATAGTCCAAGTCAGCAAGCCAAAAAAAAAAAAGGATTGTGGTTGATGAAGAGCCGTTGACCATTCACAATGAGACACTGATCAACCTTGTGGAAGCCAACCCCTCAATATGGGACCAAAGCGACAGCTCCCACCATGACATAGTAAAGAACCGGAAGTTGTGGGATCAAATTATCTCTCACTTCGATCCCCGATACATGGAGAAGTCGTCAACCTCAAAGAAAAAAATTGGTAAATATTGGTGATGTTAAATTGTCTACTATCTATCTCTGAACTATCAACTACCTATACACTAAACTATATCTCTATCATCTATAATTACTATCTATCAACTATCTATCTACTAGCTATATATCAACTATCTTAACTAACTATACACAATTTTTAAACTATCAAAATAAGAACTGTCTACTAATATATATATATATATATATATATATATATATATATATATATATATATATATATTTTTTTTTTACCTTTTTTTAAAAATTACAGCGGATGCGGTCCATACCCGTTGGAAATCAATAAGGGACCGCTTTGTCCGTGACTACCGGAATAGTCAAAATCCACCAAGTGGATCAGGTGCCAAACGGGTGACCCCGTATGTGCATTACGAGCAATTGCTCTTTCTTCAAAAAACAGTGTCTCAGCGCTCGTAAGTACAAATTAGTCTGCGTGCGAGACAAAATTGTTTAAAAATTAAAGCTAAATATATATTTTTTTTTGGTTCCAGCACGATATGCAGTACCGCCGCGCCTAGACAGGCAGAAGAACTGGAGCCATCTCCACTGGAACCAAGTCAGCAGACGGGCACTGAAGACGTCTCTGTCATCAGCGAGCCACGATCTGGGGAGAGAAGCACTGTGGCTTCAGGTGTGAGTGCCCGGTTGCAATCAGTGCGTGGACGCAAGCGAGCTTCACAAAAAGATGAAGCTGATGCCATTATTGTCGATGGACTTCAGCGGGTTGAGGACATGTGTCGGAGTGAACTGAAAGACCTGAGGCGGGAAATTACCGACTTACAATCTCGCGAGTCTGTATATTCTGCAAATGAGTGGAAGCTACTTTTTTTGTCCTATGTTCCCGTAGCACAAAATATCCCGGCACACAGAAACCTTTTGTTTCGGCAAAGACTGAATGACCTTCTTGAGGAATTTGTGGGACCCCAGGAGCCAGCTCCATCGAGAACCAGAAGCATAGACATGCCGGCCTACAACCCTCAATATAGAGCCCGGTGTGAAACGAGCATGGAACATCAGAGACAAAGTAGCAGTCCATCATACACCTGGGCAGACAATACGCCCGCGCAATACCAGAGTCTGTAGTACAGCTCAGTGTCCCCAGCCAGGTGCAAACTGTGTTTCACGTTCTTTGGTTTATTGTTTTTTTACCACCCAATTTCGTGTGTGTTTTTTTACATCCCTATGGGATATCATATGTAACAAGTTCACAACTGTTCTTTCATAAAAATTCAGAAACTTAAGTAAACTGTTTAAAATCTGATTCTTGTATGACTGTGAACACAACATAACAGTAATGTAACATTTTACAAGACATATTTTACAAGACATATGGGAAATAAAAAAAAACCAAAAAACAAAAAACACATCAGGACACAGCTTCAGACTTGAAATAAATTTTACACGTGTCTGTCTTGCCATGGAACATGCCCCTCATGTATGAAGTACTGTGCAAATTGGTCACGGATCCTCATTATTTGTGCTGCAGACCGAACAGCAGTAGATTCAATGCTCATGAGGTTCGACTCACATTCATCGGGGTCAACCACCTGGGGTTCATGTCTGGCCACAAAATTATGCAGACAGATGCATGCCTTCACAACACGGTCCACATTTTCTGGTTGCAGTTGCATGCACGTTAGTAGAATTCGCCATTTTAATGTCAAAATCCCAAAGGCGCACTCCACATAACGTCTTGCCCGGCTCAAGCGATAATTAAAAATGCGCTTGGTGGAGTTCAGACTGCGGCTTGAGTACGGTTTGAGGAGATTTTGCCCAAGTTGGAATGCCTCATCACCAACTAAAACAAAGGGCAAACTTGGGTCTTCGGTCCCCGGTAGAGGTCGTGATGAGGGCAAGTTAAAATTGTTGCTATACAAACATCTCCCCATGTTGGAGTCTCTGAAGACTCTTGAATCGTTAGTACGGCCATACGCACCAATATCCACAGCTACAAACCGGTATCTTGCATCCGCAATAGCCATCAAGATTATCGAGAAGTATTTTTTATAATTATAGTACAGGGACCCACTATGCGCTGGTTTCTGAATCCGTATGTGCTTGCCGTCCACGGCACCAATACAATTGGGGAAATTAGCCACATCCTCGAACTGTTGGGAAATCGCTAGCCACATTTCTGATGTTGGGGTTGGTAGCACAAGTGGTTGCAAGTTGTTCCAAATGGCATCACAAGTTTCCCGAACCAGTTGGCAAATTGTTGACTTCCCCAGTCTAAATTGGTAATGCAGTGACGCAAAAGATTCTCCGGTAGCCAGATATCTGTCGGCATTGAAAAAGAAAAAAAAAAAAATGTTTAGGATTTTTAAGGACAACTAAAAGGCTACATAAATAGAATATACAATTGCTAAATGACCATTATGCCCCACGATACCTAGATCTAGTCTTTGTCAATAGAATGAGAAAAAATTTCATAATTACCTCACAGTCACTACTAATCGTTCCTCCGCACAGATGCTTTCACGGAAAGTGCTGCGCTGATGATGTATCTCATCCTTCACAAGTGAAAGCAGAACATCAAAGGTCTCAATGGACATCCGTAGATAGCGTTGGAATTTTGAAGGGTGATCCCGAAGCTGAAGATACAGGGTGTGAAAGGCACCATAAGTACTCCGCAAGAAATTCACTTCGTGGATCCAATATCTCCTTTGCGAACTACGCTTTCTCTGGCGAAGTCGCAACCGCATCAAGCGAAATCGAACCAGCTCAGACACAAACATCTTGCTAGCAGAAGTTCACTCAATGCTTTCAAAATGGAGAATGAGTCTGCACCTACACCCCGACGAGGACAAAAGGAGAAAAAAAAAAAAAAACTTTATTGACAGTGACAAACGCAGACAAACGGATACATCGCGAACGGACATCAAAATGAGAAAAACGCTGTCAAAAGCGTTAACGCAAGCGTTAACGTGAAGCCGATTTTTCAACAAATTTGATCCTTTTCTGTACATGCGTTTAACGGATCCGTTTAACGCCATGTACTTGACGCAATGTGAACCTAGCCTAAGGGGTTAATGTCACCATGCTATTGTAAGGTGACATTAAGCCGGGTTAATAATGGAGAGGCGTTAATAAGACGCCTATCCATCATTAATCCTAGAGTAGTGAAATTGTAGTGAGTTGCATGTTGTATGTAGTATGTTGCATGTTGTATGTATGTTGCATGTATGTAGTATGTTGCATGTTGTATGTATGTAGCATGTTGTATGTATGTAGTATGTTGTATGTATGTTGCATGTATGTAGTATGTTGCATGTTGTATGTATGTAGTATGTTGTATATATGCAGTATGTTGCATTTATGTAGTGTGTTGCATGTATGTAGTATGTTGCATGTTGTATGTATGTTGCATGTATGTAGCATGTTGTATGTATGTATGTTGTATGTTGTAGGTTTGTGTTTTTTTTTATAAATTCAACACATTAGCCGGATGATGGGACTACTACTGACCCATCATTGGCTAATGTGTCACTCACTGTCACTGTAGCAGGCATAGACCGATGGGACTTGTAGTCCCATTGGACGATGCCTGCACACAAAGACACACACACCAATGACCCCACCGCACATCCCAGCACCGCCAGGAGATCCCAGCGCCGGCCGCAGACACCCCCGCCGAACGTAGATCCCGACACCGGCCGCACATTCCAAAACAGCAGCAGAGCAGACCGCCCCGCCCCCAGCACAGCCCCACCCCGCCCCCAGCACAGCCCCGCAGTCTGACCCCAGCACCGCCCACAGCCCAGTTACTCTTGATGAGTGACCGCTGTCTGTGGAGGCTGGGTCACGCCTGCTGCTGACGTCACGTCAACTTCCAGAGTCTGGAAATTGACATGACGTTGGCGGAAATTAGCGGCGGCTCCAGCCTGGGGGTCACGTGACTCAGACTCAGCGGCCGGCATAGCGCAGAAAACGGCAACATAAGGAATTTGCTAAATTCATTAGGGGCCTCGGGGGGATACATTGGGGGGTTAATTGAAAGTAGTGGACAACCCCCTTAAAAGAAATCCAAACCTACAGGTGCCTGTGTGAAAACGTGATCCCCCCTTAATACATAAATTAACTTTGGTTTATCACTGGTTTATCAAATCTTTGGTAGGCTGACTTCAAATTCCCTAGCCACATGCAGGTCTGATTATTGCCACATCTATTCTTAATCAAGAAATCCTTTAAATAGGACCTGCCTGACAAAGTGAGGTAGACCAAAAGATCCTCAAAAGTACATATCATGCTGCAATCCCCCCAAAAAATCTGGAACAAATGAGAAACAAGGTAATTGAGAACTATCAGTCTGAAAAAGGTTATAAAGCCATGTCTAAAGCTTTGGGCCTCCAGCGAACCACAGTGAGAGCCATTATCCACAAATGGCGTAAACATGGAACAGTGCTGAACCCTCTCAGGAGCTGGATGACGAAAATTACACCAAGAGCTCTGCAACAACTGATCTCCCTCACAACAACATCCAAAGAACTGCAGGCCTCACTTGCCTCAGTTAAGGTCAGTGTTCATGACTCCACCATAAGAAAGAAACTAAGCAAAAATGGTCTGCATAACAGAGTTCCAAGGCAAAAACCACTGTTGAGCAATAGGAACATAAAGGCTCGTCTCAGTTTTGCCAGAAAACTCTCTTGATGATCCCAAAGACTTTTTTGGAGAACACTCTCTGGAGTGAGGAGACAAAAGTTTAATTTTTTGGAAGGTGTATGTCCGATTAAATTTGGTGTAGAAATAACACGGAATTTCAGAAAAGGAACATCATACCAATAGTAAAATATGGTGGTAGTAATGTGATGGTCTGGGGCTGTTTTGTTGCTTCAGGACCAGAAGGCTTGCTATGGTAAATGGAACCACGAATTCTGCTGTCAACCAAAAAATCCTGAAGGAGAATGTCTGGCCATGTGTTTGTGATCTCAAGCTGAAGCACACTTGGGTTATGCAGCAGGATAAGAGATCCAAAACACACCAGCAAGTCCACCTCTGAATTGCTTGAGAAAAACAAAATTAAGACTTTGGAGTTACCTAGTCAAAGTCCTGACTTGAATCTGATGGAGATGCTGTGACATGACCTTAAAAAGGTGGTTCATGCTCGGAAACCCTCCAATGCCGTTGAATTACAACAATTCTGCAAGTATGGCCGGCGTCACACTGGCGAGTTTTACGGACGTAAGAGCGCAGAAACTACGTCCGTAAAACTCGCATTACATACGGCACAATTATTCTCAATGGGGCTGCTCCTATTAGCCGTATATTACGGTTCAGTATTATACGGCTTTCTACGGCCGTACAAAATCGCAGCATGCTGCGTTTGTCAGCGTATTGCGCTAATAATACGCCAATGAAAGTCTATGGGGGCGAGAAAAATACGGATTCCACACGGACCTGCAGTGTGACTTGCGAGAAATACGCAGCGGTGTTAGTGAAAAGTCGGTAATTCAATTGCCGGCTTTTTCCTTCTCCTTCACAAACCCGACATGATATGAGACATGGTTTACATACAGTAAACCATCTCATATCCCCCTTTTTTTTGCATATTCCACACTACTAATGTTAGTAGTGTGTATGTGCAAAATTTGTGCACTGTAGCTGCTAAAATAAAGGGTTAAATGGCGGAAAAAATTGGCGTGGGCTCCCGCGCAATTTTCTCCGCCAGAGTGGTAAAGCCAGTGACTGAGGGCAGATATTAATAGCCAGGAGAGGGTCCATGGTTATTGGCCCCCCGTGGCTACAAACATCTGCCCCCAGCCACCCCAGAAAAGGCACATCTGGAAGATGCGCCTATTCTGGCACTTTGCCTCTCTCTTCCCTCTCCCGTGTAGCGGTGGGATATGGGGTAATGAAGGGTTAATGCCACCTTGCTATTGGAAGGTGACATTAAGCCAGATTAATAATGGAGAGGCGTCAATTATGACACCTATCCATTATTAATCCAATTGTAGGAAAGGGTTAAAAAAACACACACACATGATTAAAAAGGATTTTAATGAAATAAACACAGCGGTTGTTGTAATAATTTATTGTTCTCGCAATCCATTTGCAAACCCTCGCTTGGCAAAATAATAAACGCACAAAATACATACCTTCTGGTGAACCGTCTCGTCCCACGAAGTAATCCATCTGAAGGGGTTAACTAATATTACAGGCACGAGCCCTGCTAAATGCAGCTGTGCTCCGTGCCTGTAATCCCCGGCGAATGAATGAAATGTAGGTCAATGACCTACATTTCCTTCAGTCGCGGTGATGCGCCCCCTGGTGGATGTCCTCGTATGACCTGGAGCGTGGGAAAAAGTTCCCAGGCTGCAGTTCATGAGAACATCCACCAGAGGGCGCCTCACCGCGACTCAATGTAAGTATAGATCCTGCTTTCCTTTCAGCACCCGGGGATTACAGGCACGAGCGAGTGGTTTATCGCAGCTCGTGCCTGTAATATTAGTTAACCCCTTCAGATGGATTACTTCGTGGGACGTGATCTGACATCAGAAGGTATGTATCTTGTGCGTTAATTATTTTGCCAAGCGAGGGCCTGGAAATGGATTGCGAGAACAATAAATTATTACAACAACCGCTGTGTTTATTTCATTAAAATCCTTTTTAATCATGTGTGTGTGTGTGTTTTTTAACCCTTTCAGACAAATGGATTAATAATGGATAGGTGTCATAATTGACGCCTCTCCATTATTAATCTGGCTTAATGTCACCTTACAATAGCAAGGTGGCATTAACCCTTCATTACCCCATATCCCACCGCTACAGGGAGTGGGAAGAGAGTGGCCAAGTGCCAGAATAGGCGCATCTTCCAGATGTGCCTTTTCTGGGGTGGCTGGGGGCAGATGTTTTTAGCCACGGGGGGGGCCAATAACCATGGACCCTCTCATGGCTATTAATATCTGCCCTCAGTCACTGGCTTTACCATTCTGGCGGAGAAAATTGCGCGGGAGCCCACGCCAATTTTTTCCGCCATTTAACCCTTTATTTCAGCAGCTACAGCGCTGAAATTTTGCACATACACACTACTAACATTAGTAGTGTGGAATATGCAAAAAAAAGGGGATATGAGATGGTTTACTGTATGTAAACCATGTCTCATATCCTGTCGGGTTTGTGCAGGAGAAATGCAAAGCCGGCAATTGAATTACCGGCTGTTCACAGATATCGCGCTGAATGAAATCTAAATACAGAATATATATATATATGTGTCTCAATGACATATATATATATATATACTGTATATATGTTTTAATGAACATTTGAGCACATAAATCCATTAGATGTCGGTTTTGCAAGCCTGCGCGAAAATCTCGCAGTACGGATGCCATACGGATTACATACGGAGGATGCCATGCGCAAAATACGCTGGAACACCCTGACTACGGATCAATATTTTGGGAACATTTCACCGTATTTCGGCCGTATTACGGCCGTAAAATACGGACCGTATTGTCTTACGCCGAGTGTGACGCCGGCCTATGAGTGAGTCAAAATTCCTTCAAAGCGTTGTAAAAGACTCATTGCCAGTTATCACAAACGCTTGATTGCAGTTGTTGCTGCTAAGGTTGGTCAACCAGTTATTAGGTTTAGAGGGCAATCACTTTTTCACACAGGGCCCTGTAGGTTTGGATTTCTTTTTCCCTTAGACTTTTATTTAAAAACTGCATTTTGTGTTTGTACGTGTTAGCTTTGTCTAATATTTAAATTTGTTTGGTGAGCTGAAACATTTAAGTGTGACAAACATGCAAAATAATAGGAAATCAGGAAGGGGGAAAAACACTTTTTCACACAAATGCACATGCATTAAATGGATGTAAGAGAAAGGGCATTACAAGCTTGATAGCTGTCTCTGTCATCCATGTCAGAGAGCTGCATTGCAGAGCTTCTCTCGCTCAGGAGGGTCCAGTACATACCCATATACTAAACAATTAGACTTAGAGCAGTTATCCATTACTCAGACAACCACTTCAGAAATAATATATTCTCTATTGTAAAATGAAAAAACACTTGTACACACCTCCTGCACCGATGCTGTTCCAATGATGATGGTGCTAGGTCTCCCGAGGCTCATGTGGCTATATACAATACAACATCCTAATAGGAAAAATCGTGACCTTCTATGGAGCTCAGTATGTTTCTGAGATTCGCAGGAGTACCAAAATGGCAGCCATGTGGTCCTTCTGCTATCCCCCAGCTGCTATGGTAACGCAATGATGCACCGCAATCATGCTGTGTGGGGCCTATTGGAGGCAGTGCACATTCACATTAAATGCTGCTTTCAGAGACTGACAATCGCATCTAAACGGTTAAGCTGTTGGCTCTTCAACACAGAGTGCATCTATCATGTGTGGAGGGAGATCAGCCCATGAGCTCCCTCCACACTTGTGGACCCCTACCATAAACAATATCTGTATGGGGCCATGTGCAGCATTATATGGGGCAAATATCTGTATGGGGCCATGTGCAGCATTATATGGGGCAAATATCTGTATGGGGTCATGTGCAGCATTATATGGGGCAAATATCTGCATGGGGCCATGTGCAGCATTATATGGGGCAAATATCTGTATGGGGCCATGTACAGCATTATATGGGGCAAATATCTGCATGGGGCCATGTGCAGCATTATATGGGGCAAATATCTGTATGGGGCCATGTACAGCATTATATGGGGCAAATATCTGTATGGGGCCATGTACAGCATTATATGGGGCAAATATCTGTATGGGGCCATGTGCAGCATTATATGGGGCAATTATCTGTATGGGGCCATGTGCTGCATTATATGGGGCAAATATCTGCATGGGGCCATGTGCTGCATTATATGGGGCAATTATCTGTATGGGGCCATGTGCAGCATTATATGGGGCAAATATCTGCATGGGGCCATGTGCAGCATTATATGGGGCAAATATCTGTATGGAGCCATGTGCTGCATTATATGGGGCAAAAATCTGTATGGGGCCATGTGCAGCATTATATGGGGCAAATATCTGTATGGGGCCATGTGCAGCATTATATGGGGCAAATATCTGCATGGGGCCATGTGCAGCATTATATGGGGCAAATATCTGTATGGGGCCATGTACAGCATTATATGGGGCAAATATCTGTATGGGGCCATGTGCAGCATTATATGGGGCAATTATCTGTATGGGGCCATGTGCTGCATTATATGGGGCAAATATCTGCATGGGGCCATGTGCTGCATTATATGGGGCAATTATCTGTATGGGGCCATGTGCAGCATTATATGGGGCAAATATCTGTATGGGGCCATGTGCTGCATTATATGGGGCAAATATCTGCATGGGGCCATGTGCTGCATTATATGGGGCAATTATCTGTATGGGGCCATGTGCAGCATTATATGGGGCAATTATCTGTATGGAGCCATGTGCAGCATTATATGGGGCAATTATCTGTATGGGACCATGTGCAGCATTATATGGGGCAAATGTCTGCATGGGGCCATGTGCAGCATTATATGGGGCAAATATCTGTATGGGGCCAAGTGCAGCATTATATGGGGCAAATATCTGTATGGAGCATCTTATGGGGCCATGTGCAGCATTATATGGGGCAATTATCTGTATGGGGCCATGTGCTGCATTATATGGGGCAATTATCTGTATGGGGCCATGTGCTGCATTATATGGTGCAAATATCTGTATGGGGCTATGTGCAGCATTATATGGGGCAAATATCTGTATGGGGCCATATGCAGCATTATATGGGGCAAATATCTGTATTGAGCATCTTATGGGGCCATGTGCAGCATTATATGGGGCAATTATCTGTATGGGGCCATGTGCTGCATTATATGGGGCAATTATCTGTATGGGGCCATGTGCTGCATTATATGGGGCAAATATCTGCATGGGGCCATGTGCAGCATTATATGGGGCAAATATCTGTATGGGGCCATGTGCAGCATTATATGGGGCAATTATCTGTATGGGGCCATGTGCAGCATTATATGGGGCAATTATCTGTATGGGGCCATGTGCAGCATTATATGGGGCAAATATCTGTATGGAGCCATGTGCAGCATTATATGGGGCAATTATCTGTATGGGGCCATGTGCAGCATTATATGGGGCAATTATCTGTATGGGGCCATGTGCAGCATTATATGGGGCAAATATCTGTATGGGGCCATGTGCAGCATTATATGGTGCAAATATCTGTATGGAGCCATGTGCTGCATTATATGGGGCAAAAATCTGTATGGGGCCATGTGCAGCATTATATGGGGCAAATATCTGTATGGAGCATCTTATGGGACAATGTGCAGCATTATATGGGGCAAATGTCTGCATGGGGCCATGTGCAGCATTATATGGGGCAAATATCTGTATGGGGCCATGTGCAGCATTATATGGGGCAAATATCTGTATGGAGCATCTTATGGGGCCATGTGCAGCATTATATGGGGCAATTATCTGTATGGGCCATGTGCTGCATTATATGGGGCAATTGTCTGTATGGGGCCATGTGCTGCATTATATGGTGCAAATATCTGTATGGGGCTATGTGCGGCATTATATGGGGCAAATATCTGTATGGGGCCATGTGCAGCATTATATGGGGCAAATATCTGTATTGAGCATCTTATGGGGCCATGTGCAGCATTATATGGGGCAATTATCTGTATGGGGCCATGTGCTGCATTATATGGGGCAATTATCTGTATGGGGCCATGTGCTGCATTATATGGGGCAAATATCTGCATGGGGCCATGTGCAGCATTATATGGGGCAAATATCTGTATGGGGCCATGTGCTGCATTATATGGGGCAATTATCTGTATGGGGCCATGTGCAGCATTATATGGGGCAATTATCTGTATGGGGCCATGTGCAGCATTATATGGGGCAAATATCTGTATGGAGCCATGTGCTGCATTATATGGGGCAATTATCTGTATGGGGCCAGGTGCAGCATTAAATGGAGCAAATATCTGTATGGGGCCATGTGCAGCATTATATGGGGCAATTATCTGTATGGGGCCATGTGCAGCATTATATGGGGCAATTATCTGTATGGGGCCATGTGCAGCATTATATGGGGCAAATATCTGTATGGGGCCATGTGCAGCATTATATGGTGCAAATATCTGTATGGAGCATCTTATGGGACCATGTGCAGCATTAGATGGGGCAAATATCTGTATGGGGCCATGTGCTGCATTATATGGGGCAAATATCCGTATGGGGCCATGTGCAGCATTATATGGGGCAAATATCTGTATGGAGCCATGTGCAGCATTATATGGGGCAAATATCTGTATGGGGCCATGTGCAGCATTATATGGGGCAATTATCTGTATGGGGCCATGTGCAGCATTATATGGGGCAAAAATCTGTATGGGGCCATGTGCAGCATTATATGGGGCAATTATCTGTATGGGGCCATGTCCAGCATTATATGGGGCAAATATCTGTATGGGGCCATGTGCAGCATGATATGGGGCAAATATCTGTATGGAGCATCTTATGGGGCCATGTGCAGAATTATATGGGGCAAATATCTGTATAGAGCATCTTATGGGACCATGTGCAGAATTATATGGGGCAAATATCTGTATGGAGCCATGTGCAGCATTATATGGGGCAATTATCTGTATGGGGCTATGTGCAGCATTATATGGGGCAAATATCTGTATGGGGCCATGTGCAGCATGATATGGGGCAAATATCTGTATGGAGCATCTTATGGGGCCATGTGCAGAATTATATGGGGCAAATATCTGTATAGAGCATCTTATGGGACCATGTGCAGCATTATATGGGGCAAATATCTGTATGGAGCCATGTACAGCATTATATGGGGCAATTATCTGTATGGGGCTATGTGCAGCATTATATGGGGCAAATATCTGTATGGGACCATGTGCAGCATTATATGGAGCAAATATCTGTATGGGGCCATGTGCAGCATTATATGGGGGCAAATATCTGTATGGGGCCATGTGCAGCATGATATGGGGCAAATATCTGTATGGAGCATCTTATGGGGCCATGTGCAGAATTATATGGGGCAAATATCTGTATGGGGCTATGTGCAGCATTATATGGGGCAAATATCTGTATGGGACCATGTGCAGCATTATATGGGGCAAATATCTGTATGGAGCATCTTATGGGACCATGTGCAGAATTATATGGGGCAAATATCTGTATGGAGCCATGTGCAGCATTATATGGGGCAATTATCTGTATGGGGCTATGTGCAGCATTATATGGGGCAAATATCTGTATGGGACCATGTGCAGCATTATAATAGTAGTTACTCACCGATAACGGTGTTTCTCTGAGCCCATGACGGCACCACGGAGAGAGGGGATCCGCCCATCAAGGACAGGAAACCTACAGATAAAAAGGCGGTACCTCTCTCCCGCATCAGTTTGTTAACAGAGCATAAAGGGAACATCAGGTTAATGATTACAAATGTTTCAACATTACTAAACCTTAATAAAGATACTGCGTGCTTAATGATTATATACATAACTAAACATCATAAGAATGTGCACACCCACGCGTGAGGGAGGGAATGTACGGGTGCCGTCATGGGCTCAGAGAAAACACCGTTATCGGTGAGTAACTACTATTTTCTCTGTCCCCCATGACGGCACCACGGAGAGAATTGCAGAGACTGTACATTAGGGAGGGACTACCGCTTCCAGAACCCTTCTACCAAAAGTAAGGTCTGAAGAAGAAGTTAAGTCCAACCGATAGTGCTTAAAGAAAGTCGAAGGTGAAGACCAAGTAGCAGCTCTACATATCTGGTCTATTGTTGCTCCGGCTCTCTCTGACCAGGAGGCCGCCATCGCCCTAGTTGAATGAGCTTTAACTTCCCCTGGAGCTGGCATCCCGCTTGAGGTATACGCGAGGTTGATGGCATCCCTGATCCATCTTGCCAATGTACCCTTGGAGGCCTTTTTGCCTTTCCGAGGGCCCTGAAAACACACAAAGAGAGATCCTTCCTCTCTACACTCCCTAGTAGCCTCCAGGTAATGGATGAGACACCTTCTAACATCCAATGTGTGTAGTGATTTTTCCCCCTCGTTTTTAGGGTTAGGACAAAAGGAGGGAAGAGAGATCTCTTGGGACCTATGGAACCGGGAGGCCACTTTTGGTAAGTATGCCGGATCAGTTTTTAATACCACCCTGTCCTCCAATATTAGTGTGCAGGGTGGCCCGGCTGACAAGGCTTGTATGTCGCTAATTCTTCGGGCTGAAGTGAGGGCTACCAAAAGGGAGGTTTTAAAGGATAGAATCTTTAAGGGAAGTTCTTTTAAGGGCTCAAAGGGGGGTTTGGTAAGGGCTGTGAGAACTAGATTTAAATCCCACTGTGGGGCTCTACGTGAGGGTAGAGGCCTAGATCTTTCTGCCGCCTTAACGAATCTGGAGACCCATCGATTCTTTGCTAGATTGTAATTAAACAGTGCCCGAAGTGCGGCAATATGAACCTTCAGTGTATTAGTGGCTAGGCCTTTTTCCAGCCCATTTTGCAGAAATTCTAACACCGATTTGAGAGGGATTCCTTCGGAGACTTTAGCCCCTGAGGAAGAAAGGAATTTTTTCCAGATTTTACCATACTGCTTAGTAGTTGTTAATTTTCAACTTTTTAAGAGGGTTGACACGAGACCTTGAGAAAAACCTTTCTCTATCAGTAACCCCCTCTCAAATTCCAAGCAGTCATGTGTAACCTCGCTACCTGCGGGTGTGATACTGGACCCTGGAATAGGAGATTGGGCAGGTCTGGGAGTATCCAAGGGTCTGTTATGGACATTCTTCTGGCCCAGGAAAACCAAGTTCTCTTCGGCCACAAAGGGGCAATCAATATCACCCGGGCGCTGTCCTCCCTTATTTTCCTCAGAACCGCTGGTATCAGTGTGATAGGGGGAAAAGCATAAGCCAGTTTGTGCTTCCAAGGAATCATGAAAGCATCCAGCGCCACCGGGTTCCCTGCTGGGTTTATGGAACAAAAGGTGGTCACCTTCCGATTTAGGTTGTTTGCGAAGAAATCTATTGTCGGAGATCCCCACATGTCCGTTATCTGATTGAATATGGACTGGTTCAGTTCCCATTCCCCCTGTTTTAGGCAGACCCGACTCAGGTAGTCTGCCTTGAAATTGTCCACCCCTTTTATGTGAAGTGCCGTCAAGGATGCTAAATTTTTCTCGGCCATCTGTAAGATTGAATGTGTCACTTCCATCAGTGGTTGAGAGTGTGTTCCCCCCTGATGGTTTATGTAGGCCACTACCACTCTGTTGTCTGAAAACAATCTTACATGATGTGAGTGAAGGGGTTTTTGGAATTCTGTAAGAGCGAATTTTACTGCCAGTAATTCCCTCATGTTGGAGGATGTTTATTTTACGTCGTCTGACCATGTCCCCTGAACCACTAGATCGTGTAGGTGATCCCCCCAGCCGAAGGGACTTGCGTCTGTGGTTACCACCTTTGACACTGGGATTACCCATGGTAGACCGCGGCCCAAATTGCTGTCTTTTGTCCACCAATCTAGAGAGAGAATTGTATTTAACGAGAAGGTGAACTGACTTTCTAAATTTCCCTTCAGGGAAATTTCTTCCGCTAATATCTGCCATTGCAGTTCCCTTGTATGTGCCTGGGCCCATTGGACGGCAGAAATGCAGGCTGTCATGGACCCGAGGAGAGACATTGCTTCTCGAAGCGATATAGAGGGGAGATCTCTTGCCCTGGACACTAACCCCACCATCTTTTGGATCTTTTCTTGGGGTAGGCGACATTCCTGGGAGATGCAATCCAGCGTGGTTCCCAGGTACTCCTGAATCTGATTCGGTATTAGCCTGGACTTCTTCAGATTCAGATTCAGGAGCCACCCCAACCTTTCCAAAGAGTCCATAACTAACTCTAGTTGGTTTTTGCAATGTTGGGGAGAGTTGCCTATTATCAGGAAATCGTCCAGATAAGGGACGATTAGGGTGTTTTGTTTCCTCAGGTCTGCCATGACTTCCGCTATCAATTTGGTAAATACCCTTGGGGCTATTGCGAGACCGAATGGTAGGGCTGTAAACTGATAATGCTTTACCATCCCTCCTATTTCGATTGCTACCCTGAGGAATTTTTGGAAGTCTTTGTGAATGGGGACGTGGTAGTATGCGTCCTTTAAGTCGAGTACTACCATGAAACAATGCGGAAACAACATTTTGACTGCTGTCTTTATTGTTTCCATTTTGAACGGTTCCACAATCAGGTGTTTGTTTAAGTTTTTTAAATTGATAATTGTCCTGAAAGACCCGTCTGGCTTTTTCCTGAGAAAAATCGGAGAGTAGAACCCTCTCCCTTTTTCCTGGAGGGGGACCTCCCGAAGAACCCCTTTGTCCAATAAAGTTGTGACTTCCTGTTCCAGAGCTATCCGCTCCTGTGGAGAAGCTCTCTGAGATGTCACCAGGAAGGACGGCTGAGGGAACGTACGAAATTTTAATTTCAGTCCCGATTGTACCAAGTCCAGAATCCAGGCACTGCTGGTTATCTTTTCCCAGGCTGAGAGGAAGAGGGCCAATCTTCCTCCCACCTGGGGCAAAAGTTCATTGTGGGGGTTTTTTGGTATCGGTGGGGCTTTTGTTGAAAATAAACCCTTTATTTTTATTCTTTTTGTCTTCTCATCTGTCCTGTGTCCTAGGGGGCTTCCTACGGAAGAATTTTTTACTCCGAAAAGGACGTTTGTAAGATGGGTATTGCAGGACGGGAAAGGACTTCTTTTTGTCCCCTGCCTTTTCCAAAATATCATCCAGAGTAGAGCCGAAAAGAAATTCTCCCTCACAAGGAATATTACAAAGTTTTGTCTTTGTTTGGAGGTCTCCGGGCCAACATTTGAGCCAGAGGGCCCTTCTGGCTGCATTGGAGAATACCGCTGATCTGGCCGAAAGCCTGATAGAGTCTGCTGAAGCATCGGCCAGAAAAGCGGCTGCCCCTTTCATTACTGGTAGAGTATTTAGTATACTGTCTCTGGATGCTTTATCCTTGAGCTGGGATTCCAGCTGGTCAAGCCACACCATAAGGGAGCGGGAAGTGCAAGCTGCGGCCACCGCTGGTTTTAGGCCCCCTCCTGCTGCTTCCCAGGAACTTTTTAAGACAGCATCCGCTTTTTTATCCATGGGATCCTTTAAGACCCCCATGTCTTCAAAAGGTAGGGCAAACTTTTTTGACGCTTTAGCGATTGCTACGTCCAATTTGGGTGCTTTTTCCCAAAAGGAGCATTTAGGGTCTTCAAAAGGGTATTTCCTTTTGGGTGTAAGCAGGGCCTTTCTTAGAGGTTTTTTCCACTCTTTGTTTATTAAGGCTTGTATTTTATCATTAAGGGGAAACACCCTTCTTTTTTTCTGCTCCAGTCCACCGAACATGATATCTTGGACTGATTTTTTAGTGTGGGTTTCAGCAAGACCCATGGTACTCCTGACAGCTTTAATTAGGGAGTCCGATTCTTCTAATGGGAAGCAACTACGACCTCCTTGAGAAGAGGATGATGCAGAATCGGAGGAATTTGAACTAATCTCCCCGCTATCCGAGTCACTAGAGTCAGATATAGGGTTTTTTTGTTTAATTTTTTTACGTTTTTTACCCTCCTGGAGAGACTTAAAGGTATCTTCCACCTGAGTTTTAATTAGTGTTTTGAGTTCTGTGGCGAACCCCGGAAGCCCTTCACAGAGAGTCTCCTCCATACAGGATTTACATAGTCTTTTTTCCCATGAGGCCGGTAAATCTTCTTTACAAAGTGCGCAGATCCTGTGTTTGGCCTTCCCTGCGCTCTTCCTTCCCTAAAACAAGCAAGAGAAAGGTAGGCTCTATTAGCCGGAGCATTCACGGAGATCACTCACCACCTGGTGTACCCTCAGTACCGGCTGTGGATGGTCCGTATCAACTGTCTGGTGCTCCTTTGATCCGGATGCAGCACTAGAATTTTTGCTGTGCTGAGATCCAGACGGTGCTCCAGCTCCACGCCGCTGGACATGAGAGGTCCCTTGCCCCTGCTGCCGGCGTTTCTGCTGCTGCTGCTGCAGTGCCTGCGTCTGCGCTGGTGAGCCCTGCAATTCGGGGTCACTCATAGCTGGCTGTACTCCATTAGAGCAACTAGCCAGGGAGTTAGACTTCATTTAAATATTTCTACGCGCCGAATTCCGCAGGCTCCCCGACGCTTAGCAGTGCGCATGCGCGAATCCCAGCATGCCACGCATTGTCCCAGCAAGCCCTGCGCCGCCCAGAATGCCCTGTACCGACCAGAAGGCATTGCGGCACCCGCGCGTGCGCATTACAAACCAGGAAGTGCGGCAACACGCCGCTGGTGTCTCCTGATGCGCCGTTCGAGCGCGCATTGCCGCGCCGTGCTCCACCTATGGAGGGGCCCCTCACAGTGGAAGTCGCGCGGGTGTGCCATGTGGAATCCCCACCAAGTGAGGATTCCTCTAGGAGCCGCAGCGCTGCTACTGCGGTCCTCCGCTCACCCTAGAGACCTACTGATCCCAGCGGTGGCGCTTCGGGTGGCCCAGCCTAGCCGAGGCAGGGAACCCCCGCTGCCTGAACCGGTCTGACTGGCCCCGGAATCCAACGACGATCTGAGTTAAGATCTGCTGCAGGTCCCGTCAAGGACAGGAAACCAAACTGATGCGGGAGAGAGGTACCGCCTTTTTATCTGTAGGTTTCCTGTCCTTGATGGGCGGTACCCTCTCTCTCCGTGGTGCCGTCATGGGGGACAGAGAAATGGAGCAAATATCTGTATGGGGCCATGTGCAGCATTATATGGGGCAAATATCTGTATGGGGCCATGTGCTGCATTATATGGAGCAAATATCTATATGGGGCCATGTGCAGCATTATATGGGGCAAATATCTGTACGGGGCCATGGCCAGCATTATATGGGGCAATTATCTGTATAGAGCATCTTATGGGACCATGTGCAGAATTATATGGGGCAAATATCTGTATGGAGCCATGTGCAGCATTATATGGGGCAATTATCTGTATGGGGCCATGTGCAGCATTATATGGGGCAAATATCTGTATGGGGCCATGTGCGGCATTATATGGGGCAAATATTTGTATGGGGCCATATGCAGCATTATATGGGGCAATTATCTGTATGGCGCCATGTGCAGCATTATATGGAGCAAATATCTGTATGGGGCCATGTGCAGCATTATATGGTGCAAATATCTGTATGGAGCATCTTATGGGACCATGTGCAGCATTATATGGGGCAAATATCTGTATGGGGCCATGTGCAGCATTATATGGGGCAAATATCTGTATGGGGCCATGTGCGGCATTATATGGGGCAAATATTTGTATGGGGCCATATGCAGCATTATATGGGGCAAATATCTGTATGGAGCCATGTGCAGCATTATATTGGGCAATTATCTGTATGGGGCCATGTGCAGCATTATATGGGGCAAATATCTGTATGGGGCCATGTGCTGCGTTATATGGGGCAAAAATCTGTATGGGGCCATGTGCTGCATTATATGGGGCAAAAATCTGTATGGGGCCACGTGCAGCATTATATGGAGCAAATATCTGTATGGGGCCATGTGCTGCATTATATGGGGCAAATATCTGTATGGGGCCATGTGCTGCATTATATGGGGCAAATATCTATATGGGGCCATGTGCAGCATTATATGGGGCAAATATCTGTACGGGGCCATGGCCAGCATTATATGGGGCAATTATCTGTATGGGGCCATATGCAGCATTATATGGGGCAAATATCTGTATGGAGCATCTTATGGGGCCATGTGCAGCATTATATGGGGCAAATATCTGTATGGGGCCATGTGCAGCATTATATAGGGCAAATATCTGTATGGGGCCATGTGCAGCATTATATGGGGCAAATATCTGTAGGAGTATCTAATGGGACCATGTGCAGAATTATATGGGGCAATATCTGTATTGGGCTATGTGCTGCATTATATGGGGCAAATATCTGTATGGGGCTATGTGGAGCATTATATGGGGCAAATATCTGTAGGAGTATCTTATGGGACCATGTGCAGCATTATATGGGGCAAATATCTGTATGGAGCATCTTGCAGCATTATATGGGGCAAATATCTGTATGGGGCGATGTGCAGCATTATATGGGGCAAATATCTGTATGGGGCCATGTGCAGCATTATATGGGGCAAATATCTGTATGGGGCCATGTGCAGCATTATAGGGGGCAAATATCTGTATGGAGCATCTTATGGGACCATGTGCAGCATTATATGGGGCAAATATCTGTATGGGGCCATGTGCAGCATTATATGGGGCAAATATCTGTATGGAGCATCTTATGGGACCATGTGCTGCATTATATGGGGCAAATATCTGCATGGGGCCATGTGCAGCATTATATGGGGCAATTATCTGTATGGGGCCATGTGCAGCCTTATATGGTGGAAATATCTGTATGGGGCCATGTGCAGCATTATATGGGGCAAATATCTGTATGGGGCCATGTGCAGCATTATATGGGGCAAATATCTGTATGGGGCCATGTGCTGCATTATATGGGGCAAATATCTGTATGGAGCCATGTGCAGCATTATATGGGGCAAATATCTGTATAGAGCATCTTATGGGACCATGTGCAGCATTATATGGGGCAAATATCTGTATGGAGCATCTTGCAGCATTATATGGGGCAAATATCTGTATGGGGCGATGTGCAGCATTATATGGGGGAAATATCTGTATGGGGCCATGTGCAGCATTCTATGGGGCAAATATCTGTATGGGGCCATGTGCAGCATTATAGGGGGCAAATATATGTATGGGGCCATGTGCAGCATTATATGGGGCAAATATCTGTATGGGGCCATGTGCTGCATTATATGGGGCAAATATCTGTATGGAGCCATCTGCAGCATTATATGGGGAAAATATCTGTATAGAGCATCTTATGGGACCATGTGCAGAATTATATGGGGCAATATCTGTATGGGGCCATGTGCAGCATTATATGGGGCAAATATCTGTATGGGGCCATGTGCAGCATTATATGGGGAAAATATCTGTATAGAGCATCTTATGGGACCATGTGCAGAATTATATGGGGCAATATCTGTATGGGGCCATGTGCAGCATTATATGGGGCAAATATCTGCATGGGGCCATGTGCAGCATTATATGGGGCAAATATCTGCATGGGGCCATGTGCAGCATTATATGGGGCAAATATCTGTATGGGGCCATGTGCAGCATTATATGGGGCAAATATCTGTATGGAGCATCTTGCAGCATTATATGGGGCAAATATCTGTATGGGGCCATGTGCAGCATTATATGGGGCAAATATCTGTATGGGGCGATGTGCAGCATTATATGGGGCAAATATCTGTATGGGGCCATGTGCAGCATTATATGGGGCAAATATCTGTATGGGGCCATGTGCAGCATTATATGGGGCAAATATCTGTATGGGGCCATGTGCTGCATTATATGGAGCAAATATCTGTATGGAGCATCTTATGGGACCATGTGCAGAATTATATGGGGCAATATCTGTATGGGGCCATGTGCAGCATTATATGGGGCAAATATCTGTATGGGGCCATGTGCAGCATTATATGGTGCAAATATCTGTATGGGGCCATGTGCAGCATTATATGGGGCAAATATCTGTATGGGGCCATGTGCTGCATTATATGGGGCAAATATCTGTATGGAGCATCTTATGGGACCATGTGCAGAATTATATGGGGCAATATCTGTATGGGGCCATGTGCAGCATTATATGGGGCAAATATCTGTATGGGGCCATGTGCAGCATTATATGGAGCAAATATCTGTATGGAGCATCTTATGGGACCATGTGCAGAATTATATGGGGCAATATCTGTATGGGGCCATGTGCAGCATTATATGGGGCAAATATCTGTATGGGGCCATGTGCAGCATTATATGGTGCAAATATCTGTATGGGGCCATGTGCAGCATTATATGGGGCAAATATCTGTATGGGGCCATGTGCAGCACTATATGGGGCAAATATCTGTATGGGGCTATGTGCAGCATTATATGGGGCAAATATCTGTATGGGGCCATGTGCAGCATTATATGGGGCAAATATCTGTATGGGGCCATGTGCAGCATTATATGGTGCAAATATCTGTATGGGGCCATGTGCAGCATTATATGGGGCAAATATCTGTATGGGGCCATGTGCAGCACTATATGGGGCAAATATCTGTATGGGGCTATGTGCAGCATTATATGGGGCAAATATCTGTATGGGGCCATGTGCAGCATTATATGGGGCAAATATCTGTATAGAGCATCTTATGGGACCATGTGCAGAATTATATGGGGCAATATCTGTATAGGGCCATGTGCAGCATTATATGGGGCAAATATCTGTATGGGGCCATGTGCAGCATTATATGGGGCAAATATCTGCATGGGGCCATGTGCAGCATTATATGGGGCAAATATCTGTATGGGGCCATGTGCAGCATTATATGGTGCAAATATCTGTATGGGGCTATGTGCAGCATTATATGGGGCAAATATCTGTATGGGGCCATGTGCAGCATTATATGGTGCAAATATCTGTATGGGGCCATGTGCAGCATTATATGGGGCAAATATCTGTATGGGGCCATGTGCAGCATTATATGGTGCAAATATCTGTATGGGGCCATGTGCAGCATTATATGGGGCAAATATCTGTATGGGGCCATGTGCTGCATTATATGGGGCAAATATCTGTATGGAGCATCTTATGGGACCATGTGCAGAATTATATGGGGCAATATCTGTATGGGGCCATGTGCAGCATTATATGGGGCAAATATCTGTATGGGGCCATGTGCAGCATTATATGGAGCAAATATCTGTATGGAGCATCTTATGGGACCATGTGCAGAATTATATGGGGCAATATCTGTATGGGGCCATGTGCAGCATTATATGGGGCAAATATCTGTATGGGGCCATGTGCAGCATTATATGGTGCAAATATCTGTATGGGGCCATGTGCAGCATTATATGGGGCAAATATCTGTATGGGGCCATGTGCAGCACTATATGGGGCAAATATCTGTATGGGGCTATGTGCAGCATTATATGGGGCAAATATCTGTATGGGGCCATGTGCAGCATTATATGGGGCAAATATCTGTATAGAGCATCTTATGGGACCATGTGCAGAATTATATGGGGCAATATCTGTATAGGGCCATGTGCAGCATTATATGGGGCAAATATCTGTATGGGGCCATGTGCAGCATTATATGGGGCAAATATCTGCATGGGGCCATGTGCAGCATTATATGGGGCAAATATCTGTATGGGGCCATGTGCAGCATTATATGGTGCAAATATCTGTATGGGGCTATGTGCAGCATTATATGGGGCAAATATCTGTATGGGGCCATGTGCAGCATTATATGGTGCAAATATCTGTATGGGGCCACGTGCAGCATTATATGGGGCAAATATCTGTATAGAGCATCTTATGGGACCATGTGCAGAAGTATATGGGACAATATCTGTATGGGGCCATGTGCTGCATTATATGGGGCAAATATCTGCATGGGGCCATGTGCAGCATTATATGGGGCAAATATCTGTATGGAGCATCTTGCAGCATTATATGGGGCAAATATCTGTATGGGGCCATGGCCATAATTATATGGGGCAAATATCTGTATGGGGCCATGTGCAGCATTATATGGGGCAAATATCTGTATGGGGCCATGTGCTGCATTATATGGGGCAAATATCTGTATGGGGCCATGTGCAGCATTATATGGGGCAAATATCTGTATGGGGCCATGGCCAGCATTATATGGGGCAATTATCTGTATGGGGCCATGTGCAGCATTATATGGGGCAAATATCTGTATGGGGCCATGTGCAGTATTATATGGGGCAAATATCTGTATGGGGCCATGTGCAGCATTATATAGGGCAAATATCTGTATGGGGCCATATGCAGCATTATATGGGGCAAATATCTGTATGGGGCCATGTGCAGCATTATATGGGGCAAATATCTGTATGGGGCAATTATCTGTATGGGGCCATGTGCAGCATTATATGGGGCAAATATCTGTATGGGGTCATGTGCAGCATTATATGGGGCAAATATCTGTATGGGGCATCTTATGGGGCCATAATCAGCATTTGTGGAACATTTTATGGGGCAAATGTGTCTATGGAGCATCTTATGGGGCCATAATGAACTGTATGGAGCATTATATGTGGCACATTTTTATATGGAGCATCTTATGGGGCCATAATCAGCATTTCTGCAGCATTATATGGGGCATATTTTCATTTGGAGCATCTTATGGGGCCCATCATAAACTGTATGGAGCATTATATGGGGGGTATTTTGTATGGAGCATCTTATGGGCCCATCATGAACTGCATGGAGCATTATATGGGGCTCCTGATTCAATATGGATATTCAAAAACACTTAACCTACTGATGTCTCAATTAATTTTACTTTTATTGGTAACTATTTTTATTTTTTAAATTTACCAGTAGCTGCTGCATTTTCCACCCTAGGCTTATACTCGAGTCATTAAGTTTTCCCAGTTTTTTGTGGCAAAATTAGGGGTCTCGCCTTATAATTGGGTCCGCGTATACTCGAGTATATACGATATGTTCAGTAAATGCACTCAGTACTTGGTCGGGGCTAGTTTGGCATCAATTACTGTATCAATATGGCGTGGCATGGAGGCGACCAGCCTGTGGCACTGCTGAGGTGTTATGGAAGCCCAGGTGGCTTTGATAGCAGCCTTCAGCTCGTCTGCATTGTTGGGTCTGGTGTCTCTCATCTTCCTCTTTACAATACCCCATAGATTCTCTATGGGGTTAAGATCAGGCTAGTTTGCTGGCCAATCAAGCACAGAGATACTGTTGTTTTTACACCAGGAATTGGTACTTTTGGCAGTGTGGACAGGTGCCAAGTCCTGCTGGAGAATGAAATTTACAGCTCCAAAAAGCTTGTCGGCAGAGGGAAGCATGAATTTTTCTACAACAAATCCCTAGAGATACAGAAACATTGCAGAAATTTCTGCAATCAAATACTCAACGTGTGCACATAGCCTAAGAGACATGAAGCCGCTATTTTCTGATCGCTTGTGCTACACATAGCAGGGCTTGTAAAAATCATCATCGGCAATGAACGCCGGCCACGAGGAGCGCTCATAGCAGATCTACAATAACAAGCAAAGGGGGTTTCCTGCAGATCCCTGGTTGTCAAGCCAGCCCATTGGTGCCCCGCGACAAGGGAGAGCCTATGGGCGTGGTTTTTTATCCGCTTCCTATGAGATCGTGTTAAATGCCAGCGTCAGAGATTGACAGCGGTATTTAACATGTTAATAGCTGCGGATGGATAGCGATAGGTGTCGTAATTTGCAGAGTCCCTGTGGTATCAAAACAGCAGAAATCCCAATATTTCACTCTATTTTGGAAATTACACCATTCATCTAGTGGGGTTATGAGCATCTTGAACACACTGATATTTCTCAGAACTTTATAATATTGGGTCATAAAAATGAAATGTTTTTTTCCATGTAAATTTCTCAGTTTCACAAGGTTATTGTAAGAAAATGGACACTACTATTTGTTGTGTTATTTCTCCTGAGTACACCGATACCTCAAATGTGGTTGTGAACTACAGTTTGGGTTCAGACAAGAAAGTATCTTACATGGCATTTGGAAGGCAAATTTGGCTGGAATAGATTGTGGACGCTATGTCACAAATAGTAGAGCCCCCGAAGATGGCAAAACAGCGACCCACCACGTGACCACATTTTTTAAAATGACATACCTTATAGAATTCATCTAGTAGGGGAGCGTCAGCTTAGTGCCCAGCTTGTGCTTCTTGAGACAGGCACCCTGTAAATTGTTAAGTGGTGTCTCCCAGATAGAGAAAAGCCAAACGTACCCAATAACTGTGTACATGTGGGCATCTGGATTTTGGAAAGCAGATGTTGGATTTTTTTCTCTTTAGAGAGAAGCAATACTGTTTTTCTGAACCATTCTGTTACCAGAATGTGGAAGTTCTCCACATTTCTGTTGACTTATGGCAGACCTGAGTGGAGGCTTGTTTATTAGCGGGATGAGTTGACGTTTTAATTTGATTTTGGAGTACATAATAATTTGCTTCGCTTTTATGGCTACATTCATAGTTATCCTGTGCTCTACACTGAGCACTTACTTTGGGGTTTCCATCTAAATCTGCAAAATACTTAAAGGGACCCTGTCACAACCCCAACCCCCCAACAGTTTGTAACTAAAAGAGCCACCTTGTGCCACACTAATGCTGCATACTGACAAAGTGGCAATTTTAGTTCTGGTCCAGAGCACTGCTGAAATAATCGTTTTTGAAATTTGTCCCTCATACCTCGAAATCGTCCCGGGGACAGGTCTTTCTCCCCCTAATCCAGACGCCTCACAACCGTCAATCATGGCCTCTACACGCCGTTCGCCGCCTCCTCTTCCTTCATTAGCATTCCTGACGCCTGTGCTGTAAGTTCGAAGGGCATGCCTGAAAAAAAAAAAATAACAGCGCAGGCACCAGAGACGCTAATGAAGGAAGAGGAGGCAGTGCCCGGCGCACAGAGGCCATGAGTGACGGCTGTGAAGCGTCTGGATTAGGGGGGAAAGACCTGCCCCCTGACGATTTCGAGGTATGAGGGACAAATTTTAAAAACGATTATTTCAGCAGTGCCAGGGACCAGAACTAATAGAGCCACCTTGTCAGAATGCAGCATTAGTGCGGCCCCATGTGGCTCTTTTAGTTACAAATGCCTGGGGGGGTGACAGGTTCCCTTTAAATCAGATAGAGCCACCAACAGAACCATCTACTATAATGAGGCAAATGGAGAAACCTTGTCTTCTGTAGGGTCTATGCTCTGGTGGAGTCAATCTCTTTAGAGGTACACAAAAAGTCAACTTTTGTGCAGTCCTAAAAACATGGGACACAGCCAAAAAAGTGACTAGACAGAGTCTAAATCGACTGGATCTGCCTCATTATAGTGAATAGTTTTATTGCTATCCCATCTGAATAACATTTTTCTGAGATTTAGACAGAAACTCCATTTATGTTTACAGGGACACTCCTTTATGCATTCCAGCAGTGGCAATACAAAGTTTGTGAGCTTAGTTTTTTTTGCTTTTACCATATATACACGAGTATAAGATGACCCGAGTATAAGCCGAGGTAAACCTTATTTTACCACAAAAAACTTGAAAAACCTATTTACTCGAGTATAAGCCGGGTATGCATTGTCCCCTCATTCCTATCCTGGTCCGCATGGCTCCTCATCCCTATCCTGGTATGCATGGCCCCCTCATCCCCATTCTGGTATGATTGGCCCCCTCATCCCTATCCTGGTATGATTGGCCCCCTCATCCCTATCCTGGTATGATTGGCCCCCTCATCCCTATTCTGGCATGCATGGCCCCCTCATCCTGGTATGCATGACTCCCTCATCCCTATCCTGGTAGGCATACCTCCTCATCCCTATCTAGGTCTGCACGGCTCTTCATCCCTGTCCTTGTATGCATGGCTCCTTATCCCTATCCTTGTATGCATGGCTCCCATCAAAAAAATAAACCTAATCCTACTTACCTTCCTACGCTCCCGAGCAGCGTTTTGTTCTGGTGCAAGCAGCCATCACGTGTGCCCGCTATGGGAGAGGAGACAAGTGAATATTCATTTCTCTTAGGCTATGTGCACACGATGCGGATTTTGCTGTGGATCCGCAGCAGTTTCCCATGAGTTTACAGTACTATGGAAAACGAAAACACTGCGCACATGCTGCGGAAAAAAAACGTGTGGAAACGCAGCGCTTTACATTCCGCAGCATGTCACTTCTTTGTGCGAAATCCGCAGCGGTTTACACCTGCTCCAATAGAAAACCGCAAGTGTAAAACCACAGTGGAATCCGCACAAAAACCGCAGTAAATCCGCTATAAATCCGCAGGAAAAACGCAGTGTTTTTTATCAAATCCGCCGCGGAAAAATCCGCAAAGGACCATTTTACGTGTGCACATACCCTCAAGTAGCAGGCACCCGTGACCACCCAGCTGCAAAAAGAAAGCTGGCAGCTGCAACTACTGTGCCCGCTATTACAGAGAAATGAATATTCACTGCGAGCTAAGTGAATATTCATTTCTCTTTAGCAGCGGTCACAGCCGACTCCTACATTCTGCGACCTGCTGCTCTGCGGCTGCTGCTCCCCCTCCATCTTCTGGGACCCTCATTCAAGTATAAGCCGAGGGGGGAGTTTGCAGCACAAAAAAATGTGCTGAAAAGCTCGGCTTATACTCGAGTATATATGGTACATAAAAAGGCGTATTTATTGGTGAAACATTTTTTCATAATTTTTACATCATTTATTTTGTGGCCTCCGTTTAGTGAATACCCACCAATGGCAACATTACAGTTGCATTCTGGGAAAATTCAACACATACAGTGGGGAAAATAAGTATTTGATACACTGCCGATTTTGCAAGTTTTCCCACCTACCAAGAGTGAAGAGGTCAGGAATTTTTATCATAGGTACACTACAACTGTGAGACAGAATCTAAAAATAAAAAATAGAAAATCACATTGTATGATTTCTAAATAATTAAATTGCATTTTATTGCATACCCACCAACCAGCAAGAATTCTGCCTATCACTGACCTGTTAAGAAGCTTTCCTACTCAGCAGTCATTACCTGAATAAATTGCACCTGTTTGAACTCATCTACTATATAATTGTCTAAGGGTCACTTCCGTCTGTCTGTCTGTCCGTCTGTCTGTCCTTCTGTCTGTCTGTCTGTCACAGATATTAATTGGTCGCGGCCTCTGTCTGTCATGGAATCCAAGTCGCTGATTGGTCGTGGCAAAACAGCCACGACCAATCAGCGGCGGCCACAGTCCGGCGGAAAAATGGCCGCTCCTTCCTCCCGTCAGCGCCCGCTCAGTACTCCCCTCCAGTCTGCCCTCACACAGGGTTAATGGCAGCAGTAACGGACCGCGTTATGCCGCGGTGTAATGCACTCCGTTACCGCTGCTATTAACCCTGTGTGATCAACTTTTTTACTATTCATGCAGCCTATGCAGCATGAATAGAAAAACGATCTAATGCTAAAAATAATTTAAAAAATAAAAAATCTTTATATACTCACCGTCCGTCGGCCCCTCGGATCCAGAACCGGCCTTTCACACTTGCGACGCTCCGGTAACCTGTCCATGCTGCGATCTCGCGAGATGATGACGTAGCGGTCTTGCGAGACCGCTACGTCATCATCTCGCGAGACCGCAATGCACTCTTGGGACCGGAGCGCGCGAGGTGCATCGGTACAGGCTTCGCTTGGATCCGGGGGCTCCGGAAGGTGAGTATATAACTATTTTTTATTTTATTTCTATTTGTTAACAGGGATATGATGCCCACATTGCTATATACTACGTGGGCTGGGCAATATACTACGTGGGCTGTGCTATATACTGCGTGGCTGTGCATATACTACATGGGCTGGGCAATATACTACGTGGCTGGGCAATATACTACATGGGCTGGGCTATATACTACGTGGCTGGGCAATATACTACATGGGCTGGGCAATATACTACGTGGCTGGGCAATATACTACATGGGCTGTGCTATATACTACGTGGCTGGGCAATATACTACATGGGCTGGGCAATATACTACGTGGCTGGGCAATACTGCGCAATACACAAGGTGGGCTGCGCAATATACAACGTGGGCTGCGCAATATACAACGTGGGCTGCGCAATGTACAACGTGGGCTGCGCAATATACAACGTGGGCTGCGCAATATACAACGTGGGCTGCGCAATATACAACGTGGGCTGCGCAATAAACAACGTGGGCTGCGCAATATACAACGTGGGCTGCGCAATATACAACGTGGGCTGCGCAATAAACAACGTGGGCTGCGCAATATACAACATGGGCTGCTGTTATGATTCGGTGACTTTGGAGCCGCATGAACTTTCTCTGGAGTAGGTGGAAACTGTACTGACCGCAAAACCTGAACTAACACCGCAACTAGAAGTAGCCGTGGGGTGTTCCTAACAAACCCTAGACACCTCGAAACAGCCGGAGGACTAAATACCCCTATAGATAGAAATAGGAATACTACCTTGCCTCAGAGCAGAACCCCAAAGGATAGGCAGCCCCCCATGAATATTGACTGTGAGTAGGAGAGGAAAGACACACGCAGGCAGAAAACAAGATTCAGCAAAAGAGGCCACTCTAGCTAAATAGGGAAAGATAGGACAGAATACTAAGCGGTCAGTATTAAAACCCTTCCAAAAATATCCACAGCAGATAATACAAAAAGTTCCACAATCTAACTAAAGACATTGAATGTATATCTGCCACTCCAGAGAATCCAACAAGACTGAGAAAATACTGACACAATCTAAGCTGGACAAAAAACACTGAATAGCACAGAATTATTAAGCACACAGCATGTGTGCCACAGAAACAAAACCAGACACTTATCTTTGCTGATTTGGCAGAAGGCAGAAGGAACCAAACCAGGACCAAAACCTCACAACAACCATGGACAACTGGCAAGGACTAATGAATCCTGCACGCCTAAATACCCCAGTCAGAACTGGAATCAGCAGATACACCTGACCAGGACTGCAACTCAGGGGCAACTGCATTACCACCTACAACCACCGGAGGGAGCCCAAAAGCAGAATTCACAACAGTACCCCCCCTTGAGGAGGGGTCACCGAACCCTCACCAGAGCCCCCAGGCCGATCAGGACGAGCCAGATGAAAAGCATGAACCAAATCAGCAGCATGGACATCAGAGGCAAAAACCCAAGAATTATCCTCCTGGCCATAACCCTTCCATTTGACAAGATACTGAAATCTCCGCCTCGAAAAACGAGAATCCAAAATCTTCTCAACCACATACTCCAACTCCCCATCAACCAACACAGGGGCCGGAGGATCAACAGAGGGAACAACGGGTACCACATATTTCCGCAATAAAGATCTATGGAAGACATTATGGATAGCAAAAGAGGCCGGAAGCGCCAATCGAAAAGACACCGGATTAATAATCCCAGAAATCCTATAAGGACCAATAAACCGAGGCTTAAACTTAGGAGAAGAAACCTTCATAGGAACATGACGGGAAGACAACCAGACCAGATCCCCAACCTGAAGCCGGGAACCAACACACCGACGACGGTTAGCAAAACGTTGAGCCTCCTCCTGAGACAACACCAAATTGTCCACCACATGAGCCCAAATCTGCTGCAACCTGTCAACCACCGAATCCACACCAGGACAGTCAGAAGGCTCAACCTGCCCAGAAGAAAAACGAGGATGAAACCAAAATTACAAAAAAAAGGCGAAACCAAAGTAGCCGAACTAGCCCGATTATTAAGGGCAAACTCGGCCAATGGCAAAAGGCCACCCAATCATCCTGATCAGCAGACACAAAGCATCTCAAATAAGTCTCCAAGGTCTGATTAGTTCGCTCGGTTTGGCCATTTGTCTGAGGATGATATGCAGAGGAAAAAGATAAATCAATGCCCAGCCTAGCACAAAAGGCCCGCCAAAACCTAGAAACAAACTGGGAACCTCTGTCAGACACAATATTCTCCGGAATACCATGCAAACGAACCACATGCTGAAAAAAACAACAAAACTAAATCTGAAGAGGAAGGCAATTTAGGCAAAGGCACCAAATGAACCATATTAGAAAACCGGTCACAAACAACCCAGATAACCGACATCCTCTGGGAAACCGGAAGATCAGAAATAAAATCCATAGAAATATGCGTCCAGGGCCTCTCAGGGACCGGCAATGGCAAAAGCAACCCACTAGCACGGGAACAACAAGGCTTGGCCCGCGCACAAGTCCCACAGGACTGCACAAAAGAACGCACATCACGTGATAAAGAAGGCCACCAAAAGGACCTACCAACCAAGTCTCTGGTACCAAAAATAACAGGATGACCAGCCAACACAGAACAGTGAACCTCAGAAATCACTCTACTAGTCCATCTGTCAGGAACAAACAGTTTCCCCACTGGACAACGATCAGGTCTGTCAGCCTGAAATTCCTGAAGAACCCGTCGTAAATCAGGGGAAATAGCAGAAAGAACCACCCCTTCTTTCAAAATGCCGACCGGTTCAAGGACCTCAGGAGAATCAGGCAAAAAACTCCTAGAAAGGGCATCAGCCTTAATATTCTTGGAACCCGGAAGATACGAGACCACAAAATCAAAACGGGAAAAAAAACAAGGACCATCGAGCCTGTCTAGGATTCAGCCGCTTGGCAGACTCGAGGTAAATCAAATTCTTATGATCAGTCAAGACCACAATACGGTGCTTAGCTCCCTCAAGCCAATGTCGCCACTCCTCAAATGCCCACTTCATAGCCAACAACTCCCGATTGCCAACATCATAATTGCGTTCAGCAGGCGAAAATTTACGGGAAAAGAATGCACACGGTTTCGTCAAGGAACCAACATGATCCCTCTGGGACAAAACGGCCCCTGCGCCAATCTCAGAAGCGTCAATCTCAACCTGAAACGGAAGGGAAACATCCGGTTGGCGCAATACCGGAGCAGAAGTAAATCGACGTTTAAGCTCCTGAAAGGCAGAAACAGCCGCAGAGGACCAATTCGCCACATCAGCGCCTTTTTTCGTCAAATCGGTCAAGGGTTTAACCACGCTGGAAAAGTTAGCAATGAAACGGCGATAAAAATTTGCAAAACCCAAAAATTTCTGAAGGCTCTTTACGGACGTGGGTTGAATCCAATCATGAATGGCCTGAACCTTAACCGGATCCATCTCAATAGATGAAGGAGAAAAAATAAAACCCAAAAAAGAAACCTTCTGCACTTAGACCCCTTCACAAACAAAGCATTGTCACGAAGGATCTGAAATACCATCCTGACCTGTTCCACATGAGACTCCCAATCATCAGAAAAAATCAAAATATCGTCCAAATATACAATCAAGAATTTATCAATATAAGTCCGGAAGATATCATGCATGAAAGATTGAAAAACAGATGGAGCATTAGTGAGCCCGACCGGCATCACAAGGTATTCAAAATGGCCTTCGGGCGTATTGAACGCAGTTTTCCATTCATCACCCTGCTTAATACGAACAAGATTAGACGCCCCCCGAAGGTCAATCTTCGTAAACCAACTAGCCCCCTTAATCCTAGCAAACAAATCGGAAAGCAAAGGTAAAGGGTATTGAAACTTGACCGTGATCTTATTCAAGAGGCGATAATCAATACAGGGTCTCAAGGAGCCATCCTTCTTAGCAACAAAAAAAAATCACGCTCCCAATGGTGAAGAAGATGGCCGAATATGCCCTTTCTCCAAAGACTCCTTAACATAACTCCGCATAGCGGTATGTTCAGGCACAGACAGGTTGAAGAGTCGGCCCTTAGGAAACTTTCAGCCTGGAATCAAATCAATAGCACAATCACAGTCCCTGTGCGGTGGAAGAGAACTGGACTTGGGCTCATCGAATACATCCTGAAAATCAGACAAAAACTCTGGAATTTCGGAAGAGGAAGAAGAGGAGATGGACATTAAAGGAACATCATTATGAACCCCCTGACAACCCCAACTAGTCACAGACATAGACTTCCTATCCAACACAGGATTATGTACCTGCAACCATGGAAAACCCAACACGATAGCATCATATAAATTATGCAATACCAGAAATCGACAATCTTCCTGATGGGCTGGCGCCATGCGCATGGTCACCTGTGTCCAAAACTGGGGCTTATTTTTAGCCAAAGGTGTAGCATCAATGCCCCTTAAAGGAATAAGGTTCTGCAAGGGCTGCAAGGGGAAACCACAACGCCTGGCAAACTCAAGGTCCATTAAGTTCAAAGCGGCACCTGAATCCACAAACGCCAAGACAGAAAATTATGACAATGAGCAGATCAAGGACACCGATAACAGAAATTTAGGTTGTACAGTACTGATGGTAAATGAACTAGCGATCCTCTTTGTCCGTTTAGGGCAGACTGAAATGACATGAGAAGCGTCGCCACAATAATAACACAACCTATTCTGACGTCTGAGTCCTTGTCGTTCTGTCCTAGACAGAATCCTATCACACTGCATTGGCTCAGGACTCTGCTCTGAGGACAACGCCACAGCGCGCACAGTTCTGCGCTCCCGCAAGCGCCGATCAATCTGAATGGCCAAAGACATAGAATCACTCAGACCGACAGGCGTGGGAAACCCCACCATAACATCTTTAACGGATTCAGAAAGACCCTTTCTGAAAATTGCAGCCAAAGCATCATCATTCCATTTAGTCAACACAGACCATTTTCTAAATTTCTGACAATACAATTCTGCCGCCTCTTGACCCTGAGATAGGGCCAACAAGGTCTTCTCCGCTTGATCCACAGAATTAGGTTCATCATAAAATAGTCCTAAAGCCTGAAAAAAGGAATCTACATTAAGCAAAGCCGGATTCCCAGATTTCAGGGAAAATGCCCAATCCTGTGGATCACCACGCAGCAGGGAAATGACGATTTTAACCTGCTGAATAGAATCCCCAGAGGATCGAGGTCTCAAAGCAAAAAACAGTTTACAGTTTTTAAAACTCAAAAATTTGGACCTGTTACCAAAAAACAAATCAGGAGTAGGAATCTTCGGCTCTAAAACAGGAGTCTGAACAATATAATCAGAAATTCCCTGTACCCTAGCAGCAAGCTGGTCTACACGAGAAGCTAATTCCTGAACATCCATGCTAACACAAGACTCCTTAGCCACCCAGAGAAAAAGAGGGAAGAAAAGGCAAAGCAAACTGCAGAAAAAAAAATGACTCAACACCTTTCTTCCCTTCTTCTGAGATGCATTTAACTCATAGTGGGCCAGTTGTACTGTTATGATCCGGTGACTTTGGAGCCGCATGAACTTTCTCTGGAGTAGGTGGAAACTGTACTGACCGCAAAACCTGAACTAACACCGCAACTAGAAGTAGCCGTGGGGTGTGCCTAACAAACCCTAGACACCTCGACACAGCCGGAGGACTAAATACCCCTATATATAGAAATAGGAATACTACATTGCCTCAGAGCAGAACCCCAAAGGATAGGCAGCCCCCCACGAATATTGACTGTGAGTAGGAGAGGAAAAACACACGCAGGCAGAAAACAAGATTCAGCAAAAGAGGCCACTCTAGCTAAATAGGGAAAGATAGGACAGAATATTAAGCGGTCAGTATTAAAACCCTTCCAAAAATATCCACAGCAGATAATACAAAAAGTTCCACAATCTAACTAAAGACATGGAATGTATATCTACCACTCCAGAGAATCCAACAAGACTGAGAAAATACTGACACAATCTAAGCTGGACAAAAAACAGTGAATAGCACAGAATTATTAAGCACAAGTGTGCCACAGAAACAAAACCAGACACTTATCTCTGCTGATTTGGCAGAAGGCAGAAGGAACCAAACCAGGACCAAAACCTCCCAACAACCATGGACAACTGGCAAGGACTAATGAATCCTGCACGCCTAAATACCCCAGTCAGAACTGCAATCAGCAGATACACCTGACCAGGACTGCAACTCAGGGGCAACTGCATTACCACCTACAACCACCGGAGGGAGCCCAAAAGCAGAATTCACAACAGGCTGCGCAATATACAACGTGGGCTGCGCAATATACAACGTGGGCTGCGCAATATACAAAGTGGGCTGCGCAATGTACAATGTGGGCTGCGCAACGTACAACGTGGGCTGCACAATATACAACGTGGGCTGCGCAATGTACTGCGTGGGCTGCGCAAGGCACTGCGTGGGCTGCGCAGTGTACTGCGTGGGCTGCGCAATGTACTGCGTGGGCTGCGCAAGGTACTGCGTGGGCTGCGCAGTGTTCTGCGTGGGCTGCGCAATGTACTGCGTGGGCTGCGCAATGTACTGCGTGGCTGTGCTATACACTACGCATTCATATTCTAGAATACCCGATGCGTTAGAATCGGCCACCATCTAGTTACCTGTATAAAAGACATCTGTCCACACACTCAATCACACTCCAACCTCTCCACCAGGGCCAAGATCAAAGAGGTGTCTAAGGAAACCAGGGACAAAATTGTAGACCTGCACAAGGCTGGGATGGGCTACAGAGCTATAGGCCAACAGCTTGGTGAGAAGGCAACAACTGTTAGCACAATTATTGGAAAATAGAAGAGACACAACATGACTGTCCATCCTCCTTGGTTTGGGGCTCTATGCAAGATCTCGCCTCGTGTTGTAAGGATGAGAAAGGTCAGGAATCTGCCCAGAACTACAAGGGAGGACCTGGTCAATGACCTGAAGAGAACTGGGACCACAGCCTCAAACATTACTGTTAGCAACACACTACGCCATCACAAATTAACCCCTTAACGCTCAATGACGGATATAGCACATTATGAGCGGATGTTAGTTCCCGCTCCATGCCGTGCTATGTCCATCAAACATGCAGTGACAGTTCAGTGCCGACAGCTGCCACTGACAACTGAGTGGCACAGGAACAGGTGCAGGGACTCATGCCATCAGTCTGTGCACTCATGGTGTCAGAAGCTTTCAGTATAGGTATAATGCACTGTAATGCTAAATGCTAGCACATTGCAATACATTATACCTGCAATCAAATTTTTTAAAAAGTGAAAGTCCTATAGAGGGACTAAGTAAAAATAAAATACGAAAAATAGACAAAATAATAATTACACTGATAAAAACACATTTATATGTTAAAAAAAATAAATAAACAAAAAAGTACACATATTTGACATTGCCACATCCGGCAGAACCCGATCTATAAAATTGTCACACTAGTTAACCCCTTGTGAATACCATTAAAAAAAACACAAAAAAGTAGCAAACTGCTTTATCATCATACCGCTGAAAAAAAGTGGAATAAAACGTTATCAAAAAGACTAATATAAATAAAAATGGTATAACTGAAAACATCATCTTGTCCGGCATACCACAAGCTGCCATTAAGGTACATCAACGGAAAAATAAAAAGTTATAGTGCTCAGTATAAAGCGATGCAAAAATAATTATTTTTTCAATAAACGTTTTTAATGTGTAAATGCGTCAAAACATAAAAAAGATATTAATTAGGTATCGCTGTAATTGTACTGACTCAAAGAATAAAGCTGCCTTATCAATTTTACCACAAGCGGAACGGCTTAAAAAAAAAACAATTCCTGAATTGCTGGTTTTTGTTCATTCTGCCTTCACAAAAATCGTAGTAAAAAGCAATCAAAAAAGTTATATAACCAAAAATGTTACCAATAAAAACGTCAACTCATCCCGCAAAAATCAAGCCCTCACATGACTCTGTGGGCCGAAATATGGAAAACTTATAATTAAAATAAGGCAATGTAATAAAGAGTCTATTAGTGTGTGACAGCTGCCAAACATAAAAACCCTATATAAATCTGGTATCGCTGTAATCTCACCGACCCGAAGAATAAAGTCGCCTAATCACTTATACCGCATGAGGAACGACGTAAACAGTAAATAAAACCAATTCTTCACCTGAAGTTTATTTGCTCATTCTGCCTCCCAAAGATCACAGTAATATTTGGCACACATTTATCCTGTACTCTATGCTAAGGGTTTCCATGTAATTCTGTGAAATACGTGATTCAGACAAAACCCCCGGCAGAAGATTCCCTATAATGAGGCAGAAGGAGGCACTGTGGACACTGTCTGCCCTATGATCCAGCGGTGTCTGTCTTATTAGGATTGCATAAAAGTGCAATCGGCCACAGTTTTGTGCACTTTTGATAAGAAGAACACTGCTGAACAGAGGCCAGAGTACAGAATAACACTGCTGCCTCATAATAGTGAATGGATCTCTCGGGGGTTTCATCTGCATTACGTCACTTACAGATTTAAGGCTATGTGCACACGTTCAGGATTTTTAGCGTTTTTTCGGCCGTTTACACTTACATAAGCATCCCATCATTTTTAATGCATTAAGCATTTTTTGTGCACATGCTGCATTCTTTTCCGCGGTGAAATCACAATCCAGAAAAAAATTCAGCATGTTCATTGTTTGTGCGGAATCGCGGCGATTCCGCACACATAGGAATGCATTGATCCGCTTACTTCCCGCATGGGACTATGCCCACCATGCAGGAAGTGCATCATATGCGGTTGGTACCCAGGGTGGAGGAGAGGAGACTCTCCTCCAGGCCCTGGGAACCATATACCTGTAAAAAAAAAAAAAAAAAGAATTAAAATAAAAAAAATCGTGTTATCCTCACCTTCCGGCGTCCCCGGCAGCCTTCCCGATCCTCGTGATGCTCCCGTTCCCAGTAATGCCTTGCGACAATGACCTGTCATGACGCAGCGGTCTTGCGTGATGCTACATCATCTGGGGTCATTGCCGCGAGGCATTACTGGGAACGGGAGCATCGCGAGGAGCGGGAAGGCTGCGGGGGCTGTCGGAAGGTGAGAATTTTTTATTATTTTTAACATTACAGTATATCTTTTCACTATTGATGCTACATAGGCAGCATCAATAGTAAAAAGTTGGTCACACTTGTCAAACACTATGTTTGACAAGTGTGACCAACCTGTCAATCAGTTTTCCAAGCGATGCTACAGATCGCTTGGAAAATGCTAACATTCTGCAAGCTAATTACGCTTGCAAAACGCTAGTGTTTAGTGGGAATATGAATGCCAATTCTGCTGCTCCTTCTGCTGAGACATGTCTGTGTCAGCATCTCCCATTTAGCCAACGCTGGCTCCCGCAGCAACTCCAGGGAAACTGCCTGATCTGCAGGCACAGCTGTGCCACCAATGGACTTGTTTCCAAACCCTCTTTTGGCGATAATATCCTCCTTGCCTGGATATATATATATCTCAGCATTTCCACTGTATCACTAACGCCGACCAGCACAGTAACTCCATTCAAACATGGACCTGTTCTTTTTTCAAAACCAAATACCAATCTTATTGCCTGTCGGTGCACACTGTATGCATGCCTACCTTGGTGTCTTTTGGACCCCAGTGCAAAATTTTTTTTTCCCTCAGTGTGGATTGTATGTATACATCCTCATATTTAACTACCTCAACGATACCACATGTTCAAATTCTAGAAAACAACCTACGAAGGGCGACATTGTGATAAAGGCCACTGATTGGCCGAAACGTTAATTTTTTCAGACGCCTCACTTTTCACCAATAAATTATTCACTTGAAGCAAACCTTATCCTGTGCGAGTGCAGTGATTATATATTTTATTATACTACAGTATAAGCCGCCCCGAGTATAAGCCGAGACCCCTAATTTTTCCACAAAAAACTGGGAAAACTTATTCACTCGAGTATAAGCCTAGGGTGGGAAATGCAGCAGCTACTTGTAAATTTCAAAAATAAAAATAGATACCAATAAAAGTAAACTTGATGAGACATCAGTAGGTTAAGTGTTTTTGAAAATCCATATTGAATCAGGAGCCCCATAAGATGCTCCATACAAAATACGCCCCATATAATGCTCCATAAAGTTCATGATGGGCCCCATAAGATGCTCCATATTAAAATATGCCCCATATAATGCTGCATAAAAAGTTAATGATGGCCCCCATAAGATGCTCCATAGAATATTATGCCCCATATAATGCTGCACAAAGGTTGATGGCCCTATAAGATGCTCTAAAGAATATTATGCTCCATATAATGCTCCATAAAGGTTGATGGCCCCATAAGATGCTCCATAGATTATGCCCCATATAATGCTGCACAAAGGTTGATGGCCCCATAAGATGCTTCATAGATTATGCCCCATATAATGCTCCATAAAGGTTGATGGCCCCATAAGATGCTCCGTAGATTATGCCCCATGTAATGCTGCACAAAGGATGATGGCCCCATAAGATGCATTAGAGAATATTATGCCCCATATAATGCTCCATAAAGGTTGATGGCCCCATAAGATGCTCCATAGAATATTATGCCCCATATAATGCTGCTGCGATAAAAAAAAAAAAAGACATACTCACCTCTCATCGCTGGGGGAGAGGTGCCGGGGTCCTGAGCACGCTATGGGGGTCGCTGGCTCAGGCCCCCGGCACTTGCGATATTCATCTGTCCGCGTTCCACTGCCGCGCGCCGCTGTGTCTTCTGGGTCTTTGCAGTGACTGTTCAGGCAGAGGGCGCGCACTAACCACATCATCGTGCCCTCTGACCTGAACGTCACAGCCAGAGGACGCGGAAGACGGGGCCCGGTGGCGGAACGGGGACAGGTGAATATCGCATGACTCACCCTCCCCAGTTACACTCACCCCCTCCTGGCGTCGTCCCTGCTTCTCCGATGCGATGGTCTCTGGTGCCGGCAGCTTGTTCCTGTGTTCAGCGGTCACAATAAAGAAATGACTATGCGCTCTACCCCTATGGGAGTGGAGTCGCGTCCATATTCATTATTTTAATGAGCGGTACCACATAACCGCTGAACACAGGAACAAGCTGCTGGCGCCAGAGACCATGGCATCAGAGAAACAGGGACCGCGCCGGGAGCAGGTGAGTATGATGTGACAGCCGCCGCTCCCCCTCCCCCCGCCGAACCTTGGGACAATGACTCGAGTATAAGCCGAGAGGGGCACTTTTAGCCTAAAAAAAGGGCTGAAAATCTCAGCTTATACTCGAGTATATACGGTAATTGTTTTTTCTTCACTGACCATCTGTATAAAATTCAGTGACACACCTGTAGTATCAATATGGTCACTGCACCCCTAGATTAATTCATTTAGAGGTGAAGTTTGTAAAATGGGGTTACTTATGCGGGGTTCTGCTGACCTAGCACCTCAGGGGCTCTCCCAGTGGGTCATGGCACACTCAAACCATAAAAGTAAAATCTGCACAATAATAATATTGGAAGAAATGTAATTATTCTTTCTTCACTGTCCAAAAGTCTAAACTTCTGTGAGGCACATGTGGTGTCAATATGATCACTGCACCCCTAGATGAATTAATTGAGAGGTGTAGTCTGTAAAATTATATAACTTATTGGGGGTTTATGCTATTCTGGCACATCAGGCTCTGCCAATGTGAGATGGCACCCTGAAACCATTCCGGAAAAATCTGAACTCCAATATGGAGCTTCTTCTCTTCTGAGTTTAGCACTGTGCCTCAAAAGAAGTTTTCCCCCACAAATTAGGTATTGGCACACTCAGAAGAAATTGCACAACATATTTGGTGTCCATTTTCTCCTCTTACCCTTGTAAAAATATAAAATTTGGGGCTAAAAGTTTTTGTGGGAATTTTTTTTTTTTTTGGCTCCAAGTTATAAAATTCTGCAAAGCACCAGGGAGTTCAAGGTGCTCACCACACATACAGTTAAGTTCCTTGACAGATCTAGTTTCCAAAGTGGGGTCACTTGTGGGGGGTTTCCACTGTTTAGGCACATCAGGGGTTCTTCAAATGCAACATGGTGTCCGCTCTCGATTCTAGCCAATTTTGCATTCCAAGAGTCAAATGTGCTCCTTCCCTTCTGATTCCTGCCATGCGCCGAGGCAGTAGTTTTCCCCTACATATTGGGTATCGGCGTACTCAGGAGAAATTGCACAACAAATATTGCAGTCCATTTTTTCCTGTTACCATTGTTAAAATTAAAAAATGGGGCTAAAAGATGATTTTTTATTTACCCGGATCTACGCTATAAATTTCTGTGAAGCACCAGGGGGTTCAAAGCATTCACCACACATCTAGATAGCAGATTTTTTTAAAAGTAGGGCACCACCACAATTTAAAAAAGATCACCTGTGTTATGCCCAATTTAGAATCCTGTGAAACCCACAAGAAGAAGAGAGGCATAAAATATCACAAGAATCACTCAGAAGAATATATAAAAATAATTACTCTTTATTGAAATACACAAATACTAAACAATACTAAAACCATAAAAAAACATCTAGATAGGTTCCTTGAGGGGTCTAGTTCCCAAAATGGGGTCACTTGTTGGGCATTTCTACTGTTTAGGCACATTAGGGGCTCTTCAAACGCGGCATGGTGTGCGCTCTCAATTCCAGACAATTGTTCCAGAGTTAATACCTCAAAGTGACAGTGATCAGCTTTAAAAAAATGAAGCTTGTTCACTAACCTACAAAGTGGCTTGTTCATTAAGGGGTCAAAATCCTGCAGGGCACAAAAGGTGCCCCTGCTCATGCCAGTACATTTCCAGGTCCATGTGAGGAGGAATGGGAGAAGTTATGTGGTCAGAAGAGACCAAAATAGAACTTTTTAGTATCAACTCCACTCGCCATGTTTGGAGGAAAAAGGATGAGTACAACCCCAGGAACACCATGACAGCCGTGAAGCATGTTGGGGGGACCATCATACTTTGGGAGTGCTTTTCTGCAAAGGGAACAGAACGACTGCACCTTATTGAAAGGAGGATGTATGGGATCATGTATAGCAAGATTTTGGCCAACAACCTCCTTCCATCAGAATGAGCATTGAAGATGGGTCGTGGCTGGGTCTTACAGCATGACCATGACATGAAACATACAGCCAGGGCAACTAAGGAGTGGCTCCATAAGAAGAATTTTAAGGTCCTGGAGTGGCCTTGCCAGTCTCCAGACCTGAACCCGATAGAAAATCTTTGGAGGGAGCTGAAACTCAATGTCGCCCAGTGACAGCCCCGAAAACTGAAAGATCTGGAGAAGATCTATATCGAGGAGTGGGCCAAAGACCCTGCTGCTGTATGTGCAAATTTGGTTGAGCACTACAGAAAACGTCTGACCTCTGTAATTGCAAACAAAGGTTTCTGTACCAAATATTAAGTTCTGTTTTTCTATTGTATCAAATACTTATTTCATGAAATAAAATGCAACTTAAAGGGAACCTGTCACCCCACTCAGGCATTTGTAACTAAAAGAGCCACCTTGTGCAGCACAAATGCTGCATTCTGACAAGGTGGCTTTTTAGTTACAAACGCCTACACACGCTGAAATAAAAAGGGACGATAATGCAGCAAGAGGAGGCAGCGCCCAGCGCGCACAGCTCCGGAGTGACGGCTGTGCTGCGTCTGATTAGGAAGGAAAGTCCCGCCCCCGGGACGGTTTCAGGGTATGTGGGGGCACATTGTCTAAGTGTTTATTTCAGCGTGTGCAGGCGTTTGTAACTAAAAAGCCACCTTGTCAGATGCAGCATTAGTGCTGCACAATGTGGCTCTTTTAGTTACAAACGCCTGAGGGAGGTGACAGGTTCCCTTTAATTAGGTAAAAATCAAACACTGTGATTTTCAGTTTGGTTTTTTTTAGATTCTATCTCTCACAGTTGAAGTGTACCTTCGATAAAAATTACAGACCTCTCCAATCTTTGTAGGTGGAAAAACTTGTTAAAATAATTATACATGCTTTGCATCTCTGCAACCATACTGAATTGGTGAATTATGTTCCAAAGTCATTTAGTCTACACAATTAAAGCCGTAAAAATAAACCCAAAAAACATATGTCTGAAGATTTTTGTTCATCATTTCACCACAATTGAGTCTGCCTCTAGAGCTACTTTAATGCTTAGGCTACTTTCACACTGGCGTCGGTACGGGGCCGTCGCAATGCATCAGCCCGACGTACCGACGCACGTTGTGAAAGAAATGAACAACGGGGGCAGTGGATGCAGTTTTTCCAATGCATCCGCTGCCCCATTGTACTGCTGCACAAGGTGGCTCTTTTAGTTTGAAACGACTGGGGGGGGGGTTTGACAGGTTCCCTTTAATTCTATACTGTTATGGACAACCATCCCATCTTCAATACCAAATTGTTACACAGATGTTTTCTGACCTTCTTCAGATAGATATCGCAAGTCGTAGAACTCAGACGCAAAGGTGCCATAAGTGTCCTGATGCTTCTCATCCAGAGCGGCGTCTCCCTGGTCTGCACGGCTTCCCCTTGCGGCACTCTCATCTGTAGGGCTGGCCCCAGTGGATGATAAAAAGAAGAACCAGGTCCCCAAACGTAGACACTGCAGAAGCATGGCACTGTAAGACAGAGCGAGAAGTCACCTGTAGAAGAAACATGTGCACAGGTGTGTGTCATGGTGCGGAGTCAGCTGGAGTATATTCTCAAATAGCATGGCCACATACAGGCAGCACACATTAGGGAAATTAAGGTTGTGGACGTCAACATGACTACATGGCAGGATCTTACTCCTCTCTCCATAGTGAAATGAGCATGTTTGTGCTAGGCAATCCTAGTGCTCACGCCCCCTGAAGAAGCAACGATTGCGAAACATACGCTGAAGAACGGGACCAACGCTGGGACAGGACGCCAGTTATGGGTAAAAATACATACTGCTCATGTTGAATGTTTATCAGCTGAGCGTTATATACTGATTTGTTTTGGTAACCCACTGGAATATTATCTCCTGCTTTATAGCACTTTATACTATTTTGGACACATATTATCCTGCCCTGTCCTGACTTTGGTCCCCTTCATTTCTACCTTGGGTCACACTCTTAGATACCTTTATGTATTCATTGTACTATTTTTCATGTTTAAACATTTTTGTAATATTGATGTTATTAAAAAAATTGTATTTGATTTCCAAATAGCATAAATTAACTCTCTTTTTCTCCTTATTACACTGATTGCTATGAGTCGCCATTTTATGGGTATATTTGATATATGAAACTGGTACCTTTTTTGAATCCTAGTGCTTCAGTCTGGAGGAATATTAGTTGGATTCACAAGCGTTTAGCAGATAACTCCTAAGTATCTACTTCCACGATATAAAGCAATCACTTTATGATCGGTGGTGGTCCAACCTCTAGGACCTGCACCAATCCCAAAAATGCCAAATGAGCCCCTTTATTGTCAGGATTGTTAAAGATCCAAATGTCAGACCAGCACCAATCACAAAGCAGAGGCGTATAAGAAACAAAACCCACACTGACATTTTTTTCCTGCAAAGCACAGAAGTTACATAGATGCTATATTCTCCTAGGTGGGTACCCACTGACTGCAAGGCTGGGAACGGGAAGGGTCTGGCTATTGGTGGGGTACATGTACGGAGGTCGTTCAAACCGCTGAAGCGCATCACTAGACAGCTGCGGAAATATATGATGAACACTCTGTGAGCAATTCAGAAAGGAAAGGATTAGATTACCGAATCAAATAACCAGACATATAATCACCTCATCCTCATTAACCTTACATGTAATCCATAATAGGGACGCAGCTGAATGGATGGAATTACTGGGGTGCAATTTAAACAAAGAAAGTCATCCTGCCATATTGGTGGCATTGTTCACAAGCCAGTGACAATGGTCCCTGAAATCCCAGACATCTCAGTCTGGAGCAAGGCCTCCCATAAACGATCTATAAAGTGTAGAAGAGGCATCTACCTTTCCATAACAGTCTGTACTCTGTAGAAGAGACATCTAGCTTACAATAACGGTCTGTAAACTCTGAAAAAGAGGCAGAGATGCCTGCCATACCAGCCTGTACTCTGTAGAGGAGGCAGAGATCCCTGCCATACCAGCCTGTACTCTGTAGAAGAGGCATAGATGCCTGCCATACCAGCCTGTACTCTGTGGAAGAGGCAGAGATGCCTGCCATACCAGCCGGTACTCTGTGGAAGAGGCAGCGATGTCTGCCATACCAGCCTGTACTCTGTGGAAGAGGCATAGATGCCTGCCATACCAGCCTGTACTCTGTGGAAGAGGCAGAGATGCCTGCCATACCAGCCTGTACTCTGTGGAAGAGGCAGAGATGCCTGCCATACCAGCCTGTACTCTGTGGAAGAGGCAGAGATCCCTGCCATACCAGCCTGTACTCTGTAGAAGAGGCATAGATGCCTGCCATACCAGCCTGTACTCTGTGGAAGAGGCAGAGATGCCTGCCATACCAGCCGGTACTCTGTAGAAGAGGCAGAGACGCCTGCCATACCAGCCTGTACTCTGTAGAAGAGGCATAGATGCCTGCCATACCAGCCTGTACTCTGTGGAAGAGGCAGAGATGCCTGCCATACCAGCCGGTACTCTGTGGAAGAGGCAGAGATGCCTGCCATACCAGCCTGTACTCTGTGGAAGAGGCATAGATGCCTGCCATACCAGCCTGTACTCTGTGGAAGAGGCAGAGATGCCTGCCATACCAGCCTGTACTCTGTGGAAGAGGCAGAGATGCCTGCCATACCAGCCTGTACTCTGTGGAAGAGGCAGAGATCCCTGCCATACCAGCCTGTACTCTGTAGAAGAGGCATAGATGCCTGCCATACCAGCCTGTACTCTGTGGAAGAGGCAGAGATGCCTGCCATACCAGCCGGTACTCTGTAGAAGAGGCAGAGACGCCTGCCATACCAGCCTGTACTCTGTAGAAGAGGCATAGATGCCTGCCATACCAGCCTGTACTCTGTGGAAGAGGCAGAGATGCCTGCCATACCAGTCTGTAATCTGTAGAAGAGGCAGAGGTGCCTGCCATACCAGTCTGTACGCTGTAGAAGAGGCAGAGATGCCTGCCATACCAGTCTATACGCTGTAGAAGAGGCAGAGATGCCTGCCATACCAGTCTGTACGCTGTAGAAGAGGCAGAGATGCCTGCCATACCAGTCTGTATGCTGTAGAAGAGGCAGAGATGTCTGCCATACCAGCCTGTACTCTGTAGAAGAGGCAGAGATGCCTGCCATACCAGTCTATACGCCGTAGAAGAGGCAGAGATGCCTGCCATACCAGTCTGTACGCTGTAGAAGAGGCAGAGATGCCTGCCATACCAGTCTGTACTCTGTAGAAAAGGCAGAGATGCCTGCCATACCAGCCTATACTCTGTAGATGAGGCAGATGCCTGCCATACCAGCCTGTACTCTGTAGAAAAGGCAGAAGTGCCTGCCATACCAGTCTGTACTCTGTAGAAGAGGCAGAGGTGCCTGCCATACCAGCCTGCACTCTATAGAAGAGGTAGCGACGCCTGCCAAGCCAACCTGTACTCTGTAGAAGAGGCAGAGATCCCTGCCATACCAGCCTGTACTCTGTAGAAGAGGCAGAGATGCCTGCCATACCAGCCTGTACTCTGTAGAAGAGGAAGACACGCCTTCCAAGCCAGCCTGTACTCTGTAGAGGAGGCAGAGATGCCTGCCATACCAGTCTGTATTCTGTAGAAAAGGCAGAGGTGCCTGCCATACCAGTCTGTACGCTGTAGAAGAGGCAGAGGTGCCTGCCATACCAGCCTGTACTCTGTAGAAGACGCAGAGGTGCCTGCCATACCAGTCTGTACACTGTAGAAGAGGCAGAGATGCCTGCCATGCCAGCCTGTACTCTGTAGAAGAGGCAGAGATGCCTGCCATACCAGTCTGTACGCTGAAGAAGAGGCAGAGATGCCTGCCATACCAGCCTGTACTCTGTAGAAGAGGCAGATGCCTGCCATACCAGCCTGTACTCTGTAGAAGAGGCAGAGATGTGTTATGATCCGGTGACTTTGGAGCCGCATGAACTTTCTCTGGAGTAGGTAGAAACTGTACTGACCGCAAAACCTGAACTAACACCGCAACTAGAAGTAGCCGTGGGGTGTGCCTAACAAACCCTAGACACCTCGACACAGCTGGAGGACTAAATACCCCTAAGCCCCCGTCTCACTAAGCGAGATCGCTACTGAGTCACAAGTTTTGTGACGCAACAGCGACCTCAGTAGCGATCTCGCTATGTGTGACACGTAGCAGCGACCAGGCCCCTGCTGTGAGATCGCTGGTCGTGTCGGAATGGCCTGGACCTTTTTTTGATCGTTGAGGTCCCGCTGGGTAGCACACATCGCTGTGTTTGACACCTTACCAACGACCTCGTTGACGACTCAGACACTGAATCGTCATAATAGCTCCCATGTGACATCGTTGTACAGGTCGCTACAGGTCGCTGGTGAGATGTCAAACAGTGAGATCGCAGCTGCGATCGTTGGAGATCTCACTGTTTGACATCTCACCAGCGACCACATAGCGACGCAGCAACGATCCCTGACAGGTCGTATCGTTGTCGGGATCGCTTTAGCGTCGCTAAGTGAGACGGGGCCTCTATAGATAGAAATAGGAATACTACCTTGCCTCAGAGTAGAACCCCAAAGGATAGGCAGCCCCCCACGAATATTGACTGTGAGTAGGAGAGGAAAGACACACGCAGGCAGAAAACAGGATTCAGCAAAAGAGGCCACTCTAGCTAAATAGGGAAAGATAGGACAGAATACTAAGCGGTCAGTATTAAAACCCTTCCAAAAATATCCACAGCAGATAATACAAAAAGTTCCACAATCTAACTAAAGACATGGAATGTATATCTCCCACTCCAGAGAATCCAACAAGACTGAGAAAATACTAACACAATCTAAGCTGGACAAAAAACACTGAATAGCACAGAATTATTAAGCACACAGCATGTGTGCCACAGAAACAAAACCAGACACTTATCTTTGCTGATTTGGCAGAAGGCAGAAGGAACCAAACCAGGACCAAAACCTCCCAACAACCATGGACAACTGGCAAGGACTAATGAATCCTGCACGCCTAAATACCCCAGTCAGAACTGCAATCAGCAGATACACCTGACCAGGACTGCAACTCAGGGGCAACTGCATTACCACCTACAACCACCGGAGGGAGCCCAAAAGCAGAATTCACAACAGTCCCCCCCCCTTGAGGAGGAGTCATTGAACCCTCACCAGAGCCCACAGGCCGATCAGGACGAGCCAGATGAAAAGCATGAACCAAATCAGCAGCATGGACATCAGAGGCAAAAACCCAAGAATTATCCTCCTGGCCATAACCCTTCCATTTGACAAGATACTGAGGTCTCCGCCTCGAAAAACGAGAATCCAAAATCTTCTCAACCACATACTCCAACTCCCCATCAACCAACACAGGGGCCGGAGGATCAACAGAGGGAACAACGGGTACCACATATTTCCGCAATAAAGATCTATGGAAGACATTATGGATAGCAAAAGAGGCCGGAAGCGCCAATCGAAAAGGCACCGGATTAATAATCCCAGAAATCCTATAAGGACCAATAAACCGAGGCTTAAACTTAGGAGAAGAAATCTTCATAGGAACATGACGGGAAGACAACCAGACCAGATCCCCAACCTGAAGCCGGGAACCAACACACCGACGACGGTTAGCAAAACGTTGAGCCTCCTCCTGAGACAACACCAAATTGTCCACCACATGAGCCCAAATCTGCTGCAACCTGTCAACCACCGAATCCACACCAGGACAGTCAGAAGGCTCAACCTGCCCAGAAGAAAAACGAGAATGAAAACCAAAATTACAAAAAAAAAGGCGAAACCAAAGTAGCCGAACTAGCCCGATTATTAAGGGCAAACTCGGCCAATGGCAAAAAGGCCACCCAATCATCCTGATCAGCAGACACAAAGCATCTCAAATAAGTCTCCAAGGTCTGATTAGTTCGCTCGGTTTGGCCATTTGTCTGAGGATGAAATGCAGAGGAAAAAGATAAATTAATGCCCAGCCTAGCACAAAAGGCCCGCCAAAACCTAGAAACAAACTGGGAACCTCTGTCAGACACAATATTCTCCGGAATACCATGCAAACGAACCACATGCTGAAAAAACAACGAAACTAAATCTGAAGAGGAAGGCAATTTAGGCAAAGGCACCAAATGAACCATCTTAGAAAACCGGTCACAAACAACCCAGATAACCGACATCCTCTGGGAAACCGGAAGATCAGAAATAAAATCCATAGAAATATGCGTCCAGGGCCTCTCAGGGACCGGCAATGGCAAAAGCAACCCACTAGCACGGGAACAACAAGGCTTGGCCCGCGCACAAGTCCCACAGGACTGCACAAAAGAACACACATCACGTGATAAAGAAGGCCACCAAAAGGACCTACCAACCAAGTCTCTGGTACCAAAAATAACAGGATGACCAGCCAACACAGAACAGTGAACCTCAGAAATCACTCCACTAGTCCATCTGTCAGGAACAAACAGTTTCCCCACTGGACAACGATCAGGTCTGTCAGCCTGAAATTCCTGAAGAACCCGTCGTAAATCAGGGGAAAAAGCAGAAAGAATCACCCCTTCTTTCAAAATGCCGACCGGTTCAAGGACCTCAGGAGAATCAGGCAAAAAACTCCTAGAAAGGGCATCAGCCTTAATATTCTTGGAACCCGGAAGATACGAGACCACAAAATCAAAACGGGAAAAAAAACAAGGACCATCGAGCCTGTCTAGGATTCAGCCGCTTGGCAGACTCGAGGTAAATCAAATTCTTATGATCGGTCAAGACCACAATACGGTGCTTAGCTCCCTCAAGCCAATGTCGCCACTCCTCAAATGCCCACTTCATAGCCAACAACTCCCGATTGCCAACATCATAATTGCGTTCAGCAGGCGAAAATTTACGGGAAAAGAATGCACACGGTTTCGGCAAGGAACCAACATGATCCTTCTGGGACAAAACGGCCCCTGCGCCAATCTCAGAAGCGTCAATCTCAACCTGAAACGGAAGGGAAACATCCGGTTGGCGCAATACCGGAGCAGAAGTAAATCGACGTTTAAGCTCCTGAAAGGCAGAAACAGCCGCAGAGGACCAATTCGCCACATCAGCGCCTTTTTTCGTCAAATCGGTCAAGGGTTTAACCACGCTGGAAAAGTTAGCAATGAAACGGCGATAAAAATTTGCAAAACCTCAAAATTTCTGAAGGCTCTTTACGGACGTGGGTTGAATCCAATCATGAATGGCCTGAACCTTAACCAGATCCATCTCAATAGATGAAGGAGAAAAAATAAAACCCAAAAAAGAAACCTTCTGCACCCCAAAGAGACACTTAGATCCCTTCATAAACAAAGCATTGTCACGAAGGATCTGAAATACCATCCTGACCTGTTCCACATGAGACTCCGAATCATCAGAAAAAATCAAAATATCGTCCAAATATACAATCAAGAATTTATCAATATAAGTCCGGAAGATATCATGCATGAAAGATTGAAAAACAGATGGAGCATTAGTGAGCCCGAACGGCATCACAAGGTATTCAAAATGGCCTTCGGCGTATTGAACGCGGTTTTCCATTCATCACCCTGCTTAATACGAACAAGATTAGACGCCCCCCGAAGGTCAATCTTCGTAAACCAACTAGCCCCCTTAAAGGGAACCTGTCACCCCGTTTTTTCGGTATGAGATAAAAATACCGTTAAATAGGGCCTGAGCTGTGCATTACAATAGTGTATTTTGTGGACCCCGATTCCCCACCTATGCTGCCGAAATACGTTACTGAAGTAGTCGTTTTCGCCTGTCAATCAGGCTGGTCTGGTCAAAAGGGTGTGGTGTCCTCCCCCAGATCTTGCGTAGTGTTCCGTTGGTGGCGTAGTGGTGTGCGCATGCCCAAGGTCCCGAATCATCTGCCAGGTGTGTGAAAACAACAGCGATGTCCGTTATTCCATTGGTGGTCGGTGGGCGCGGCCATCTTGCTTTGGCCGCAGAATCGGCGCTCTGCTGGCCGCGGCTTCAGGAAAATGGCCGCGGGCATCCGCGCGTGCGCAGATGGCTATCGCGGCGGCCATTTTCGTGAAGCCGAGATGCGAATTCTGCTTCACGAAAATGGCCGCCGCGATAGCCATCTGCGCACGCGCGGATGCCCGCGGCCATTTTCCTGAAGCCGCGGCCAGCAGAGCGCCGATTCTGCGGCCAAAGCAAGATGGCCGCGCCCACCGACCACCAATGGAATAACGGACATCGCTGTTGTTTTCACACACCTGGCAGATGATTCGGGACCTTGGGCATGCGCACACCACTACGCCACCAACGGAACACTACGCAAGATCTGGGGGAGGACACCACACCCTTTTGACCTGACCAGCCTGATTGACAGGCGAAAACGACTACTTCGGTAACGTATTTCGGCAGCATAGGTGGGGAATCGGGGTCCACAAAATACACTATTGTAATGCACAGCTCAGGCCCTATTTAACGGTATTTTTATCTCATACCGAAAAAATGGGGTGACAGGTTCCCTTTAATCCTAGCAAACAAATCGGAAAGCATAGGTAAAGGGTATTGAAACTTGACCATGATCTTATTCAAGAGGCGATAATCAATACAGGGTCTCAAGGAGCCATCCTTCTTAGCAACAAAAAAAAATCCCGCTCCCATCGGTGAAGAAGATGGCCGAATATGCCCTTTCTCCAAAGACTCCTTAACATAACTCCGCATAGCGGTATGTTCAGGCACAGACAGGTTGAAGAGTCGGCCCTTAGGAAACTTACAGCCTGGAATCAAATCAATAGCACAATCACAGTCCCTGTGCGGTGGAAGAGAACTGGACTTGGGCTCATCGAATACATCCTGAAAATCAGACAAAAACTCTGGAATTTCGGAAGAGGAAGAAGAGGAGATGGACATTAAAGGAACATCATTATGAACCCCCTGACAACCCCAACTAGTCACAGACATAGACTTCCAATCCAACACAGGATTATGTACCTGCAACCACGGAAAACCCATCACGATAGCATCATGTAAATTATCCAATACCAGAAATCGACAATCTTCCTGATGGGCTGGCGCCATGCGCATGGTCACCTGTGTCCAAAACTGGGGCTTATTTTTAGCCAAAGGTGTAGCATCAATGCCCCTTAAAGGAATAAGGTTCTGCAAGGGCTGCAAGGGGAAACCACAACGCCTGGCAAACTCAAGGTCCATTAAGTTCAAAGCGGCACCTGAATCCACAAACGCCAAGACAGAAAATTATGACAATGAGCAGATCAAGGACACCGATAACAGAAATTTAGGTTGTACAGTACTGATGGTAAATGAACTAGCGATCCTCTTTGTCCATTTAGGGCAGACTGAAATGACATGAGAAGCGTCGCCACAATAATAACACAACCTATTCTGACGTCTGAGTCCTTGTCCTGTCCTAGACAGAATCCTATCACACTGCATTGGCTCAGGACTCTGCTCTGAGGACAACGCCACAGCGCGCACAGTTCTGCGCTCCCGCAAGCGCCGATCAATCTGAATAGCCAAAGACATAGAATCACTCAGACCGACAGGCGTGGGAAACCCCACCATAACATCTTTAACGGATTCAGAAAGACCCTTTCTGAAAATTGCAGCCAAAGCATCATCATTCCATTTAGTCAACACAGACCATTTTCTAAATTTCTGACAATACAATTCTGCCGCCTCTTGACCCTGAGATAGGGCCAACAAGGTCTTCTCCGCTTGATCCACAGAATTAGGTTCATCATAAAATAGTTCTAAAGCCTGAAAATAGGAATCTACATTAAGCAAAGCCGGATTCCCAGATTCCAGGGAAAATGCCCAATCCTGTGTATCACCACGCAGCAGGGAAATGACGATTTTACCTGCTGAATAGAATCCCCAGAGGATCGAGGTCTCAAAGCAAAAAACAGTTTACAGTTTTTAAAACTCAAAAATTTGGACCTGTCACCAAAAAACACATCAGGAGTAGGAATCTTCGGCTCTAAAACAGGAGTCTGAACAATATAATCAGAAATTCCCTGTACAGTAGCAGCAAGCTGGTCTACACGAGAAGCTAATTCCTGAACATCCATGCTAACACAAGACTCCTTAGCCACCCAGAGAAAAAGAGGGAAGAAAAGGCAAAGCAAACTGCAGAAAAAAAATGACTCAACACCTTTCTTCCCTTCTTCTGAGATGCATTTAACTCATAGTGCGCCAGTTGTACTGTTATGATCCGGTGACTTTGGAGCCGCATGAACTTTCTCTGGAGTAGGTTGAAACTGTACTGACCGCAAAACCTGAACTAACACCGCAACTAGAAGTAGCCGTGGGGTGTGCCTAACAAACCCTAGACACCTCGACACAGCCGGAGGACTAAATACCCCTATAGATAGAAATAGGAATACTACCTTGCCTCAGAGCAGAACCCCAAAGGATAGGCAGCCCCCCACGAATATTGACTGTGAGTAGGAGAGGAAAGACACACGCAGGCAGAAAACAAGATTCAGCAAAAGAGGCCACTCTAGCTAAATAGGGAAAGATAGGACAGAATACTAAGCGGTCAGTATTAAAACCCTTCCAAAAATATCCACAGCAGATAATACAAAAAGTTCCACAATCTAACTAAAGACATGGAATGTATATCTGCCACTCCAGAGAATCCAACAAGACTGAGAAAATACTAACACAATCTAAGCTGAACAAAAAACACTGAATAGCACAGAATTATTAAGCACACAGCATGTGTGCCACAGAAACAAAACCAGACACTTATCTTTGCTGATTTTGCAGAAGGCAGAAGGAACCAAACCAGGACCAAAACCTCCCAACAACCATGGACAACTGGCAAGGACTAATGAATCCTGCACGCCTAAATACCCCAGTCAGAACTGCAATCAGCAGAAACACCTGACAAGGACTGCAACTCAGGGGCAACTGCATTACCACCTACAACCACCGGAGGGAGCCCAAAAGCAGAATTCACAACAGAGATGCCTGCCATACCAACCTGCACTCTGTAGAAGAGACTGTGACGCCTGCCAAGCCAACCTGTACTCTGTAGAAGAGGTAGAGATGACTGCCATAACAGCCTGTACTCTGTAGAAGAGGCAGATGCCTGCCATACCAGCCTGTACTCTGTAGAAGAGGCAGAGACGCCTGCCAAGCCAACCTGTACTCTGTAGAGGAGGCAAAGATGCCTGCCATACCAGTCTGTACTCTGTAGAAGAGGCAGAGGTGCCTGCCATACCAGTCTGTACGCTGTAGAGAAGGCAGAGATGCCTGCCATACCAGCCTGTACTCTGTAGAAGAGGCAGAGATGCCTGCCATATCAGTCTGTACGCCGAAGAAGAGGCAGAGATGCCTGTCATACCAGCCTGTACTCTGTAGAAGAGGCAGAGATGCCTGCCATACCAGCCTTTACTCTGTAGAGGAGACAGAGATGTCTGCTATAACGGTCTGTACTCTGTAGAAGAGGCAGAGATTCCTGCCATACCCAAACCAGTCTGTACTCTGTAGAAGAGGCAGAGATGCATGCCATACCAGTCTGTACTCTGCAGAAGAGGCAGAGATGCCTGCCATACCAGCCTGTACTCTGTAGAAGAGGCAGAGATGCCTGCCATACCAGTCTGTACTCTGTAGAAGAGGCAGAGATGCCTGCCATACTAGTCTGTACTCTGTAGAAGAGGCAGAGATGCCTGCCATACCAGCCTGTACTCTGTAGAAGAGGTAGAGATGCCTGCCATGCCAGCCTGTACTCTGCAGAAGAGGCAGAGATCCCTGCCATACCAGTCTGTACTCTATAGAAGAGGCAGAGATCCCTGCCATACCAGTCTGTACTCTGTAGAAGAGGCAGAGATGCCTGCCATACGAGCCTGTACTCTGTACAAGAGGCAGAGATGATTGCCATACCAGCCTGTACTCTGTAGAAGAGGCAGAGATGCCTGCCATACCAGCCTGTACTCTGTAGAGGAGACTGAGATGTCTGCTATAACGGTCTGTACTCTGTACAAAAGGCAGAGATTCCTGCCATACCCAAACCAGTCTGTACTCTGTAGAAGAGGCAGAGATGCATGCCATACCAGTCTGTACTCTGCAGAAGAGGCAGAGATGCCTGCCATACCAGGCTGTACTCTGTAGAATAGGCAGAGATGCCTGTCATACCAGCCTGTACTCTGTAGAAGAGGCAGAGATGCCTGCCATACCAGCCTGTACTCTGTAGAAGAGGCAGAAACGCCTGCCAAGCCAACCTGTACTCTGTAGAGGAGGCAGAGATGCCTGCCATACCAGTCTGTACTCTGTAGAAGAGGCAGAGGGGCCTGCCATACCAGCCTGTACTCTGTAGAAAAGGCAGAGGTGCCTGCCATACCAGTCTGTACTCTGCAGAAAAGGCAGAGATGCCTGCCATACCAGCCTGTACTCTGTAGAAGAGGCAGATGCCTGCCATAAAAGCCTGTACTCTGTAGAAGAGGCAGAGATGCCTGCCATACCAGCCTGTACTCTATAGAAGAGGCAGAGATGCCTGCCATACTAGCCTGTACTCTGTAGAAGAGGTAGCGACGCCTGCCAAGCCAACCTGTACTCTGTAGAAGAGGCAGAGATCCCTGCCATACCAGCCTGTACTCTATAGAAGAGGCAGAGATGCCTGCCATACTAGCCTGTACTCTGTAGAAGAGGCAGACACGCCTGCCAAGCCAACCTGTACTCTGTAGAGGAGGCAGAGATGCCTGCCATACAAGTCTGTATTCTGTAGAAAAGGCAGAGGTGCCTACCATACCAGTCTGTACGCAGTAGAAGAGGCAGAGATGCCTTCCATACCAGCCTGTACTCTGTAGAAGAGGCAGAGGTGCCTGCCATACCAGTCGTTACGCTGTAGAAGAGGCAGAGATGCCTGCCATGCCAGCCTGTACTCTGTAGAAGAGGCAGGGATGCCTGCCATACCAGCCTGTACTCTGTAGAAGAGGCAGAGATGCCTGCCATACCAGTCTGTAAGCTGTAGAAGAGGCAGAGATGCCTGCCATACCAGCCTGTACTCTGTAGAAGAGGCAGAGATGCCTGCCATACCAGTCTGTACTCTGTAGAAAAGGCAGAGGTGCCTGCCATACCAGTCTGTACTCTGTAGAAGAGGCAGAGGTGCCTGCCATACCAGTCTGTAATCTGTAGAAGAGGCTGAGGTCCCTGCCATACCAGTCTGTACTCTGCAGAAAAGGCAGAGATGCCTGCCATACCTGCCTGTACTCTGTAGAAGAGGCAGATGCCTGCCATACCACTCTGTACTCTGTAGAAAAGACAGAGGTGCCTGCCATACCAGTCTGTACTCTGTAGAAAAGGCAGAGATGCCTGCCATACCAGCCTGTACTCTGTAGAAGAGGCAGATGCCTGCCATACCAGTCTGTACTCTGTAGAAAAGGCAGAGATGCCTGCCATACCAGTCTGTACGCTGTAGAAGAGGCAGAGGTGCCTGCCATACCAGTCTGTACTCTGTAGAAGAGGCAGATGCCTGCCATACCAGCCTGTACTCTGTAGAAGAGGCAGAGATGCCTGCCATACCAGCCTGCACTCTGTAGAAGAGGCAGCGATGCCTGCCAAGCCAACCTGTACTCTGTAGAAGAGGCAGAGATGCCTGCCATACCAACCTGTACTCTGTAGAAGAGGCAGAGATGCCTGCCATACCAGTCTGTACTCTGTAGAAAAGGCAGAGGTGCCTGCTATACCAGTCTGTACTCTGTAGAAGAGGCAGTGGTGCCTGCCATACCAGTCTGTACGCTGTAGAAGAGGCAGAGGTGCCTGCCATACCAGTCTGTACTCTGTAGAAGAGGCACATGCCTGCCATACCAGCCTGTACTCTGTAGAAGAGGCAGAGGTGCCTGCCATACCAGTCTGTACTCTGTAGAAAAGGCAGAGATGCCTGCCATACCAGCCTGTACTCTGTAGAAGAGGCAGATGCCTGCCATACCAACCTGTACTCTGTAGAAGAGGCAGAGATCCCTGCCATACCAGTCTGTACTATGTAGAATAGGCAGAGATGCCTGCCATACCAGTCTAAGCGCTGTAGAAGAGGCAGAGATGCCTGCCATACCAGTCTGTACTCTGTAGAAGAGGCAGACACGCCTGCCAAGCCAACCTGTACTCTGTAGAGGAGGCAGAGATGCCTGCCATACTAGTCTATACTCTGTAGAAAAGGCAGAGGTGCCTGCCATACCAGTCTGTAATCTGTAGAAGAGGCAGAGATCCCTGCCATACCAGCCTGTACTCTGTAGAAGAGGCGGAGATGCCTGCCATACCAGTCTGTAAGCTGTAGAAGAGGCAGAGATGCCTGCCATACCAGTCTGTACGCTGAAGAAGAGGCAGAGATGCCTGCCATACCAGCCTGTACTCTGTAGAAGAGGCAGAGATCCCTGCCATACCAGTCCGTACTCTGTAGAAGAGGCAGAGATGCCTGCCATACCAGTCTGAGCGCTGTAGAAGAGGCAGAGATGCCTGCCATACCAGCCTGTACTCTGTAGAAGAGGCAGAGATCCCTGCCATTCCAGCCTGTACTCTGTAGAAGAGGCAGTGATGCCTGCCATACCAGCCTGTACTCTGTGGAAGAGGCAGAGATCCCTGCCATACCAGCCTGTACTCTGTGGAAGAGGCAGAGATCCCTGCCATACCAGCCTGTACTCTGTAGAAGAGGCAGAGATCGCTGCCATACCAGTCTGTACGCTGTAGAAGAGGCAGAGATGCCTGCCGTACCAGTCTGTACACTGTAGAAGAGGCAGAGATGCCTGCCATACCAGCCTGTACTCTGTAGAAGAGGCAGAGATGCCTGCCATACCAGTCTGTACACTGTAGAAGAGGCAGAGATGCCTGCCATACCAGTCTGTACACTGTAGAAGAGGCAGAGATGCCTGCCATGCCAGCCTGTACTCTGTAGAAGAGGCAGGGATGCCTGCCATACCAGCCTGTACTCTGTAGAAGAGGCAGAGATGCCTGCCATACCAGTCTGTAAGCTGTAGAAGAGGCAGAGATGCCTGCCATACCAGCCTGTACTCTGTAGAAGAGGCAGAGATGCCTGCCATACCAGTCTGTACTCTGTAGAAAAGGCAGAGGTGCCTGCCATACCAGTCTGTACTCTGTAGAAGAGGCAGAGGTGCCTGCCATACCAGTCTGTAATCTGTAGAAGAGGCTGAGGTCCCTGCCATACCAGTCTGTACTCTGCAGAAAAGGCAGAGATGCCTGCCATACCTGCCTGTACTCTGTAGAAGAGGCAGATGCCTGCCATACCACTCTGTACTCTGTAGAAAAGACAGAGGTGCCTGCCATACCAGTCTGTACTCTGTAGAAAAGGCAGAGATGCCTGCCATACCAGCCTGTACTCTGTAGAAGAGGCAGATGCCTGCCATACCAGTCTGTACTCTGTAGAAAAGGCAGAGATGCCTGCCATACCAGTCTGTACGCTGTAGAAGAGGCAGAGGTGCCTGCCATACCAGTCTGTACTCTGTAGAAGAGGCAGATGCCTGCCATACCAGCCTGTACTCTGTAGAAGAGGCAGAGATGCCTGCCATACCAGCCTGCACTCTGTAGAAGAGGCAGCGATGCCTGCCAAGCCAACCTGTACTCTGTAGAAGAGGCAGAGATGCCTGCCATACCAACCTGTACTCTGTAGAAGAGGCAGAGATGCCTGCCATACCAGTCTGTACTCTGTAGAAAAGGCAGAGGTGCCTGCTATACCAGTCTGTACTCTGTAGAAGAGGCAGTGGTGCCTGCCATACCAGTCTGTACGCTGTAGAAGAGGCAGAGGTGCCTGCCATACCAGTCTGTACTCTGTAGAAGAGGCACATGCCTGCCATACCAGCCTGTACTCTGTAGAAGAGGCAGAGGTGCCTGCCATACCAGTCTGTACTCTGTAGAAAAGGCAGAGATGCCTGCCATACCAGCCTGTACTCTGTAGAAGAGGCAGATGCCTGCCATACCAACCTGTACTCTGTAGAAGAGGCAGAGATCCCTGCCATACCAGTCTGTACTATGTAGAATAGGCAGAGATGCCTGCCATACCAGTCTAAGCGCTGTAGAAGAGGCAGAGATGCCTGCCATACCAGTCTGTACTCTGTAGAAGAGGCAGACACGCCTGCCAAGCCAACCTGTACTCTGTAGAGGAGGCAGAGATGCCTGCCATACCAGTCTATACTCTGTAGAAAAGGCAGAGGTGCCTGCCATACCAGTCTGTAATCTGTAGAAGAGGCAGAGATCCCTGCCATACCAGCCTGTACTCTGTAGAAGAGGCGGAGATGCCTGCCATACCAGTCTGTAAGCTGTAGAAGAGGCAGAGATGCCTGCCATACCAGTCTGTACGCTGAAGAAGAGGCAGAGATGCCTGCCATACCAGCCTGTACTCTGTAGAAGAGGCAGAGATCCCTGCCATACCAGTCCGTACTCTGTAGAAGAGGCAGAGATGCCTGCCATACCAGTCTGAGCGCTGTAGAAGAGGCAGAGATGCCTGCCATACCAGCCTGTACTCTGTAGAAGAGGCAGAGATCCCTGCCATTCCAGCCTGTACTCTGTAGAAGAGGCAGTGATGCCTGCCATACCAGCCTGTACTCTGTGGAAGAGGCAGAGATCCCTGCCATACCAGCCTGTACTCTGTAGAAGAGGCAGAGATCGCTGCCATACCAGTCTGTACGCTGTAGAAGAGGCAGAGATGCCTGCCGTACCAGTCTGTACACTGTAGAAGAGGCAGAGATGCCTGCCATACCAGCCTGTACTCTGTAGAAGAGGCAGAGATGCCTGCCATACCAGTCTGTACACTGTAGAAGAGGCAGAGATGCCTGCCATACCAGTCTGTACACTGTAGAAGAGGCAGAGATGCCTGCCATGCCAGCCTGTAATCTGTAGAAGAGGCAGGGATGCCTGCCATACCAGCCTGTACTCTGTAGAAGAGGCAGAGATGCCTGCCATACCAGTCTGTAAGCTGTAGAAGAGGCAGAGATGCCTGCCATATCAGCCTGTACTCTGTAGAAGAGGCAGAGATGCCTGCCATACCAGTCTGTACTCTGTAGAAAAGGCAGAGGTGCCTGCCATACCAGTCTGTACTCTGTAGAAGAGGCAGAGGTGCCTGCCATACCAGTCTGTAATCTGTAGAAGAGGCTGAGGTCCCTGCCATACCAGTCTGTACTCTGCAGAAAAGGCAGAGATGCCTGCCATACCTGCCTGTACTCTGTAGAAGAGGCAGATGCCTGCCATACCACTCTGTACTCTGTAGAAAAGACAGAGGTGCCTGCCATACCAGTCTGTACTCTGTAGAAAAGGCAGAGATGCCTGCCATACCAGCCTGTACTCTGTAGAAGAGGCAGATGCCTGCCATACCAGTCTGTACTCTGTAGAAAAGGCAGAGATGCCTGCCATACCAGTCTGTACGCTGTAGAAGAGGCAGAGGTGCCTGCCATACCAGTCTGTACTCTGTAGAAGAGGCAGATGCCTGCCATACCAGCCTGTACTCTGTAGAAGAGGCAGAGATGCCTGCCATACCAGCCTGCACTCTGTAGAAGAGGCAGCGATGCCTGCCAAGCCAACCTGTACTCTGTAGAAGAGGCAGAGATGCCTGCCATACCAACCTGTACTCTGTAGAAGAGGCAGAGATGCCTGCCATACCAGTCTGTACTCTGTAGAAAAGGCAGAGGTGCCTGCTATACCAGTCTGTACTCTGTAGAAGAGGCAGTGGTGCCTGCCATACCAGTCTGTACGCTGTAGAAGAGGCAGAGGTGCCTGCCATACCAGTCTGTACTCTGTAGAAGAGGCACATGCCTGCCATACCAGCCTGTACTCTGTAGAAGAGGCAGAGGTGCCTGCCATACCAGTCTGTACTCTGTAGAAAAGGCAGAGATGCCTGCCATACCAGCCTGTACTCTGTAGAAGAGGCAGATGCCTGCCATACCAACCTGTACTCTGTAGAAGAGGCAGAGATCCCTGCCATACCAGTCTGTACTATGTAGAATAGGCAGAGATGCCTGCCATACCAGTCTAAGCGCTGTAGAAGAGGCAGAGATGCCTGCCATACCAGTCTGTACTCTGTAGAAGAGGCAGACACGCCTGCCAAGCCAACCTGTACTCTGTAGAGGAGGCAGAGATGCCTGCCATACCAGTCTATACTCTGTAGAAAAGGCAGAGGTGCCTGCCATACCAGTCTGTAATCTGTAGAAGAGGCAGAGATCCCTGCCATACCAGCCTGTACTCTGTAGAAGAGGCGGAGATGCCTGCCATACCAGTCTGTAAGCTGTAGAAGAGGCAGAGATGCCTGCCATACCAGCCTGTACTCTGTAGAAGAGGCAGAGATCCCTGCCATACCAGTCCGTACTCTGTAGAAGAGGCAGAGATGCCTGCCATACCAGTCTGAGCGCTGTAGAAGAGGCAGAGATGCCTGCCATACCAGCCTGTACTCTGTAGAAGAGGCAGAGATCCCTGCCATTCCAGCCTGTACTCTGTAGAAGAGGCAGTGATGCCTGCCATACCAGCCTGTACTCTGTAGAAGAGGCAGAGATGCCTGCCATACCAGTCTGTACTCTGTAGAAAAGGCAGTGGTGCCTGCCATACCAGTCTGTACGCTGTAGAAGAGGGAGAGGTGCCTGCCATACCAGTCTGTACGCTGTAGAAGAGGCAGAGATGCCTGCCATACCAGCCTGTACTCTGTAGAAGAGGCAGAGATGCCTGCCATACCAGTCTGTACTCTGTAGAAAAGGCAGAGGTGCCTGCCATACCAGTCTGTACTCTGTAGAAGAGGCAGAGGTGCCTGCCATACCAGTCTGTACGCTGTAGAAGAGGCAGATGCCTGCCATACCAGCCTGTACTCTGTAGAAAAGGCAGAAGTGCCTGCCATGCCAGTCTGTACTCTGCAGAAAAGGCTGAGATGCCTGCCATACCAGCCTGTACTCTGTAGAAGAGGCAGATGCCTGCCATACCAGCCTGTACTCTGTAGAAGAGGCAGAGATGCCTGCCATACCAGCCTGCACTCTATAGAAGAGGTAGGGACGCCTGCCATACCAGCCTGTACTCTGTAGAAGAGGCAGAGATGCCTGACATACTAGCCTGTACTCTGTAGAAGAGGCAGACACGCCTGCCAAGCCAACCTGTACTCTGTAGAAGAGGCAGAGATCCCTGCCATACCAGTCTGTACTCTGTAGAAGAGGCAGAGATGCCTGCCATACCAGTCTGTACACTGAAGAAGAGGCAGAGATGCCTGCCACACCAGCCTGTACTCTGTAGAAGAGGCAGAGATCCCTGCCATACCCATACCGGCCTGTACTCTGTAGAAGAGGCAGAGATCCCTGCCATACCAGCCTGTACTCTGTAGAAGAGGCAGAGATGCCTGCCATACCAGTCTGTATGCTGTAGAAGAGGCAGAGATGCCTGCCATACCAGCCTGTACTCTGTAGAAGAGGCCGAGATGCCTGCCATAACAGCATGTACTCTGTAGAAGAGGCAGAGGTGCCTGCCATACCAGTCTGTACGCTGTAGAAGAGGCAGAGATGCCTGCCATGCCAGCCTGTACTCTGTAGAAGAGGCAGAGGTGCCTGCCATACCAGTCTGTACGCTGTAGAAGAGGCAGATGCCTGCCATACCAGCCTGTACTCTGTAGAAAAGGCAGAGGTGCCTGACATACCAGTCTGTACTCTGCAGAAAAGGCTGAGATGCCTGCCATACCAGCCTGTACTCTGTAGAAGAGGCAGAGATGCCTGTCATACCAGTCTGTACTCTGTAGAAAAGGCAGAGGTGCCTGCCATACCAGTCTGTACTCTGTAGAAGAGGCAGATGCCTGCCATACCAGCCTGTACGCTGTAGAAGAGGCAGAGATGCCTGCCATACCAGCCTGCACTCCATAGAAGAGGTAGCGACGCCTGCCATACCAGCCTGTACTCTGTAGAAGAGGCAGAGATGCCTGACATACTAGCCTGTACTCTGTAGAAGAGGCAGACACGCCTGCCAAGCCAACCTGTACTCTGTAGAAGAGGCAGAGATGCCTGCCATGCCAGCCTGTACTCTGTAGAAGAGGCAGAGATGCCTGCCATACCAGTCTGTACACTGAAGAAGAGGCAGAGATGCCTGCCACACCAGCCTGTACTCTGTAGAAGAGGCAGAGATCCCTGCCATACCAGCCTGTACTCTGTAGAAGAGGCAGAGATCCCTGCCATACCAGCCTGTACTCTGTAGAAGAGGCAGAGATGCCTGCCATACCAGTCTGTATGCTGTAGAAGAGGCAGAGATGCCTGCCATACCAGCCTGTACTCTGTAGAAGAGGCAGAGATCCCTGCCACACCAGCCTGTACTCTGTAGAAGAGGCAGAGATCCCTGCCATACCAGCCTGTACTCTGTAGAAGAGGCAGAGATCCCTGCCATACCAGCCTGTACTCTGTAGAAGAGGCAGAGATCCCTGCCATACCAGCCTGTACTCTGTGGAAGAGGCAGAGATCCCTGCCATACCAGCCTGTACTCTGTGGAAGAGGCAGAGATCCCTGCCATACCAGCCTGTACTCTGTAGAAGAGACAGAGATCGCTGCCATACCAGTCTGTACGCTGTAGAAGAGGCAGAGATGCCTGCCGTACCAGTCTGTACACTGTAGAAGAGGCAGAGATGCCTGCCATACCAGCCTGTACTCTGTAGAAGAGGCAGAGATGCCTGCCATACCAGTCTGTACACTGTAGAAGAGGCAGAGATGCCTGCCATACCAGCCTGTACTCTGTAGAAGAGGCAGAGATGCCTGCCATACCAGCCTGTACTCTGTAGAAGAGGCAGAGGTGCCTGCCATACCAGCCTGTACTCTGTGGAAGAGGCAGAGATCCCTGCCATACCAGCCTGTACTCTGTAGAAGAGGCAGAGATCCCTGCCATACCAGTCTGTACGCTGTAGAAGAGGCAGAGATGCCTGCCATACCAGTCTGTACACTGTAGAAGAGGCAGAGATGCCTGCCATACCAGTCTGCACGCTGTAGAAGAGGCAGAGATGCCTGCCATGCCAGCCTGTACTCTGTAGAAGAGGCAGAGATCCCTGCCATACCAGTCTGTACTCTGTAGAAGAGGCAGAGATGCCTGCCATATCAGCCTGTACTCTGTAGAAGAGGCAGAGATGCCTGCCATACCAGCCTGTACTCTGTAGAAGAGGCAGAGATCCCTGCCATACCAGCCTGTACTCTGTGGAAGAGGCAGAGATCCCTGCCATACCAGCCTGTACTCTGTGGAAGAGGCAGAGATCCCTGCCATACCAACCTGTACTCTGTAGAAGAGGCAGAGGTGCCTGCCATACCAGCCTGTACTCTATAGAAGAGGCAGAGGTGCCTGCCATACCAGCCTGTACTCTGTAGAAGAGGCAGAGATCCCTGCCATACCAGCCTGTACACTGTAGAAGAGGCAGAGATGCCTGCCATACCAGCCTGTACTCTGTAGAAGAGGCAGAGATGCCTGCCATACCAGTCTGTACACTGTAGAAGAGGCAGAGATGCCTGCCATACCAGTCTGTACGCTGTAGAAGAGGCAGAGATGCCTGCCATACCAGTCTGTACACTGTAGAAGAGGCAGAGATGCCTGCCATACCAGTCTGCATGCTGTAGAAGAGGCAGAGATGCCTGCCATACCAGTCTGTACACTGTAGAAGAGGCAGAGATGCCTGCCATACCAGTCTGCACGCTGTAGAAGAGGCAGAGATGCCTGCCATGCCAGCCTGTACTCTGTAGAAGAGGCAGAGATCCCTGCCATACCAGTCAGTACTCTGTAGAAGAGGCAGAGATCCCTGCCATACCAGCCTGTACTCTGTGGAAGAGGCAGAGATCCCTGCCATACCAGCCTGTACTCTGTAGAAGAGGCAGAGATCGCTGCCATACCAGTCTGTACGCTGTAGAAGAGGCAGAGATGCCTGCCGTACCAGTCTGTACACTGTAGAAGAGGCAGAGATGCCTGCCATACCAGCCTGTACTCTGTAGAAGAGGCAGAGATGCCTGCCATACCAGTCTGTACACTGTAGAAGAGGCAGAGATGCCTGCCATACCAGTCTGTACACTGTAGAAGAGGCAGAGATGCCTGCCATACCAGCCTGTACTCTGTAGAAGAGGCAGAGATGACTGCCATACCAGCCTGTACTCTGTAGAAGAGGCAGAGATGCCTGCCATACCAGTCTGTACACTGTAGAAGAGGCAGAGATGCCTGCCATACCAGTCTGTACGCTGTAGAAGAGGCAGAGATGCCTGCCATACCAGTCTGTACACTGTAGAAGAGGCAGAGATGCCTGCCATACCAGTCTGCATGCTGTAGAAGAGGCAGAGATGCCTGCCATACCAGTCTGTACACTGTAGAAGAGGCAGAGATGCCTGCCATACCAGTCTGCATGCTGTAGAAGAGGCAGAGATGCCTGCCATGCCAGCCTGTACTCTGTAGAAGAGGCAGAGATCCCTGCCATACCAGTCTGTACTCTGTAGAAGAGGCAGAGATGCCTGCCATACCAGCCTGTACTCTGTAGAAGAGGCAGAGATCCCTGCCATACCAGCCTGTACTCTGTGGAAGAGGCAGAGATCCCTGCCATACCAGCCTGTACTCTGTGGAAGAGGCAGAGATCCCTGCCATACCAGCCTGTACTCTGTAGAAGAGGCAGAGGTGCCTGCCATACCAGCCTGTACTCTGTAGAAGAGGCAGAGGTGCCTGCCATACCAGCCTGTACTCTGCGGAAGAGGCAGAGATGCCTGCCATACCAGCCTGTACTCTGTGGAAGAGGCAGAGATCCCTGCCATACCATTCTGTACGCTGTAGAAGAGGCATAGATGCCTGCCATACCAGCCTGTACTCTGTGGAAGAGGCAGAGGTGCCTGCCATACCAGCCTGTACTCTGTAGAAGAGGCAGAGATCCCTGCCATACCAGCCTGTACTCTGTGGAAGAGGCAGAGATCCCTGCCATACCATTCTGTACTCTGTAGAAGAGGCAGAGGTGCCTGCCATACCAGCCTGTACTCTGTAGAGGAGGCAGAGGTGCCTGCCATACCAGTCTGTACTCTGTAGAAGAGGCAGAGGTGCCTGCCATACCAGTCTGTACTCTGTAGAAGAGGCAGAGGTGCCTGCCATACCAGCCTGTACTCTGTAGAGGAGGCAGAGGTGCCTGCCATACCAGTCTGTAGTCTGTAGAAGAGGCAGAGGTGCCTGCCATACCAGTCTGTACTCTGTAGAAGAGGCAGAGGTGCCTGCCATACCAGCCTGTACTCTGTAGAAGAGGCAGAGGTGCCTGCCATACCAGTCTGTACTCTGTAGAAGAGGCAGAGGTGCCTGCCATACCAGCCTGTACTCTGTGGAAGAGGCATAGATGCCTGCCATACCAGCCTGTACTCTGTAGAAGAGGCAGAGATGCCTGCCATACCAGCCTGTACTCTGTAGAAGAGGCAGAGGTGCCTGCCATACCAGCCTGTACTCTGTGGAAGAGGCAGAGATCCCTGCCATACCAGCCTGTACTCTGTAGAAGAGGCAGAGATCCCTGCCATACCAGTCTGTACGCTGTAGAAGAGGCAGAGATGCCTGCCATACCAGTCTGCACGCTGTAGAAGAGGCAGAGATGCCTGCCATGCCAGCCTGTACTCTGTAGAAGAGGCAGAGATCCCTGCCATACCAGTCTGTACTCTGTAGAAGAGGCAGAGATGCCTGCCATATCAGCCTGTACTCTGTAGAAGAGGCAGAGATGCCTGCCATACCAGCCTGTACTCTGTAGAAGAGGCAGAGATCCCTGCCATACCAGCCTGTACTCTGTGGAAGAGGCAGAGATCCCTGCCATACCAGCCTGTACTCTGTGGAAGAGGCAGAGATCCCTGCCATACCAACCTGTACTCTGTAGAAGAGGCAGAGGTGCCTGCCATACCAGCCTGTACTCTATAGAAGAGGCAGAGGTGCCTGCCATACCAGCCTGTACTCTGTAGAAGAGGCAGAGATCCCTGCCATACCAGCCTGTACTCTGTAGAAGAGGCAGAGATCCCTGCCATACCAGCCTGTACTCTGTGGAAGAGGCAGAGATCCCTGCCATACCAGCCTGTACACTGTAGAAGAGGCAGAGATGCCTGCCATACCAGCCTGTACTCTGTAGAAGAGGCAGAGATGCCTGCCATACCAGTCTGTACACTGTAGAAGAGGCAGAGATGCCTGCCATACCAGCCTGTACTCTGTAGAAGAGGCAGAGATGCCTGCCATACCAGCCTGTACTCTGTAGAAGAGGCAGAGGTGCCTGCCATACCAGCCTGTACTCTGTGGAAGAGGCAGAGATCCCTGCCATACCAGTCTGTACGCTGTAGAAGAGGCAGAGATGCCTGCCATACCAGTCTGTACACTGTAGAAGAGGCAGAGGTGCCTGCCATACCAGCCTGTACTCTGTGGAAGAGGCAGAGATCCCTGCCATACCAGCCTGTACTCTGTAGAAGAGGCAGAGATCCCTGCCATACCAGTCTGTACGCTGTAGAAGAGGCAGAGATGCCTGCCATACCAGTCTGTACACTGTAGAAGAGGCAGAGATGCCTGCCATACCAGTCTGCACGCTGTAGAAGAGGCAGAGATGCCTGCCATGCCAGCCTGTACTCTGTAGAAGAGGCAGAGATCCCTGCCATACCAGTCTGTACTCTGTAGAAGAGGCAGAGATGCCTGCCATATCAGCCTGTACTCTGCAGAAGAGGCAGAGATGCCTGTCATACCAGCCTGTACTCTGTAGAAGAGGCAGAGATCCCTGCCATACCAGTCTGTACTCTGTAGAAGAGGCAGAGATGCCTGCCATGCCAGCCTGTACTCTGTAGAAGAGGCAGAGATCCCTGCCATACCAGTCTGTACTCTGTAGAAGAGGCAGAGATGCCTGCCATATCAGCCTGTACTCTGTAGAAGAGGCAGAGATGCCTGCCATACCAGCCTGTACTCTGTAGAAGAGGCAGAGATCCCTGCCATACCAGCCTGTACTCTGTGGAAGAGGCAGAGATCCCTGCCATACCATTCTGTACGCTGTAGAAGAGGCAGAGATCCCTGCCATACCAGCCTGTACTCTGTGGAAGAGGCAGAGATCCCTGCCATACCAGCCTGTACTCTGTGGAAGAGGCAGAGATCCCTGCCATACCATTCTGTACTCTGTAGAAGAGGCAGAGGTGCCTGCCATACCAGCCTGTACTCTGTAGAAGAGGCAGAGATCCCTGCCATACCAGCCTGTACTCTGTGGAAGAGGCAGAGATCCCTGCCATACCAGCCTGTACTCTGTGGAAGAGGCAGAGATCCCTGCCATACCAGCCTGTACTCTGTAGAAGAGGCAGAGATCGCTGCCATACCAGTCTGTACGCTGTAGAAGAGGCAGAGATGCCTGCCGTACCAGTCTGTACACTGTAGAAGAGGCAGAGATGCCTGCCATACCAGCCTGTACTCTGTAGAAGAGGCAGAGATGCCTGCCATACCAGTCTGTACACTGTAGAAGAGGCAGAGATGCCTGCCATACCAGTCTGTACACTGTAGAAGAGGCAGAGATGCCTGCCATACCAGCCTGTACTCTGTAGAAGAGGCAGAGATGCCTGCCATACCAGCCTGTACTCTGTAGAAGAGGCAGAGATGCCTGCCATACCAGTCTGTACACTGTAGAAGAGGCAGAGATGCCTGCCATACCAGTCTGTACGCTGTAGAAGAGGCAGAGATGCCTGCCATACCAGTCTGTACACTGTAGAAGAGGCAGAGATGCCTGCCATACCAGTCTGCATGCTGTAGAAGAGGCAGAGATGCCTGCCATACCAGTCTGTACACTGTAGAAGAGGCAGAGATGCCTGCCATACCAGTCTGCATGCTGTAGAAGAGGCAGAGATGCCTGCCATGCCAGCCTGTACTCTGTAGAAGAGGCAGAGATCCCTGCCATACCAGTCTGTACTCTGTAGAAGAGGCAGAGATGCCTGCCATACCAGCCTGTACTCTGTAGAAGAGGCAGAGATCCCTGCCATACCAGCCTGTACTCTGTGGAAGAGGCAGAGATCCCTGCCATACCAGCCTGTACTCTGTGGAAGAGGCAGAGATCCCTGCCATACCAGCCTGTACTCTGTAGAAGAGGCAGAGGTGCCTGCCATACCAGCCTGTACTCTGTAGAAGAGGCAGAGGTGCCTGCCATACCAGCCTGTACTCTGCGGAAGAGGCAGAGATGCCTGCCATACCAGCCTGTACTCTGTGGAAGAGGCAGAGATCCCTGCCATTCCATTCTGTACGCTGTAGAAGAGGCATAGATGCCTGCCATACCAGCCTGTACTCTGTGGAAGAGGCAGAGGTGCCTGCCATACCAGCCTGTACTCTGTAGAAGAGGCAGAGATCCCTGCCATACCATTCTGTACTCTGTAGAAGAGGCAGAGGTGCCTGCCATACCAGCCTGTACTCTGTAGAGGAGGCAGAGGTGCCTGCCATACCAGTCTGTACTCTGTAGAAGAGGCAGAGGTGCCTGCCATACCAGTCTGTACTCTGTAGAAGAGGCAGAGGTGCCTGCCATACCAGCCTGTACTCTGTAGAGGAGGCAGAGGTGCCTGCCATACCAGTCTGTACTCTGTAGAAGAGGCAGAGGTGCCTGCCATACCAGTCTGTACTCTGTAGAAGAGGCAGAGGTGCCTGCCATACCAGCCTGTACTCTGTAGAAGAGGCAGAGGTGCCTGCCATACCAGTCTGTACTCTGTAGAAGAGGCAGAGGTGCCTGCCATACCAGCCTGTACTCTGTGGAAGAGGCATAGATGCCTGCCATACCAGCCTGTACTCTGTAGAAGAGGCAGAGATGCCTGCCATACCAGCCTGTACTCTGTAGAAGAGGCAGAGGTGCCTGCCATACCAGCCTGTACTCTGTGGAAGAGGCAGAGATCCCTGCCATACCAGCCTGTACTCTGTAGAAGAGGCAGAGATCCCTGCCATACCAGTCTGTACGCTGTAGAAGAGGCAGAGATGCCTGCCATACCAGTCTGCACGCTGTAGAAGAGGCAGAGATGCCTGCCATGCCAGCCTGTACTCTGTAGAAGAGGCAGAGATCCCTGCCATACCAGTCTGTACTCTGTAGAAGAGGCAGAGATGCCTGCCATATCAGCCTGTACTCTGTAGAAGAGGCAGAGATGCCTGCCATACCAGCCTGTACTCGGTAGAAGAGGCAGAGATCCCTGCCATACCAGCCTGTACTCTGTGGAAGAGGCAGAGATCCCTGCCATACCAGCCTGTACTCTGTGGAAGAGGCAGAGATCCCTGCCATACCAACCTGTACTCTGTAGAAGAGGCAGAGGTGCCTGCCATACCAGCCTGTACTCTATAGAAGAGGCAGAGGTGCCTGCCATACCAGCCTGTACTCTGTAGAAGAGGCAGAGATCCCTGCCATACCAGCCTGTACTCTGTAGAAGAGGCAGAGATCCCTGCCATACCAGCCTGTACACTGTAGAAGAGGCAGAGATGCCTGCCATACCAGCCTGTACTCTGTAGAAGAGGCAGAGATGCCTGCCATACCAGTCTGTACACTGTAGAAGAGGCAGAGATGCCTGCCATACCAGCCTGTACTCTGTAGAAGAGGCAGAGATGCCTGCCATACCAGCCTGTACTCTGTAGAAGAGGCAGAGGTGCCTGCCATACCAGCCTGTACTCTGTGGAAGAGGCAGAGATCCCTGCCATACCAGTCTGTACGCTGTAGAAGAGGCAGAGATGCCTGCCATACCAGTCTGTACACTGTAGAAGAGGCAGAGGTGCCTGCCATACCAGCCTGTACTCTGTGGAAGAGGCAGAGATCCCTGCCATACCAGCCTGTACTCTGTAGAAGAGGCAGAGATCCCTGCCATACCAGTCTGTACGCTGTAGAAGAGGCAGAGATGCCTGCCATACCAGTCTGTACACTGTAGAAGAGGCAGTGATGCCTGCCATACCAGTCTGCACGCTGTAGAAGAGGCAGAGATGCCTGCCATGCCAGCCTGTACTCTGTAGAAGAGGCAGAGATCCCTGCCATACCAGTCTGTACTCTGTAGAAGAGGCAGAGATGCCTGCCATATCAGCCTGTACTCTGTAGAAGAGGCAGAGATGCCTGCCATACCAGCCTGTACTCTGTAGAAGAGGCAGAGATCCCTGCCATACCAGTCTGTACTCTGTAGAAGAGGCAGAGATGCCTGCCATGCCAGCCTGTACTCTGTAGAAGAGGCAGAGATCCCTGCCATACCAGTCTGTACTCTGTAGAAGAGGCAGAGATGCCTGCCATATCAGCCTGTACTCTGTAGAAGAGGCAGAGATGCCTGCCATACCAGCCTGTACTGTGTAGAAGAGGCAGAGATCCCTGCCATACCAGCCTGTATTCTGTGGAAGAGGCAGAGATCCCTGCCATACCATTCTGTACGCTGTAGAAGAGGCAGAGATCCCTGCCATACCAGCCTGTACTCTGTGGAAGAGGCAGAGATCCCTGCCATACCAGCCTGTACTCTGTGGAAGAGGCAGAGATCCCTGCCATACCATTCTGTACTCTGTAGAAGAGGCAGAGATCCCTGCCATACCAGTCTGTACGCTGTAGAAGAGGCAGAGATGCCTGCCATACCAGTCTGTACACTGTAGAAGAGGCAGAGATGCCTGCCATACCAGCCTGTACTCTGTAGAAGAGGCAGAGATCCCTGCCATACCAGCCTGTACTCTGTGGAAGAGGCAGAGATCCCTGCCATACCAGCCTGTACTCTGTGGAAGAGGCAGAGATCCCTGCCATACCAGCCTGTACTCTGTAGAAGAGGCAGAGGTGCCTGCCATACCAGCCTGTACTCTGTAGAAGAGGCAGAGGTGCCTGCCATACCAGCCTGTACTCTGCGGAAGAGGCAGAGATGCCTGCCATACCAGCCTGTACTCTGTGGAAGAGGCAGAGATCCCTGCCATACCATTCTGTACGCTGTAGAAGAGGCATAGATGCCTGCCATACCAGCCTGTACTCTGTAGAAGAGGCAGAGATCCCTGCCATACCATTCTGTACTCTGTAGAAGAGGCAGAGGTGCCTGCCATACCAGCCTGTACTCTGTAGAGGAGGCAGAGGTGCCTGCCATACCAGTCTGTACTCTGTAGAAGAGGCAGAGGTGCCTGCCATACCAGTCTGTACTCTGTAGAAGAGGCAGAGGTGCCTGCCATACCAGCCTGTACTCTGTAGAGGAGGCAGAGGTGCCTGCCATACCAGTCTGTACTCTGTAGAAGAGGCAGAGGTGCCTGCCATACCAGTCTGTACTCTGTAGAAGAGGCAGAGGTGCCTGCCATACCAGCCTGTACTCTGTAGAAGAGGCAGAGGTGCCTGCCATACCAGTCTGTACTCTGTAGAAGAGGCAGAGGTGCCTGCCATACCAGCCTGTACTCTGTGGAAGAGGCATAGATGCCTGCCATACCAGTCTGTACTCTGTAGAAGAGGCAGAGGTGCCTGCCATACCAGTCTGTACTCTGTAGAAGAGGCAGAGGTGCCTGCCATACCAGCCTGTACTCTGTAGAAGAGGCAGAGGTGCCTGCCATACCAGTCTGTACTCTGTAGAAGAGGCAGAGGTGCCTGCCATACCAGCCTGTACTCTGTGGAAGAGGCATAGATGCCTGCCATACCAGCCTGTACTCTGTAGAAGAGGCAGAGATGCCTGCCATACCAGCCTGTACTCTGTAGAAGAGGCAGAGGTGCCTGCCATACCAGCCTGTACTCTGTTGAAGAGGCAGAGATCCCTGCCATACCAGCCTGTACTCTGTAGAAGAGGCAGAGATCCCTGCCATACCAGTCTGTACGCTGTAGAAGAAGCAGAGATGCCTGCCATACCAGTCTGCACGCTGTAGAAGAGGCAGAGATGCCTGCCATGCCAGCCTGTACTCTGTAGAAGAGGCAGAGATCCCTGCCATACCAGTCTGTACTCTGTAGAAGAGGCAGAGATGCCTGCCATATCAGCCTGTACTCTGTAGAAGAGGCAGAGATGCCTGCCATACCAGCCTGTACTCTGTAGAAGAGGCAGAGATGCCTGCCATATCAGCCTGTACTCTGTAGAAGAGGCAGAGATCCCTGCCATACCAGCCTGTACTCTGTGGAAGAGGCAGAGATCCCTGCCATACCAGCCTGTACTCTGTGGAAGAGGCAGAGATCCCTGCCATACCAACCTGTACTCTGTAGAAGAGGCAGAGGTGCCTGCCATACCAGCCTGTACTCTATAGAAGAGGCAGAGGTGCCTGCCATACCAGCCTGTACTCTGTAGAAGAGGCAGAGATCCCTGCCATACCAGCCTGTACTCTGTAGAAGAGGCAGAGATCCCTGCCATACCAGCCTGTACACTGTAGAAGAGGCAGAGATGCCTGCCATACCAGCCTGTACTCTGTAGAAGAGGCAGAGATGCCTGCCATACCAGTCTGTACACTGTAGAAGAGGCAGAGATGCCTGCCATACCAGCCTGTACTCTGTAGAAGAGGCAGAGATGCCTGCCATACCAGCCTGTACTCTGTAGAAGAGGCAGAGGTGCCTGCCATACCAGCCTGTACTCTGTGGAAGAGGCAGAGATCCCTGCCATACCAGCCTGTACTCTGTAGAAGAGGCAGAGATCCCTGCCATACCAGTCTGTACGCTGTAGAAGAGGCAGAGATGCCTGCCATACCAGTCTGTACACTGTAGAAGAGGCAGTGATGCCTGCCATACCAGTCTGCACGCTGTAGAAGAGGCAGAGATGCCTGCCATGCCAGCCTGTACTCTGTAGAAGAGGCAGAGATCCCTGCCATACCAGTCTGTACTCTGTAGAAGAGGCAGAGATGCCTGCCATATCAGCCTGTAGTCTGTAGAAGAGGCAGAGATGCCTGCCATACCAGCCTGTACTCTGTAGAAGAGGCAGAGATCCCTGCCATACCAGTCTGTACTCTGTAGAAGAGGCAGAGATGCCTGCCATGCCAGCCTGTACTCTGTAGAAGAGGCAGAGATCCCTGCCATACCAGTCTGTACTCTGTAGAAGAGGCAGAGATGCCTGCCATATCAGCCTGTACTCTGTAGAAGAGGCAGAGATGCCTGCCATACCAGCCTGTACTGTGTAGAAGAGGCAGAGATCCCTGCCATACCAGCCTGTATTCTGTGGAAGAGGCAGAGATCCCTGCCATACCATTCTGTACGCTGTAGAAGAGGCAGAGATCCCTGCCATACCAGCCTGTACTCTGTGGAAGAGGCAGAGATCCCTGCCATACCAGCCTGTACTCTGTGGAAGAGGCAGAGATCCCTGCCATACCATTCTGTACTCTGTAGAAGAGGCAGAGATCCCTGCCATACCAGTCTGTACGCTGTAGAAGAGGCAGAGATGCCTGCCATACCAGTCTGTACACTGTAGAAGAGGCAGAGATGCCTGCCATACCAGCCTGTACTCTGTAGAAGAGGCAGAGATCCCTGCCATACCAGCCTGTACTCTGTGGAAGAGGCAGAGATCCCTGCCATACCAGCCTGTACTCTGTGGAAGAGGCAGAGATCCCTGCCATACCAGCCTGTACTCTGTAGAAGAGGCAGAGGTGCCTGCCATACCAGCCTGTACTCTGTAGAAGAGGCAGAGGTGCCTGCCATACCAGCCTGTACTCTGCGGAAGAGGCAGAGATGCCTGCCATACCAGCCTGTACTCTGTGGAAGAGGCAGAGATCCCTGCCATACCATTCTGTACGCTGTAGAAGAGGCATAGATGCCTGCCATACCAGCCTGTACTCTGTAGAAGAGGCAGAGATCCCTGCCATACCATTCTGTACTCTGTAGAAGAGGCAGAGGTGCCTGCCATACCAGCCTGTACTCTGTAGAGGAGGCAGAGGTGCCTGCCATACCAGTCTGTACTCTGTAGAAGAGGCAGAGGTGCCTGCCATACCAGTCTGTACTCTGTAGAAGAGGCAGAGGTGCCTGCCATACCAGCCTGTACTCTGTAGAGGAGGCAGAGGTGCCTGCCATACCAGTCTGTACTCTGTAGAAGAGGCAGAGGTGCCTGCCATACCAGTCTGTACTCTGTAGAAGAGGCAGAGGTGCCTGCCATACCAGCCTGTACTCTGTAGAAGAGGCAGAGGTGCCTGCCATACCAGTCTGTACTCTGTAGAAGAGGCAGAGGTGCCTGCCATACCAGCCTGTACTCTGTGGAAGAGGCATAGATGCCTGCCATACCAGCCTGTACTCTGTAGAAGAGGCAGAGATGCCTGCCATACCAGCCTGTACTCTGTAGAAGAGGCAGAGGTGCCTGCCATACCAGCCTGTACTCTGTGGAAGAGGCAGAGATCCCTGCCATACCAGCCTGTACTCTGTAGAAGAGGCAGAGATCCCTGCCATACCAGTCTGTACGCTGTAGAAGAGGCAGAGATGCCTGCCATACCAGTCTGCACGCTGTAGAAGAGGCAGAGATGCCTGCCATGCCAGCCTGTACTCTGTAGAAGAGGCAGAGATCCCTGCCATACCAGTCTGTACTCTGTAGAAGAGGCAGAGATGCCTGCCATATCAGCCTGTACTCTGTAGAAGAGGCAGAGATGCCTGCCATACCAGCCTGTACTCTGTAGAAGAGGCAGAGATCCCTGCCATACCAGCCTGTACTCTGTGGAAGAGGCAGAGATCCCTGCCATACCAGCCTGTACTCTGTGGAAGAGGCAGAGATCCCTGCCATACCAACCTGTACTCTGTAGAAGAGGCAGAGGTGCCTGCCATACCAGCCTGTACTCTATAGAAGAGGCAGAGGTGCCTGCCATACCAGCCTGTACTCTGTAGAAGAGGCAGAGATCCCTGCCATACCAGCCTGTACTCTGTAGAAGAGGCAGAGATCCCTGCCATACCAGCCTGTACTCTGTGGAAGAGGCAGAGATCCCTGCCATACCAGTCTGTACGCTGTAGAAGAGGCAGAGATGCCTGCCATACCATTCTGTACGCTGTAGAAGAGGCAGAGATGCCTGCCATACCAGTCTGTACACTGTAGAAGAGGCAGAGATGCCTGCCATACCAGCCTGTACTCTGTAGAAGAGGCAGAGATGCCTGCCATACCAGCCTGTACTCTGTAGAAGAGGCAGAGGTGCCTGCCATACCAGCCTGTACTCTGTGGAAGAGGCAGAGATCCCTGCCATACCAGTCTGTACGCTGTAGAAGAGGCAGAGATGCCTGCCATACCAGTCTGTACACTGTAGAAGAGGCAGAGGTGCCTGCCATACCAGCCTGTACTCTGTGGAAGAGGCAGAGATCCCTGCCATACCAGCCTGTACTCTGTAGAAGAGGCAGAGATCCCTGCCATACCAGTCTGTACGCTGTAGAAGAGGCAGAGATGCCTGCCATACCAGTCTGTACACTGTAGAAGAGGCAGAGATGCCTGCCATACCAGTCTGCACGCTGTAGAAGAGGCAGAGATGCCTGCCATGCCAGCCTGTACTCTGTAGAAGAGGCAGAGATCCCTGCCATACCAGTCTGTACTCTGTAGAAGAGGCAGAGATGCCTGCCATATCAGCCTGTACTCTGTAGAAGAGGCAGAGATGCCTGCCATACCAGCCTGTACTCTGTAGAAGAGGCAGAGATCCCTGCCATACCAGTCTGTACTCTGTAGAAGAGGCAGAGATGCCTGCCATGCCAGCCTGTACTCTGTAGAAGAGGCAGAGATCCCTGCCATACCAGTCTGTACTCTGTAGAAGAGGCAGAGATGCCTGCCATATCAGCCTGTACTCTGTAGAAGAGGCAGAGATGCCTGCCATACCAGCCTGTACTCTGTAGAAGAGGCAGAGATCCCTGCCATACCAGCCTGTATTCTGTGGAAGAGGCAGAGATCCCTGCCATACCATTCTGTACGCTGTAGAAGAGGCAGAGATCCCTGCCATACCAGCCTGTACTCTGTGGAAGAGGCAGAGATCCCTGCCATACCAGCCTGTACTCTGTGGAAGAGGCAGAGATCCCTGCCATACCATTCTGTACTCTGTAGAAGAGGCAGAGATCCCTGCCATACCAGTCTGTACGCTGTAGAAGAGGCAGAGATGCCTGCCATACCAGTCTGTACGCTGTAGAAGAGGCAGAGATGCCTGCCATACCAGTCTGCACGCTGTAGAAGAGGCAGAGATGCCTGCCATGCCAGCCTGTACTCTGTAGAAGAGGCAGAGATCCCTGCCATACCAGTCTGTACTCTGTAGAAGAGGCAGAGATGCCTGCCATATCAGCCTGTACTCTGTAGAAGAGGCAGAGATGCCTGCCATACCAGCCTGTACTCTGTAGAAGAGGCAGAGATCCCTGCCATACCAGTCTGTACTCTGTAGAAGAGGCAGAGATGCCTGCCATACCAGCCTGTACTCTGTAGAAGAGGCAGAGATCCCTGCCATACCAGCCTGTACTCTGTAGAAGAGGCAGAGATCCCTGCCATACCAGTCTGTACTCTGTAGAAGAGGCAGAGATGCCTGCCATGCCAGCCTGTACTCTGTAGAAGAGGCAGAGATCCCTGCCATACCAGTCTGTACTCTGTAGAAGAGGCAGAGATGCCTGCCATATCAGCCTGTACTCTGTAGAAGAGGCAGAGATGCCTGCCATACCAGCCTGTACTCTGTAGAAGAGGCAGAGATCCCTGCCATACCAGCCTGTATTCTGTGGAAGAGGCAGAGATCCCTACCATACCATTCTGTACGCTGTAGAAGAGGCAGAGATCCCTGCCATACCAGCCTGTACTCTGTGGAAGAGGCAGAGATCCCTGCCATACCAGCCTGTACTCTGTGGAAGAGGCAGAGATCCCTGCCATACCATTCTGTACTCTGTAGAAGAGGCAGAGATCCCTGCCATACCAGTCTGTACGCTGTAGAAGAGGCAGAGATGCCTGCCATACCAGTCTGTACACTGTAGAAGAGGCAGAGATGCCTGCCATACCAGTCTGCACGCTGTAGAAGAGGCAGAGATGCCTGCCATGCCAGCCTGTACTCTGTAGAAGAGGCAGAGATGCCTGCCATACCAGCCTGTACTCTGTAGAAGAGGCAGAGATCCCTGCCATACCAGTCTGTACTCTGTAGAAGAGGCAGAGATGCCTGCCATACCAGCCTGTACTCTGTAGAAGAGGCAGAGATCCCTGCCATACCAGCCTGTACTCTGTAGAAGAGGCAGAGATGCCTGCCATACCAGCCTGTACTCTGTAGAAGAGGCAGAGATCCCTGCCATACCAGTCTGTACTCTGTAGAAGAGGCAGAGATGCCTGCCATATCAGCCTGTACTCTGTAGAAGAGGCAGAGATGCCTGCCATACCAGCCTGTACTCTGTAGAAGAGGCAGAGATCCCTGCCATACCAGCCTGTACTCTGTGGAAGAGGCAGAGATCCCTGCCATACCATTCTGTACGCTGTAGAAGAGGCAGAGATCCCTGCCATACCAGCCTGTACTCTGTGGAAGAGGCAGAGATCCCTGCCATACCAGCCTGTACTCTGTGGAAGAGGCAGAGATCCCTGCCATACCATTCTGTACTCTGTAGAAGAGGCAGAGGTGCCTGCCATACCAGCCTGTACTCTGTAGAAGAGGCAGAGATCCCTGCCATACCAGCCTGTACTCTGTGGAAGAGGCAGAGATCCCTGCCATACCAGCCTGTACTCTGTGGAAGAGGCAGAGATCCCTGCCATACCAGCCTGTACTCTGTAGAAGAGGCAGAGATCGCTGCCATACCAGTCTGTACACTGTAGAAGAGGCAGAGATGCCTGCCATACCAGTCTGTACACTGTAGAAGAGGCAGAGATGCCTGCCATACCAGCCTGTACTCTGTAGAAGAGGCAGAGATGCCTGCCATACCAGCCTGTACTCTGTAGAAGAGGCAGAGGTGCCTGCCATACCAGCCTGTACTCTGTGGAAGAGGCAGAGATCCCTGCCATACCAGCCTGTACTCTGTAGAAGAGGCAGAGATCCCTGCCATACCAGTCTGTACGCTGTAGAAGAGGCAGAGATGCCTGCCATACCAGTCTGCATGCTGTAGAAGAGGCAGAGATGCCTGCCATGCCAGCCTGTACTCTGTAGAAGAGGCAGAGATCCCTGCCATACCAGTCTGTACTCTGTAGAAGAGGCAGAGATGCCTGCCATACCAGCCTGTACTCTGTAGAAGAGGCAGAGATCCCTGCCATACCAGCCTGTACTCTGTGGAAGAGGCAGAGATCCCTGCCATACCAGCCTGTACTCTGTGGAAGAGGCAGAGATCCCTGCCATACCAGCCTGTACTCTGTAGAAGAGGCAGAGGTGCCTGCCATACCAGCCTGTACTCTGTAGAAGAGGCAGAGGTGCCTGCCATACCAGCCTGTACTCTGCGGAAGAGGCAGAGATGCCTGCCATACCAGCCTGTACTCTGTGGAAGAGGCAGAGATCCCTGCCATACCATTCTGTACTCTGTAGAAGAGGCAGAGGTGCCTGCCATACCAGCCTGTACTCTGTAGAGGAGGCAGAGGTGCCTGCCATACCAGTCTGTACTCTGTAGAAGAGGCAGAGGTGCCTGCCATACCAGTCTGTACTCTGTAGAAGAGGCAGAGGTGCCTGCCATACCAGCCTGTACTCTGTGGAAGAGGCATAGATGCCTGCCATACCAGCCTGTACTCTGTAGAAGAGGCAGAGATGCCTGCCATACCATTCTGTACTCTGTAGAAGAGGCAGAGGTGCCTGCCCTACCAGCCTGTACTCTGTGGAAGAGGCATAGATGCCTGCCATACCAGCCTGTACTCTGTAGAAGAGGCAGAGATGCCTGCCATACCAGCCTGTACTCTGTGGAAGAGGCAGAGATCCCTGCCATACCAGCCTGTACTCTGTAGAAGAGGCAGAGATCCCTGCCATACCAGTCTGTACGCTGTAGAAGAGGCAGAGATGCCTGCCATACCAGTCTGCACGCTGTAGAAGAGGCAGAGATGCCTGCCATGCCAGCCTGTACTCTGTAGAAGAGGCAGAGATCCCTGCCATACCAGTCTGTACTCTGTAGAAGAGGCAGAGATGCCTGCCATATCAGCCTGTACTCTGTAGAAGAGGCAGAGATGCCTGCCATACCAGCCTGTACTCTGTAGAAGAGGCAGAGATCCCTGCCATACCAGCCTGTACTCTGTGGAAGAGGCAGAGATCCCTGCCATACCAGCCTGTACTCTGTGGAAGATGCAGAGATCCCTGCCATACCAACCTGTACTCTGTAGAAGAGGCAGAGGTGCCTGCCATACCAGCCTGTACTCTATAGAAGAGGCAGAGGTGCCTGCCATACCAGCCTGTACTCTGTAGAAGAGGCAGAGATCCCTGCCATACCAGCCTGTACTCTGTAGAAGAGGCAGAGATCCCTGCCATACCAGCCTGTACTCTGTGGAAGAGGCAGAGATCCCTGCCATACCAGCCTGTACACTGTAGAAGAGGCAGAGATGCCTGCCATACCAGCCTGTACTCTGTAGAAGAGGCAGAGATGCCTGCCATACCAGTCTGTACACTGTAGAAGAGGCAGAGATGCCTGCCATACCAGCCTGTACTCTGTAGAAGAGGCAGAGATGCCTGCCATACCAGCCTGTACTCTGTAGAAGAGGCAGAGGTGCCTGCCATACCAGCCTGTACTCTGTGGAAGAGGCAGAGATCCCTGCCATACCAGTCTGTACGCTGTAGAAGAGGCAGAGATGCCTGCCATACCAGTCTTTACACTGTAGAAGAGGCAGAGGTGCCTGCCATACCAGCCTGTACTCTGTGGAAGAGGCAGAGATCCCTGCCATACCAGCCTGTACTCTGTAGAAGAGGCAGAGATCCCTGCCATACCAGTCTGTACGCTGTAGAAGAGGCAGAGATGCCTGCCATACCAGTCTGTACACTGTAGAAGAGGCAGAGATGCCTGCCATACCAGTCTGCACGCTGTAGAAGAGGCAGAGATGCCTGCCATGCCAGCCTGTACTCTGTAGAAGAGGCAGAGATCCCTGCCATACCAGTCTGTACTCTGTAGAAGAGGCAGAGATGCCTGCCATATCAGCCTGTACTCTGCAGAAGAGGCAGAGATGCCTGTCATACCAGCCTGTACTCTGTAGAAGAGGCAGAGATCCCTGCCATACCAGTCTGTACTCTGTAGAAGAGGCAGAGATGCCTGCCATGCCAGCCTGTACTCTGTAGAAGAGGCAGAGATCCCTGCCATACCAGTCTGTACTCTGTAGAAGAGGCAGAGATGCCTGCCATATCAGCCTGTACTCTGTAGAAGAGGCAGAGATGCCTGCCATACCAGCCTGTACTCTGTAGAAGAGGCAGAGATCCCTGCCATACCAGCCTGTACTCTGTGGAAGAGGCAGAGATCCCTGCCATACCATTCTGTACGCTGTAGAAGAGGCAGAGATCCCTGCCATACCAGCCTGTACTCTGTGGAAGAGGCAAAGATCCCTGCCATACCAGCCTGTACTCTGTGGAAGAGGCAGAGATCCCTGCCATACCATTCTGTACTCTGTAGAAGAGGCAGAGGTGCCTGCCATACCAGCCTGTACTCTGTAGAAGAGGCAGAGATCCCTGCCATACCAGCCTGTACTCTGTGGAAGAGGCAGAGATCCCTGCCATACCAGCCTGTACTCTGTGGAAGAGGCAGAGATCCCTGCCATACCAGCCTGTACTCTGTAGAAGAGGCAGAGATCGCTGCCATACCAGTCTGTACGCTGTAGAAGAGGCAGAGATGCCTGCCGTACCAGTCTGTACACTGTAGAAGAGGCAGAGATGCCTGCCATACCAGCCTGTACTCTGTAGAAGAGGCAGAGATGCCTGCCATACCAGTCTGTACACTGTAGAAGAGGCAGAGATGCCTGCCATACCAGTCTGTACACTGTAGAAGAGGCAGAGATGCCTGCCATACCAGTCTGCATGCTGTAGAAGAGGCAGAGATGCCTGCCATACCAGTCTGTACACTGTAGAAGAGGCAGAGATGCCTGCCATACCAGTCTGCATGCTGTAGAAGAGGCAGAGATGCCTGCCATGCCAGCCTGTACTCTGTAGAAGAGGCAGAGATCCCTGCCATACCAGTCTGTACTCTGTAGAAGAGGCAGAGATGCCTGCCATACCAGCCTGTACTCTGTAGAAGAGGCAGAGATGCCTGCCATACCAGTCTGTACACTGTAGAAGAGGCAGAGATGCCTGCCATACCAGTCTGTACGCTGTAGAAGAGGCAGAGATGCCTGCCATACCAGTCTGTACACTGTAGAAGAGGCAGAGATGCCTGCCATACCAGTCTGCATGCTGTAGAAGAGGCAGAGATGCCTGCCATACCAGTCTGTACACTGTAGAAGAGGCAGAGATGCCTGCCATACCAGTCTGCATGCTGTAGAAGAGGCAGAGATGCCTGCCATGCCAGCCTGTACTCTGTAGAAGAGGCAGAGATCCCTGCCATACCAGTCTGTACTCTGTAGAAGAGGCAGAGATGCCTGCCATACCAGCCTGTACTCTGTAGAAGAGGCAGAGATCCCTGCCATACCAGCCTGTACTCTGTGGAAGAGGCAGAGATCCCTGCCATACCAGCCTGTACTCTGTGGAAGAGGCAGAGATCCCTGCCATACCAGCCTGTACTCTGTAGAAGAGGCAGAGGTGCCTGCCATACCAGCCTGTACTCTGTAGAAGAGGCAGAGGTGCCTGCCATACCAGCCTGTACTCTGCGGAAGAGGCAGAGATGCCTGCCATACCAGCCTGTACTCTGTGGAAGAGGCAGAGATCCCTGCCATACCATTCTGTACGCTGTAGAAGAGGCATAGATGCCTGCCATACCAGCCTGTACTCTGTGGAAGAGGCAGAGGTGCCTGCCATACCAGCCTGTACTCTGTAGAAGAGGCAGAGATCCCTGCCATACCATTCTGTACTCTGTAGAAGAGGCAGAGGTGCCTGCCATACCAGCCTGTACTCTGTAGAGGAGGCAGAGGTGCCTGCCATACCAGTCTGTACTCTGTAGAAGAGGCAGAGGTGCCTGCCATACCAGTCTGTACTCTGTAGAAGAGGCAGAGGTGCCTGCCATACCAGCCTGTACTCTGTAGAGGAGGCAGAGGTGCCTGCCATACCAGTCTGTACTCTGTAGAAGAGGCAGAGGTGCCTGCCATACCAGTCTGTACTCTGTAGAAGAGGCAGAGGTGCCTGCCATACCAGCCTGTACTCTGTAGAAGAGGCAGAGGTGCCTGCCATACCAGTCTGTACTCTGTAGAAGAGGCAGAGGTGCCTGCCATACCAGCCTGTACTCTGTGGAAGAGGCATAGATGCCTGCCATACCAGCCTGTACTCTGTAGAAGAGGCAGAGATGCCTGCCATACCAGCCTGTACTCTGTAGAAGAGGCAGAGGTGCCTGCCATACCAGCCTGTACTCTGTGGAAGAGGCAGAGATCCCTGCCATACCAGCCTGTACTCTGTAGAAGAGGCAGAGATCCCTGCCATACCAGTCTGTACGCTGTAGAAGAGGCAGAGATGCCTGCCATACCAGTCTGCACGCTGTAGAAGAGGCAGAGATGCCTGCCATGCCAGCCTGTACTCTGTAGAAGAGGCAGAGATCCCTGCCATACCAGTCTGTACTCTGTAGAAGAGGCAGAGATGCCTGCCATATCAGCCTGTACTCTGTAGAAGAGGCAGAGATGCCTGCCATACCAGCCTGTACTCTGTAGAAGAGGCAGAGATCCCTGCCATACCAGCCTGTACTCTGTGGAAGAGGCAGAGATCCCTGCCATACCAGCCTGTACTCTGTGGAAGAGGCAGAGATCCCTGCCATACCAGCCTGTACGCTGTAGAAGAGGCAGAGATGCCTGCCATACCAGCCTGTACTCTGTAGAAGAGGCAGAGGTGCCTGCCATACCAGTCTGTACACTGTAGAAGAGGCAGAGATGCCTGCCATACCAGCCTGTACTCTGTAGAAGAGGCAGAGATGCCTGCCATACCAGCCTGTACTCTGTAGAAGAGGCAGAGGTGCCTGCCATACCAGCCTGTACTCTGTGGAAGAGGCAGAGATCCCTGCCATACCAGTCTGTACGCTGTAGAAGAGGCAGAGATGCCTGCCATACCAGTCTGTACACTGTAGAAGAGGCAGAGGTGCCTGCCATACCAGCCTGTACTCTGTAGAAGAGGCAGAGATCCCTGCCATACCATTCTGTACTCTGTAGAAGAGGCAGAGGTGCCTGCCATACCAACCTGTACTCTGTAGAAGAGGCAGAGGTGCCTGCCATACCAGCCTGTACTCTATAGAAGAGGCAGAGGTGCCTGCCATACCAGCCTGTACTCTGTAGAAGAGGCAGAGATCCCTGCCATACCAGCCTGTACTCTGTAGAAGAGGCAGAGATCCCTGCCATACCAGCCTGTACACTGTAGAAGAGGCAGAGATGCCTGCCATACCAGCCTGTACTCTGTAGAAGAGGCAGAGATGCCTGCCATACCAGTCTGTACACTGTAGAAGAGGCAGAGATGCCTGCCATACCAGCCTGTACTCTGTAGAAGAGGCAGAGATGCCTGCCATACCAGCCTGTACTCTGTAGAAGAGGCAGAGGTGCCTGCCATACCAGCCTGTACTCTGTGGAAGAGGCAGAGATCCCTGCCATACCAGTCTGTACGCTGTAGAAGAGGCAGAGATGCCTGCCATACCAGTCTGTACACTGTAGAAGAGGCAGAGGTGCCTGCCATACCAGCCTGTACTCTGTGGAAGAGGCAGAGATCCCTGCCATACCAGCCTGTACTCTGTAGAAGAGGCAGAGATCCCTGCCATACCAGTCTGTACGCTGTAGAAGAGGCAGAGATGCCTGCCATACCAGTCTGTACACTGTAGAAGAGGCAGTGATGCCTGCCATACCAGTCTGCACGCTGTAGAAGAGGCAGAGATGCCTGCCATGCCAGCCTGTACTCTGTAGAAGAGGCAGAGATCCCTGCCATACCAGTCTGTACTCTGTAGAAGAGGCAGAGATGCCTGCCATATCAGCCTGTACTCTGTAGAAGAGGCAGAGATGCCTGCCATACCAGCCTGTACTCTGTAGAAGAGGCAGAGATCCCTGCCATACCAGTCTGTACTCTGTAGAAGAGGCAGAGATGCCTGCCATGCCAGCCTGTACTCTGTAGAAGAGGCAGAGATCCCTGCCATACCAGTCTGTACTCTGTAGAAGAGGCAGAGATGCCTGCCATATCAGCCTGTACTCTGTAGAAGAGGCAGAGATGCCTGCCATACCAGCCTGTACTGTGTAGAAGAGGCAGAGATCCCTGCCATACCAGCCTGTATTCTGTGGAAGAGGCAGAGATCCCTGCCATACCATTCTGTACGCTGTAGAAGAGGCAGAGATCCCTGCCATACCAGCCTGTACTCTGTGGAAGAGGCAGAGATCCCTGCCATACCAGCCTGTACTCTGTGGAAGAGGCAGAGATCCCTGCCATACCATTCTGTACTCTGTAGAAGAGGCAGAGATCCCTGCCATACCAGTCTGTACGCTGTAGAAGAGGCAGAGATGCCTGCCATACCAGTCTGTACACTGTAGAAGAGGCAGAGATGCCTGCCATACCAGCCTGTACTCTGTAGAAGAGGCAGAGATCCCTGCCATACCAGCCTGTACTCTGTGGAAGAGGCAGAGATCCCTGCCATACCAGCCTGTACTCTGTGGAAGAGGCAGAGATCCCTGCCATACCAGCCTGTACTCTGTAGAAGAGGCAGAGGTGCCTGCCATACCAGCCTGTACTCTGTAGAAGAGGCAGAGGTGCCTGCCATACCAGCCTGTACTCTGCGGAAGAGGCAGAGATGCCTGCCATACCAGCCTGTACTCTGTGGAAGAGGCAGAGATCCCTGCCATACCATTCTGTACGCTGTAGAAGAGGCATAGATGCCTGCCATACCAGCCTGTACTCTGTAGAAGAGGCAGAGATCCCTGCCATACCATTCTGTACTCTGTAGAAGAGGCAGAGGTGCCTGCCATACCAGCCTGTACTCTGTAGAGGAGGCAGAGGTGCCTGCCATACCAGTCTGTACTCTGTAGAAGAGGCAGAGGTGCCTGCCATACCAGTCTGTACTCTGTAGAAGAGGCAGAGGTGCCTGCCATACCAGCCTGTACTCTGTAGAGGAGGCAGAGGTGCCTGCCATACCAGTCTGTACTCTGTAGAAGAGGCAGAGGTGCCTGCCATACCAGTCTGTACTCTGTAGAAGAGGCAGAGGTGCCTGCCATACCAGCCTGTACTCTGTAGAAGAGGCAGAGGTGCCTGCCATACCAGTCTGTACTCTGTAGAAGAGGCAGAGGTGCCTGCCATACCAGCCTGTACTCTGTGGAAGAGGCATAGATGCCTGCCATACCAGTCTGTACTCTGTAGAAGAGGCAGAGGTGCCTGCCATACCAGTCTGTACTCTGTAGAAGAGGCAGAGGTGCCTGCCATACCAGCCTGTACTCTGTAGAAGAGGCAGAGGTGCCTGCCATACCAGTCTGTACTCTGTAGAAGAGGCAGAGGTGCCTGCCATACCAGCCTGTACTCTGTGGAAGAGGCATAGATGCCTGCCATACCAGCCTGTACTCTGTAGAAGAGGCAGAGATGCCTGCCATACCAGCCTGTACTCTGTAGAAGAGGCAGAGGTGCCTGCCATACCAGCCTGTACTCTGTTGAAGAGGCAGAGATCCCTGCCATACCAGCCTGTACTCTGTAGAAGAGGCAGAGATCCCTGCCATACCAGTCTGTACGCTGTAGAAGAAGCAGAGATGCCTGCCATACCAGTCTGCACGCTGTAGAAGAGGCAGAGATGCCTGCCATGCCAGCCAGTACTCTGTAGAAGAGGCAGAGATCCCTGCCATACCAGTCTGTACTCTGTAGAAGAGGCAGAGATGCCTGCCATATCAGCCTGTACTCTGTAGAAGAGGCAGAGATGCCTGCCATACCAGCCTGTACTCTGTAGAAGAGGCAGAGATGCCTGCCATATCAGCCTGTACTCTGTAGAAGAGGCAGAGATCCCTGCCATACCAGCCTGTACTCTGTGGAAGAGGCAGAGATCCCTGCCATACCAGCCTGTACTCTGTGGAAGAGGCAGAGATCCCTGCCATACCAACCTGTACTCTGTAGAAGAGGCAGAGGTGCCTGCCATACCAGCCTGTACTCTATAGAAGAGGCAGAGGTGCCTGCCATACCAGCCTGTACTCTGTAGAAGAGGCAGAGATCCCTGCCATACCAGCCTGTACTCTGTAGAAGAGGCAGAGATCCCTGCCATACCAGCCTGTACACTGTAGAAGAGGCAGAGATGCCTGCCATACCAGCCTGTACTCTGTAGAAGAGGCAGAGATGCCTGCCATACCAGTCTGTACACTGTAGAAGAGGCAGAGATGCCTGCCATACCAGCCTGTACTCTGTAGAAGAGGCAGAGATGCCTGCCATACCAGCCTGTACTCTGTAGAAGAGGCAGAGGTGCCTGCCATACCAGCCTGTACTCTGTGGAAGAGGCAGAGATCCCTGCCATACCAGCCTGTACTCTGTAGAAGAGGCAGAGATCCCTGCCATACCAGTCTGTACGCTGTAGAAGAGGCAGAGATGCCTGCCATACCAGTCTGTACACTGTAGAAGAGGCAGTGATGCCTGCCATACCAGTCTGCACGCTGTAGAAGAGGCAGAGATGCCTGCCATGCCAGCCTGTACTCTGTAGAAGAGGCAGAGATCCCTGCCATACCAGTCTGTACTCTGTAGAAGAGGCAGAGATGCCTGCCATATCAGCCTGTAGTCTGTAGAAGAGGCAGAGATGCCTGCCATACCAGCCTGTACTCTGTAGAAGAGGCAGAGATCCCTGCCATACCAGTCTGTACTCTGTAGAAGAGGCAGAGATGCCTGCCATGCCAGCCTGTACTCTGTAGAAGAGGCAGAGATCCCTGCCATACCAGCCTGTATTCTGTGGAAGAGGCAGAGATCCCTGCCATACCATTCTGTACGCTGTAGAAGAGGCAGAGATCCCTGCCATACCAGCCTGTACTCTGTGGAAGAGGCAGAGATCCCTGCCATACCAGCCTGTACTCTGTGGAAGAGGCAGAGATCCCTGCCATACCATTCTGTACTCTGTAGAAGAGGCAGAGATCCCTGCCATACCAGTCTGTACGCTGTAGAAGAGGCAGAGATGCCTGCCATACCAGTCTGTACACTGTAGAAGAGGCAGAGATGCCTGCCATACCAGCCTGTACTCTGTAGAAGAGGCAGAGATCCCTGCCATACCAGCCTGTACTCTGTGGAAGAGGCAGAGATCCCTGCCATACCAGCCTGTACTCTGTGGAAGAGGCAGAGATCCCTGCCATACCAGCCTGTACTCTGTAGAAGAGGCAGAGGTGCCTGCCATACCAGCCTGTACTCTGTAGAAGAGGCAGAGGTGCCTGCCATACCAGCCTGTACTCTGCGGAAGAGGCAGAGATGCCTGCCATACCAGCCTGTACTCTGTGGAAGAGGCAGAGATCCCTGCCATACCATTCTGTACGCTGTAGAAGAGGCATAGATGCCTGCCATACCAGCCTGTACTCTGTAGAAGAGGCAGAGATCCCTGCCATACCATTCTGTACTCTGTAGAAGAGGCAGAGGTGCCTGCCATACCAGCCTGTACTCTGTAGAGGAGGCAGAGGTGCCTGCCATACCAGTCTGTACTCTGTAGAAGAGGCAGAGGTGCCTGCCATACCAGTCTGTACTCTGTAGAAGAGGCAGAGGTGCCTGCCATACCAGCCTGTACTCTGTAGAGGAGGCAGAGGTGCCTGCCATACCAGTCTGTACTCTGTAGAAGAGGCAGAGGTGCCTGCCATACCAGTCTGTACTCTGTAGAAGAGGCAGAGGTGCCTGCCATACCAGCCTGTACTCTGTAGAAGAGGCAGAGGTGCCTGCCATACCAGTCTGTACTCTGTAGAAGAGGCAGAGGTGCCTGCCATACCAGCCTGTACTCTGTGGAAGAGGCATAGATGCCTGCCATACCAGCCTGTACTCTGTAGAAGAGGCAGAGATGCCTGCCATACCAGCCTGTACTCTGTAGAAGAGGCAGAGGTGCCTGCCATACCAGCCTGTACTCTGTGGAAGAGGCAGAGATCCCTGCCATACCAGCCTGTACTCTGTAGAAGAGGCAGAGATCCCTGCCATACCAGTCTGTACGCTGTAGAAGAGGCAGAGATGCCTGCCATACCAGTCTGCACGCTGTAGAAGAGGCAGAGATGCCTGCCATGCCAGCCTGTACTCTGTAGAAGAGGCAGAGATCCCTGCCATACCAGTCTGTACTCTGTAGAAGAGGCAGAGATGCCTGCCATATCAGCCTGTACTCTGTAGAAGAGGCAGAGATGCCTGCCATACCAGCCTGTACTCTGTAGAAGAGGCAGAGATCCCTGCCATACCAGCCTGTACTCTGTGGAAGAGGCAGAGATCCCTGCCATACCAGCCTGTACTCTGTGGAAGAGGCAGAGATCCCTGCCATACCAACCTGTACTCTGTAGAAGAGGCAGAGGTGCCTGCCATACCAGCCTGTACTCTATAGAAGAGGCAGAGGTGCCTGCCATACCAGCCTGTACTCTGTAGAAGAGGCAGAGATCCCTGCCATACCAGCCTGTACTCTGTAGAAGAGGCAGAGATCCCTGCCATACCAGCCTGTACTCTGTGGAAGAGGCAGAGATCCCTGCCATACCAGTCTGTACGCTGTAGAAGAGGCAGAGATGCCTGCCATACCATTCTGTACGCTGTAGAAGAGGCAGAGATGCCTGCCATACCAGTCTGTACACTGTAGAAGAGGCAGAGATGCCTGCCATACCAGCCTGTACTCTGTAGAAGAGGCAGAGATGCCTGCCATACCAGCCTGTACTCTGTAGAAGAGGCAGAGGTGCCTGCCATACCAGCCTGTACTCTGTGGAAGAGGCAGAGATCCCTGCCATACCAGTCTGTACGCTGTAGAAGAGGCAGAGATGCCTGCCATACCAGTCTGTACACTGTAGAAGAGGCAGAGGTGCCTGCCATACCAGCCTGTACTCTGTGGAAGAGGCAGAGATCCCTGCCATACCAGCCTGTACTCTGTAGAAGAGGCAGAGATCCCTGCCATACCAGTCTGTACGCTGTAGAAGAGGCAGAGATGCCTGCCATACCAGTCTGTACACTGTAGAAGAGGCAGAGATGCCTGCCATACCAGTCTGCACGCTGTAGAAGAGGCAGAGATGCCTGCCATGCCAGCCTGTACTCTGTAGAAGAGGCAGAGATCCCTGCCATACCAGTCTGTACTCTGTAGAAGAGGCAGAGATGCCTGCCATATCAGCCTGTACTCTGTAGAAGAGGCAGAGATGCCTGCCATACCAGCCTGTACTCTGTAGAAGAGGCAGAGATCCCTGCCATACCAGTCTGTACTCTGTAGAAGAGGCAGAGATGCCTGCCATGCCAGCCTGTACTCTGTAGAAGAGGCAGAGATCCCTGCCATACCAGTCTGTACTCTGTAGAAGAGGCAGAGATGCCTGCCATATCAGCCTGTACTCTGTAGAAGAGGCAGAGATGCCTGCCATACCAGCCTGTACTCTGTAGAAGAGGCAGAGATCCCTGCCATACCAGCCTGTATTCTGTGGAAGAGGCAGAGATCCCTGCCATACCATTCTGTACGCTGTAGAAGAGGCAGAGATCCCTGCCATACCAGCCTGTACTCTGTGGAAGAGGCAGAGATCCCTGCCATACCAGCCTGTACTCTGTGGAAGAGGCAGAGATCCCTGCCATACCATTCTGTACTCTGTAGAAGAGGCAGAGATCCCTGCCATACCAGTCTGTACGCTGTAGAAGAGGCAGAGATGCCTGCCATACCAGTCTGTACGCTGTAGAAGAGGCAGAGATGCCTGCCATACCAGTCTGCACGCTGTAGAAGAGGCAGAGATGCCTGCCATGCCAGCCTGTACTCTGTAGAAGAGGCAGAGATCCCTGCCATACCAGTCTGTACTCTGTAGAAGAGGCAGAGATGCCTGCCATATCAGCCTGTACTCTGTAGAAGAGGCAGAGATGCCTGCCATACCAGCCTGTACTCTGTAGAAGAGGCAGAGATCCCTGCCATACCAGTCTGTACTCTGTAGAAGAGGCAGAGATGCCTGCCATACCAGCCTGTACTCTGTAGAAGAGGCAGAGATCCCTGCCATACCAGCCTGTACTCTGTAGAAGAGGCAGAGATCCCTGCCATACCAGTCTGTACTCTGTAGAAGAGGCAGAGATGCCTGCCATGCCAGCCTGTACTCTGTAGAAGAGGCAGAGATCCCTGCCATACCAGTCTGTACTCTGTAGAAGAGGCAGAGATGCCTGCCATATCAGCCTGTACTCTGTAGAAGAGGCAGAGATGCCTGCCATACCAGCCTGTACTCTGTAGAAGAGGCAGAGATCCCTGCCATACCAGCCTGTATTCTGTGGAAGAGGCAGAGATCCCTACCATACCATTCTGTACGCTGTAGAAGAGGCAGAGATCCCTGCCATACCAGCCTGTACTCTGTGGAAGAGGCAGAGATCCCTGCCATACCAGCCTGTACTCTGTGGAAGAGGCAGAGATCCCTGCCATACCATTCTGTACTCTGTAGAAGAGGCAGAGATCCCTGCCATACCAGTCTGTACGCTGTAGAAGAGGCAGAGATGCCTGCCATACCAGTCTGTACACTGTAGAAGAGGCAGAGATGCCTGCCATACCAGTCTGCACGCTGTAGAAGAGGCAGAGATGCCTGCCATGCCAGCCTGTACTCTGTAGAAGAGGCAGAGATGCCTGCCATACCAGCCTGTACTCTGTAGAAGAGGCAGAGATCCCTGCCATACCAGTCTGTACTCTGTAGAAGAGGCAGAGATGCCTGCCATACCAGCCTGTACTCTGTAGAAGAGGCAGAGATCCCTGCCATACCAGCCTGTACTCTGTAGAAGAGGCAGAGATGCCTGCCATACCAGCCTGTACTCTGTAGAAGAGGCAGAGATCCCTGCCATACCAGTCTGTACTCTGTAGAAGAGGCAGAGATGCCTGCCATATCAGCCTGTACTCTGTAGAAGAGGCAGAGATGCCTGCCATACCAGCCTGTACTCTGTAGAAGAGGCAGAGATCCCTGCCATACCAGCCTGTACTCTGTGGAAGAGGCAGAGATCCCTGCCATACCATTCTGTACGCTGTAGAAGAGGCAGAGATCCCTGCCATACCAGCCTGTACTCTGTGGAAGAGGCAGAGATCCCTGCCATACCAGCCTGTACTCTGTGGAAGAGGCAGAGATCCCTGCCATACCATTCTGTACTCTGTAGAAGAGGCAGAGGTGCCTGCCATACCAGCCTGTACTCTGTAGAAGAGGCAGAGATCCCTGCCATACCAGCCTGTACTCTGTGGAAGAGGCAGAGATCCCTGCCATACCAGCCTGTACTCTGTGGAAGAGGCAGAGATCCCTGCCATACCAGCCTGTACTCTGTAGAAGAGGCAGAGATCGCTGCCATACCAGTCTGTACACTGTAGAAGAGGCAGAGATGCCTGCCATACCAGTCTGTACACTGTAGAAGAGGCAGAGATGCCTGCCATACCAGCCTGTACTCTGTAGAAGAGGCAGAGATGCCTGCCATACCAGCCTGTACTCTGTAGAAGAGGCAGAGGTGCCTGCCATACCAGCCTGTACTCTGTGGAAGAGGCAGAGATCCCTGCCATACCAGCCTGTACTCTGTAGAAGAGGCAGAGATCCCTGCCATACCAGTCTGTACGCTGTAGAAGAGGCAGAGATGCCTGCCATACCAGTCTGCATGCTGTAGAAGAGGCAGAGATGCCTGCCATGCCAGCCTGTACTCTGTAGAAGAGGCAGAGATCCCTGCCATACCAGTCTGTACTCTGTAGAAGAGGCAGAGATGCCTGCCATACCAGCCTGTACTCTGTAGAAGAGGCAGAGATCCCTGCCATACCAGCCTGTACTCTGTGGAAGAGGCAGAGATCCCTGCCATACCAGCCTGTACTCTGTGGAAGAGGCAGAGATCCCTGCCATACCAGCCTGTACTCTGTAGAAGAGGCAGAGGTGCCTGCCATACCAGCCTGTACTCTGTAGAAGAGGCAGAGGTGCCTGCCATACCAGCCTGTACTCTGCGGAAGAGGCAGAGATGCCTGCCATACCAGCCTGTACTCTGTGGAAGAGGCAGAGATCCCTGCCATACCATTCTGTACTCTGTAGAAGAGGCAGAGGTGCCTGCCATACCAGCCTGTACTCTGTAGAGGAGGCAGAGGTGCCTGCCATACCAGTCTGTACTCTGTAGAAGAGGCAGAGGTGCCTGCCATACCAGTCTGTACTCTGTAGAAGAGGCAGAGGTGCCTGCCATACCAGCCTGTACTCTGTGGAAGAGGCATAGATGCCTGCCATACCAGCCTGTACTCTGTAGAAGAGGCAGAGATGCCTGCCATACCATTCTGTACTCTGTAGAAGAGGCAGAGGTGCCTGCCCTACCAGCCTGTACTCTGTGGAAGAGGCATAGATGCCTGCCATACCAGCCTGTACTCTGTAGAAGAGGCAGAGATGCCTGCCATACCAGCCTGTACTCTGTGGAAGAGGCATAGATGCCTGCCATACCAGCCTGTACTCTGTAGAAGAGGCAGAGATGCCTGCCATACCAGCCTGTACTCTGTAGAAGAGGCAGAGATGCCTGCCATACCAGTCTGTACGCTGTAGAAGAGGCAGAGATGCCTGCCATACCAGCCTGTACTCTGTAGAAGAGGCAGAGATCCCTGCCATACCAGCCTGTACTCTGTGGAAGAGGCAGAGATGCCTGCCATACCAGCCTGTACTCTGTAGAAGAGGCAGAGATGCCTGCCATACCAGCCTGTACTCTGTAGAAGAGGCAGAGATCCCTGCCATACCAGCCTGTACTCTGTGGAAGAGGCAGAGATGCCTGCCATACCAGCCTGTACTCTGTAGAAGAGGCAGAGATGCCTGCCATACCAGCCTGTACTCTGTGGAAGAGGCAGAGATGCCTGCCATACCAGCCTGTACTCTGTAGAAGAGGCAGAGATGCCTGCCCTACCAGCCTGTACTCTGTAGAGGAGGCAGAGATCCCTGCCATACCAGTATGTACGCTGTAGAGGAGGCAGAGGTGCCTGCCATTAACATGAATGAACAATGTGTAACATGGAGGGAGCCATGAATAAGTCGCACAGCACATACAGGACGCCTAGAGAAACGCTCATTTCTGTGATGCTGACATCGATGGGACACAGCGTCCATGTATCATCCTCCTCATCGGCAGCTCTGTGGCTGTAGGGAGGGAGCTATGCTGTGCTGAAACAGCTCCTGGCAGCATCCCCGGCCGCAGCAACAATACCTTCCTCCGCAGATGGCCGCACTCGTGCCCTCGGTGACTGTGCATCCACCGCCGCTGACATGGACGCCGCTGCAGTCGCGGGAGATCTCTGCTTGGAGGGCCCGAAGATTGCATCATGGTCACGTGACCGAACGAGCTGCAGGGATGTCGTGATATGTGTGATATGTGCGCTACAAGTCAAAACGACACAGGAGATATATTTATATGTTTGTGTGTATGTCTGTATAATCACTCTGTGTACATTATATATGTGTGTGTGTGTGTGTGTCTGTGTGTACAGTATATGTGTGTATACGTATAATCACTGTGTACGGTATATATGTGTGTGTATATATATAATCACTGTGTGTACGGTATATATGTGTGTGTATATATATAATCACTGTGTGTACGGTATGTATGTATGTGTATGTATAATCACTCACTGTGTATGGTATATATGTGTGTATCTGTATAATCACTGTATGTACGGTATATATGTGTGTATCTGTATAATCACTGTGTGTACGGTATATATGTGTGTATCTGTATAATCACTGTGTGTACGGTATATATGTGTGTATCTGTATAATCACTGTGCACGGTATATACTGTATGTGTGTATATATACGTATAATCACTGTGTGTACGTTATATATGTGTATATGTATAATCACTGTGTGTACGGTATATATGTGTGCATCTGTATAATCACTGTGTGCACGGTATATATGTGTGTATCTGTATAATCACTGTGTGTACGGTATATATGTGTGTATATGTATAATCACGGTGTGTACGGTATACACTGTATGTGTGTATATGTATAATCACTGTGTACGGTGTATATGTTTGTATATGTATAATCACGGTGTGTACGGTATATACTGTATGTGTGTATATGTATAATCACTGTGTGTGTTATATATGTGTGTATATGTATAATCACTGTGTACGGTATATATGTGTGTATATGTATAATCACTGTGTACGGTATATATGTGTGTATCTGTATAATCACTGTGTGTACGGTATATATGTGTGTATATGTATAATCACTGTATGGTATATATGTGTGTATACGTATAATCACTGTGTACGGTATATACTGTATGTGTGTATATATACGTATAATCACTGTGTGCACTGTTTATATGTGTGTATATAATTATAATCACTGTGTGTACTGTATATATTTGTGTATATACTTATAATCACTGTGTGTACGGTATATATATGTGTATATGTATAATCACTGTGTATGGTATATGTGTGTATATACGTATAATCACTGTACGGTATATATGTGTGTAGAATCATATGAGAACAGAACACCAACAGAGAAATGTAAATAACTAAAGTTTATTAGAAAAAATGCCAAACAAACGACATAATACACAAACAAAGTAAAATAGGGATATGACAAAGTGAACCATGGGCAGATGGCACCACAGAGAGACAGAACCCACATGTGTGTGTATACGTATAATCACTGTGTGTACGGTATATATGTGTGTATATGTATAATCACTGTGTACGGTATATACTGTGTGTGTATATATACGTATAATCACTGTGTACGGTATATATGTGTATATGTATATTCACTGTGTACGGTATATATGTGTGTATATGTATAATCACTGTGTGTACGGTATATACTGTATGTGTGTATATGTATAATCACTGTGTACGGTATATACCGTATGTGTGTATATGTATAATCACTGTGTGTACGGTGTATACCGTATGTGTGTATCTGTATAATCACTGTGTGTACGGTTTATATGTGTGTATATGTATAATCACTGTGTACGGTATATATGTGTGTATATGTATAATCACTGTGTGTACGGTATATACTGTATGTGTGTATATGTATAATCACTGTGTACGGTATATACCGTATGTGTGTATATGTATAATCACTGTGTGTACGGTGTATACCGTATGTGTGTATCTGTATAATCACTGTGTGTACGGTTTATATGTGTGTATATGTATAATCACTGTGTACGGTATATATGTGTATATATATATATATATATATATAATCACTGTGTACGGTATATATGTGTGTATATGTATAATCACTGTGTACGGTATATATGTGTGTATATATATATATATATATATATATATAATCACTGTACGGTATATATGTAAAAATATAAAAAAATTCCAATATGCATTATTGGTGGTATATAAAATCAACCAGATAAATGCACCATATGGCACCAGATAACCATGTAACCATATACCACCCATGCATGGACAAAAGGATAACTGCCAAACATAAATTATATAGGAAAGAAGAAACACAACGCAGTCATAGAATCCAAAACCAAGTAATACTTTATTAATTATAAACACAAGTAAAACACCAGACATGGACCCCGGGGTCCCTATACTATTGACTACTACCATCAGGTGATGTGCATTTTTTATACTTATTTATAGATATACAGCTACCATCCTGTTTTTTGTTTGTATGACAATGATGGTGTTACTGATTGTATTACTGCTAATGGGTGGTTTGTTTTACTGCTAATTATTGCAAGCTGCACTTTATAACTCACCTATTTATCTATGACTCTATAGTTGGGGACTGCCGTACCTTGGGCTTTTACATGTTGCGGATGGCATCCACTGTCATCTTTTAGCCCTGCTGAGCATTATCTGTCTGGTGTTTTACTTGTGTTTATAATTAATAAAGTATTACTTGGTTTTGGATTCTATGACTGCGTTGTGTTTCTCCTTTCCTATATAATACGGTATATATGTGTGTATCTGTATAATCACTGTGTAAGGTATACATGTGTGTATAGGTATAATCACTGTACGGTATATATGTGTGTATATTTATAATCACTGTGTATGGTATATAGGTGTGTATATGTATAATCACTGTACGGTATATATGTGTGTATATGTATAATCACTGTGTGAACGGTATATATGTGTGTATATATACGTATAATCACTGTGTGTGCGGTATATATGTGTGTATATGTATAATCACTGTGTGTGCGGTATATACTGTATGTGTGTATATACGTATAATCACTGTGTGCGGTATATATGTGTGTATATGTATAATCACTGTGTGTACGGTATATACTGTATGTGTGTATATATACGTATAATCACTGTGTGTACGGTATATATGTGTGTATATGTATAATAACTGTGTGTACGGTATATACTGTATGTGTGTATATGTATAATCACTGTGTGTACGGTATATATGTGTGTATATGTATAATCACTGTGTGTACGGTATATACTGTATGTGTGTATATATACGTATAATCACTGTGTACGGTATATATGTGTGTATATGTATAATCACTGTGTGTACGGTATATACTGTATGTGTGTATATGTATAATCACTGTGTGTACGGTGTATACCGTATGTTTGTATCTGTATAATCACTGTGTGTACGGTATATATGTGTGTATATTTATAATCACTGTGTACGGTATATATGTGTGTATATGTATAATCACTGTCTGCACAGTATACCGTATATGTGTGTATATGTATAATCACTGTGTAAGGTATATATGTGTGTACAGTGCCTTGTGAAAGTATTCGGCCCCCTTGAACTTTTCAACCTTTTCCCACATATCATGCTTCAAACATAAAGATACCAAATATAAATTTTTAGTGAAGAATCAACAACAAGTGGAACACAATTGTGAAGTTGAATGAAATTTATTGGTTATTTTAAATTTTTGTGGAAAATTCAAAAACTGAAAAGTGGGGCGTGCAATATTATTCGGCCTCTTTACTTTCAGTGCAGCAAACTCACTCCAGAAGTTCACTGTGGATCTCTGAATGATCCAATGTTGTCCTAAATGATGATGATAAATATAATCCACCTGTGTGTAATCAAGTCTCCGTATAAATGCACCTGCTCTGTGATAGTCTCAGGGTTCTATTTGAAGCACAGAGAGCATCATGAAGACCAAGGGACACAACAGGCAGGTCGGTGATACCATGTTCCTTAAATTGAGTACTATCACAATTGTGATAGTTTAAAATGCCTTGGAATAGTCTTCAGGACATTAATGTCCTTTTCATTTTTCGCTGCCTTTATTCCAAGGACATGTTCCCGAATGCATACTTTTAATTGTCTCGTAGTGCAACTTATACACACTGCTCAAAAAAATGGGAATGATCAGTAGGGTGTGTGGCCTCCTCGTGCTGTATGATCTCCCTACAACGCCTGGGCATGCTCCTGATGAGGCGGCGGATGGTCTCCTGAGGGATCTCCTAGACCTAAACTAAAGCATCCGCCAACTCCTTGACAGTCTGTGGTGCAACGTGACATTGGTGGATGGTGTGATACATGATGTCCCAATCGGATTCAGGTCTGGGGAACTGGTGAGCAAGTCCATAGCTTCAATGCTTTCATCTTGCAGGAACTGCTGACGCACTCCAGCCACATGAGGTCTGGCATTGTCCTGCATTAGGAGGAACCCAGGGTCAACCACACCAGCATATGGTCTCACAAGGGGTCTGAGGATCTCGTCTCGGTACCTAATGGCAGTCAGGCTACCTCTGTCGAGGACATGGAGGGCTGTGTGGCCCTCTAAAGAAATGCTACCCCACTGCCAAACCGGTCATGCTGAAGGATGTTTCAGGCAGCAGATCACTCTCCCCGGCATCTCCAGACTCTGTCGCGTCTGTCACATGTGCTCAGTGTGAACCTGCTTTTATCTGTGAAGAGCACAGGGTGCCAGTGGCAAATTTGCCAATCCTGGTGTTCTGTGGCAAATGCCAAGCTTCCTGCACGGTGTTGGGCTGTGAGCACAACCCCATCTGTGGATGTCGGGCACTCAGACCATCCTCATGGAGTCGGTTTCTAACCGTTTGTGCAGACGCATGCACATTTGTGGCCTGCTGGAGGTCATTTTGCAGGGCTCTGCCAGTGCTCCTCCTGTTCCTCCTTGCACAAAGGCTGAGGTAGCGGTCCTGTTGCTGGGTTGTTGCCCTCCAGTGGCCCCCTCCATGTCTCCAGGTGTACTGGCCTGTCTCCTGGTAGCGCCTCCAGCCTCAGGACACTATGCTGACAGACATAGCAAACCTTCTTGCCACAGCTCGCATTGATGTGCCATCCTGGATGAGCTGCACTACCTGAGCCACTTGTGTGGGTTGTAGAGTCTGTCTCATGCTACCACGAGTGTGAAAGCACAACCAACATTCAAAAGTGACCAAAACATCAGCCAGAAAGCATTGGTACTGAGATGTGGTCTGTGGTCCCCTCCTGCAGAACCACTCCTTTATTGAGTGTGTCTTGATAATCTACTATATAATTGTCTAAGGGTCACTTCCGTCTGTCTGTCACGGATATTCATTGGTCGCGGCCTCTGTCTGTCATGGAATCCAAGTCGCTGATTGGTCGTGGTAAAACGCCCACGACCATTGCCACGATCAATCAGCGACGCGCACAGTCTGGAAGAAAATGGCCGCTTCTTACTCCCCGCACTCAGTGCCCGGCGCCCGCATACTCCCCTCCGGTCACCGCTCACACAGGGTTAATGCCGGCGGTAACGGACCGCGTTATGCCGCGGGTAACGCACTCCGTAACCGCTGCTATTAACCCTGTGTGTCCCTAATTTTTTACTATTGATGCTGCCTATGTGGCATCAATAGTAAAAAAATGTAATGTTAAAAATAATAAAAAAACAAAAAACCTGCTATACTCACCCTCCGTAGTCCGCCGAGCCGCTCGCGCCGGCCGCCATCTTCCATTCCCGGTGATGCATTGCGAAATTACCCAGAAGACTTAGCGGTCTCGCGAGACCTCTAAGTCATCTGGGTAATTTTGCAATGCATCCTGGGAACGGAAGATGGCGGCCGGCGCGAGCGGCTCGGCGGAGCTTCGGTGGATCCCAAGCGTCGGTAACTGCTTCCTGGATCCAGGCGCCAACGGAAGGTGAGTATATAACTATTTTCTCTAGTTGCCTTCCACGACAGCCTCAGGAGGTTGTCTCCATACCCTAATGGGGGACAGGAAGCACAAGAGGTTAAAAAGCCCCTCCCACCTCCCATTAACCAGTGTCTTTCCTGTTCCCCATGGGGCATGGAGAGGTTCCTGGTACGCTGCGCGGCCGGCTCTGGCAGTGGTACCTGTAAACTTTTGCCGGACAGTGGTGGTCGGGCCCTGGGCTTCCTCCTCCGCTTTCTGCTCCCGTCTCCTTGGATTCTGGGACCGCTGTCCTGGTCCTCCTGCGTCCCCTTGAGGGGGTAAAGCGGACCAGCGATTCCCTCTCTGAGGCCTCCCTGAGCTCTCCAGCGTCTCCCCCACCTGTGCACGCTGATCGGCGACCCGGAAGTCACGTGGTGCTTTGGCGCTTCACTTCCGGGTCGGGCTCTTCTGTACAGGAGCACTGTACTTCCGGGATTCCGGACCTCTGAATGGCGTGTGGGGCACGCTGCATCCTCGCACACCTTCCCCGGACTGCAGAGGGGGAGGGGATGGCTAATTGCCAGGCGCTGTGGCAGCTTTTATTTTCTATATAAAGCTGCAGAAGATGTCTCTCAGGTAAGCTGCTCAGATGGATACATCTTGCCCTGCAGCTGCAGAGCCCAGCGCTCCCCAGGCCCCAGTAAGTGTGGCAGGGATGGGTCCCATTTAAGGGTGGTTTTTAGTATACATTCTTATACTGCTCCCTCTCTCATTTCAGGGAGACAAGCCTAAATCCACCTCTAAGCGCAAATTCGCTACATGTAATGAAAAATTACCCTTAAAATGGGAGAAAACATTGTGCCAACCCTGTACGGACAAAATAATCCGGGCTGAACATCCTTCGCTAATTGAAGAGATACGTTCCTTGGTTAGGCAGGAGGTTCAGACCTCTATGGCCACATTTGCCCCGCCGCCACCACCACCCTCACCTGGTCCATCGCTTCCCAAGAAAAGGAAAATCCAGGAATACTCTGACTCAGATTCTGACGGCTCATATACGTCATCCTCAGTTAAATGGGAAGACGTCCTACATCAGAAAACGCCTGAAATCAGAAAGTACCTTTTCTCTTCTGAACATATTGAGGAGTTGGTGTCTGCAGTGAGAAATACTATGGGGCTTAAAGAGGAACCCGTTCCTCAAACTATACAGGATGAGTTATTTGGCATTCACACTGATAAACAGACTGGCTTTCCCGAACATAAGAGTATTATTGACATGATCAATAATGAGTGGGAACTTCCAGAGAAACGGCTAACCACCCCGTCAGACTTTAAGCACAGGTTTCCTCTGGATGAGGATTCAATTAAATGGAACATCCCAAAAATAGATGTTCAGGTGGCTAAAAAGACTGCCCTGCCGTTCGAAGACTCCTCCCAGTTAAAAGATCCTCTAGATAGGAAGATTGAAAGCCTACTTAAGAAATCCTGGGAAAACTCCACTTCGGCTCTCAGATTTAATATTGCATCTACCTGTGTGGCCAGGTCTCTCTTCCCCTGGATGGAAGAATTAGAAAACCACATCTCTCAGGGAACTCCGAGAGATGATTTATTGGACTCCTTGCCTATTTTACATAGAGCAACGGGTTTTCTTGCAGACTCCTCCATGGAATCTATCCGTGTAGCCGCCAGATCCTTAGTACAGACAAATTCAGCCAGAAGAGCGCTCTGGCTCAAGATGTGGAGTGCAGATGTGACTTCAAAAATAAAATTATGCTCCATTCCCTTTAAAGGAGACTATGTTTTCGGGCCTTCATTAGATAATATCCTGGAAAAAGCCATGGACAGGAAAAAGACTCTTCCTGAGCAGAGACCCCCCAGAAAACGTCTTTTTCGGCCCTCCCAGTCTTAGCCCTCCCAGGCTAAGGGCAAAGGGAAAACCGGTAGATGGAGCTATGCTAAGGGGAAACCCAAAAATATCCTTATCCCCCAGGAGTCACAACAAGAGAAACAATGACTCCGATCCAGTAGGGGGGAGGCTCTCGAACTTCATTCACAGTTGGCGGAATATCTCCAACAGCCCCTGGGTTTTATGTGTTATCCAGCAGGGTCTTTTTAGAGAGTTTGAAGCCCCCCCTCCCAGGATCTTAAAGGGCCACTGTCACCCCCTCCAGCCGTTATAAACTAAAAGAGCCACCTTGTGCAGCAGTAATGCTGCAGTCTAACAAGGTGGCTCTTATAGTTTTTGATTCAGTTATTCCCTCAATAAAGCGTTTTAAAATTTGCCCTAAATACCTGTCCTTAGACCTGGAGGCGGTCCGAAGCCTCCTATGTGAATCTCCCAATGGCCATCACTCTTCTCTTCTGGGGATGTGGTCGCCGCCCCCTTCGCGCTGTTTTTCTTAAATCCGGCGCCTGCGCTGTGCGTGCCTGCCTGGGACAGGCGCAGTCTTCATTGTCCGTCATGGGTCAGATGCAGGGTGCCTGACTGCGCCTGTGCGGGCAGTGCGGCCACCCTGTTGCTGAATCCCCGCCCCGCACTGTGTTATTCATTATGCACAGTACGGGGCTGGGGTTCCTGGGCATGCGCACTGCGCTGTTCAGACGCTCCCCCAGCTCCCCCGCCTTCCAGCGTTGCCGGAATATACAGGTTTCCTTGCCAGCGTTTGGAATGAAGCAGCCGCAAATAACAACGCTGGAAGGCGGGGGAGCTGGGGGAGCATCTGAACAGCGCAGTGCCCATGCCCAGGAACCCCAGCCCCGCACTGTGCATAATGAATAACACAGTGCGGGGTGGGGTTACAGCAACAGGGTGGCCGCACTGCCCGCACAGGCGCAGTCAGGCACCCTGCATCTGACCTATGACGGACAATGAAGACTGCGCCTGTCCCAGGCAGGCACGCACAGCGCAGGCGCCGGATTTAAGCAGCAACAGCGCGAAGGGGGCGGCGACCACATCCGCAGAAGAGAAGAGTGACGGCCGTTGGGAGATTCACAGAGGAGGCTTCGGACCGCCTCCAGGTCTAAGGACAGGTATTTAGGGCAAATTTTAAAACGCTTTATTGAGGGAATAACTGAATCAAAAACTAAAAGAGCCACCTTGTTAGACTGCAGCATTACTGCTGCACAAGGTGGCTCTTTTAGTTTATAACGGCTGGAGGGGGTGACAGTGGCCCTTTAAGAGTCACCTCCCTGTCATCTCGGGAGACTCAAAAATTGATGATGTCAGGATTACAAGACCTGATGGCTTCGAGAGCAATTTCTATGGTCCCAGTAAACGAGCAGGGAAGGGGGCATTATTCCCGTATATTCATGGTAAAGAAGCCCTCCGGACAAGCCTGGATCATAATAAACCTAAAAGCTCTCAATCAATACATCACTTACCGCAAATTCAAAATGGAGTCAGTAAAATCAGCCATCCCTCTAATAGCTCCGCATTCACATATGGCAACAATAGATCTCAAGGATGCCTATTTTCATATCCCGATACATCCTTCTCACAGGAAGTATCTGAGATTTGCGGTTCAGTTGAATCACAAGATTCTACATTTTCAATACAATGTTCTTCCATTCGGGATCTCGGCTCCCAGGGTTTTCTCCATAGTCATGGCGGAAGCTGTATCTCACATCAGAAGCCAAAGTGTCGCCATAGTACCCTACTTGGACGGCCTTCTAATCATTGGTCCTTCCACCGAAATTCTCAATCAGAGAGTTGCCAGAACTCTAAACATCCTACAACTCTTGGGTTGGATACCCAATCTAAAGAAATCTCATCTTTTGCCTTCAAAGATGATAACATTTTTGGGGGTCCTGTTCGACTCAGGGAACCAAAAGTCTTTCTTACCAGAAGATCACCGGAAGAAATTGGTATCCAAAGTCCTAGATTTAAAAAAACAAAAGGTCCCCTACTCTGCGGACAGCGATGTCTCTTCTAGGGTCGATGACGGCCTGCATACAATCAGTCCAGTGGGCTCAGGCCCATTCCAGAGTTCTGCAGGCACACATTCTGGAAAACTGGAATGGAAATCCAAATTTCCTAAACAGAAGAGTATACACTCCAGGGAAGGTAAAAGCCTCCTTAGCCTGGTGGGTGATCCAAACAAACCTTCTCAAAGGCGTGGACTGGGTACAAACTCCACTGGTGACAGTAACAACAGATGCCAGTCGAAGGGGCTGGGGTGCCGTTGTGTCGCAAGTCCCATTCCAGGGTCACTGGAATCACAAAGAAAGCTCCAGTTCCTCCAACCTCAGAGAATTGATGGCAGTGGAGAGGGCCCTTCTAGCCGCCAACAGTCTAATTGTAGGTCAACATGTCACAGTGTACTCGGACAATATAACAACTGTAGCGCATCTCAAACACCAAGGGAGTCCAAAATTCAATTACCTGAGAGTCGTGTCAAGCAGAATTTTTTGCTGGGCAGAAAAACATCTCTCATTATCAGCAATACACCTCAAAGGGTCGGTGAATGTTCAAGCAGATCTCTGTTGTGAAATTGGATTTTGGGCTCCCCCGGTGGCCACTGGTGGAATTGAACTGGTGTGCATCATCCCCTCTGTTCACCTGTTTCCATCAGGATGTGGGAGTCGCTATTTAACCTTGCTCCTCTGTCACTTCCATGCCGGTCAACATTGTAATCAGAAGCCTTTCTGTGCATGTTCCTGCTGCTAGACAACTCCCAGCTAAGTTGGACTTTAGTCCTCGTTTGTTTTTGTATTTTGTTCCAGTTCACAGCTGTAGTTTCGTTTCTGTGTCTGGAAAGCTCTTGTGATCTGAAATTGCCACTCTGATGTTATGAGTTAATACTAGAGTCTTAAAGTAATTTCAGGATGGCGTTTTGATAGGGTTTTCAGCTGACCATGAAAGTGCGCTTTCTGTCTTCCTACTATCTAGTAAGCGGACCTCAATTTTGCTAAACCTATTTTCATACTACGTTTGTCATTTCATCTAAAATCACCGCCAATATATGTGGGGGCCTCTGTCTGCCTATAGGGGAAATTTCTCTAGAGGTGAGCCAGGACTATATTTTCCTCTGCCAGGATTAGTTAGTCCTCCGGCCGGCGCTGGGCGTCTAGGGATAAAAAACGTAGGCAACGCTACCCGGCTACTGTTAGTTGTGCGGCAGGTTTAGTTCATGGTCAGTTTAGTTTCCATCCTTCCAAGAGCTAGTTCTTATGTTTGCTGGGCTATGTTCTCTTGCCATTGAGAACCATAACAGTTTGACCGGCCCAAAAAAGGGTTAAATTAATTGACAGAGAAAGGAGAGAAAAGAGAAGTCTGCTGAAGTTTTTTTTTTTTTTTTTCCCCTTCAGTTCTGAGTGTGCTTGTAATTGAATCTCTTGCAAGTCTGCCTATATTGCAGCCTTCCTCTCTCTCTCTCCTTCTAATCCTGGAATGGCTCTGTGTTCACCTGTTTAAAATGGATATTCAGAGTTTAGCTGCAGGTTTGAATAATCTCACCACGAAAGTTCAAAATTTACAAGATTTTGTTGTTCATGTTCCTATATCTGAACCTAGAATTCCTTTGCCTGAATTTTTCTCTGGGAATAGATCTTGCTTTCAAAATTTCAAAAATAATTGCAAGTTGTTTTTGTCCCTGAAATCTCGCTCTGCTGGAGATCCTACTCAGCAGGTCAGGATTGTGATTTCCTTGCTCCGGGGCGACCCTCAGGATTGGGCTTTTGCATTGGCTCCAGGGGATCCTGCGTTGCTCAATGTGGATGCGTTTTTTCTGGCCTTGGGGTTGCTTTATGAGGAACCTCAGAGCTTCAGGCGGAAAAGGCCTTGATGTCCCTATCTCAGGGGCAAGACGAAGCTGAAATATACTGCCAGAAATTCCGTAAATGGGCTGTGCTTACTCAGTGGAATGAGTGCGCCCTGGCGGCGAATTTCAGAGAGGGTCTCTCTGATGCCATTAAGAATGTTATGGTGGGGTTCCCTGTGCCTGCGGGTCTGAATGAGTCCATGACAATGGCTATCCAGATCGATAGGCGTCTGCGGGAGCGCAAACCTGTGCACCATTTGGCGGTGTCTACTGAGAAGACGCCAGAGAATATGCAATGTGATAGAATTCTGTCCAGAAGTGAACGGCAGAATTTTAGACGAAAAAATGGGTTGTGCTTCTATTGCGGTGATTCAACTCATGTTATATCAGCATGCTCTAAGCGTACTAAGAAGCTTGATAAGTCTGTTTCAATTGGCACTTTACAGTCTAAGTTTATTCTATCTGTGACCCTGATTTGTTCTTTATCATCTATTACCGCGGATGCCTATGTCGACTCTGGCGCCGCTTTGAGTCTTATGGATTGGTCCTTTGCCAAACGCTGTGGGTATGATTTGGAGCCTCTTGAAACTCCTATACCCCTGAAGGGGATTGACTCCACCCCATTGGCTAGTAATAAACCACAATACTGGACACAAGTAACTATGCGGATTAATCCGGATCATCAGGAGATTATTCGCTTTCTTGTGCTGTATAACCTACATGATGTGTTGGTGCTTGGATTGCCATGGCTGCAATCTCATAACCCAGTCCTTGACTGGAAAGCTATGTCTGTGTTAAGCTGGGGATGTAAGGGGACGCATGGGGACGTACCTGTGGTTTCCATTTCTTCATCTATTCCCTCTGAGATTCCTGAATTCTTGACTGAATATCGTGACGTTTTTGAAGAACCTAAGCTTGGTTCATTACCTCCGCACCGGGAGTGCGATTGTGCCATAGATTTGATTCCGGGTAGTAAATACCCTAAGGGTCGTTTATTTAATCTGTCTGTGCCTGAACATGCTGCTATGCGAGAATATATAAAGGAGTCCTTGGAAAAGGGACATATTCGTCCTTCGTCATCTCCCTTAGGAGCCGGTTTTTTCTTTGTGGCTAAGAAAGATGGCTCTTTGAGGCCGTGTATTGATTATCGGCTTTTGAATAAAATCACGGTTAAATATCAATATCCGTTGCCACTGCTGACTGATTTGTTTGCTCGCATAAAGGGGGCCAAGTGGTTCTCTAAGATAGATCTCCGTGGGGCGTATAATTTGGTGCGAATTAAGCAGGGGGATGAGTGGAAGACCGCATTTAATACGCCCGAGGGCCACTTTGAGTATTTGGTGATGCCTTTTGGTCTTTCAAATGCCCCTTCAGTCTTTCAGTCCTTTATGCATGACATTTTCCGTGATTATTTGGATAAATTTATGATTGTGTATCTGGATGATATTTTGATTTTTTCGGATGACTGGGACTCTCATGTCCAGCAGGTCAGGAGGGTTTTTCAGGTTTTGCAGTCTAATTCCTTGTGTGTGAAGGGTTCTAAGTGCGTTTTTGGGGTTCAAAAGATTTCCTTTTTGGGATATATTTTTTCCCCCTCTTCCATCGAGATGGATCCTGTCAAGGTTCAGGCTATTTGTGATTGGACGCAACCCTCTTCTCTTAAGAGTCTTCAGAAATTTTTGGGCTTTGCTAACTTTTATCGTCGATTTATTGCTGGTTTTTCTGATGTTGTTAAACCATTGACTGATTTGACTAAGAAGGGTGCTGATGTTGCTGATTGGTCCCCTGCTGCTGTGGAGGCCTTTCGGGAGCTTAAGCGCCGCTTTTCTTCCGCCCCTGTGTTGCGTCAGCCTGATGTTGCTCTTCCTTTTCAGGTTGAGGTCGACGCTTCTGAAATCGGAGCTGGGGCGGTTTTGTCGCAGAGAAGTTCCGATTGTTCCGTGATGAGACCTTGTGCCTTTTTCTCGCGTAAATTTTCGCCCGCCGAGCGGAATTATGATGTTGGGAATCGGGAGCTTTTGGCCATGAAGTGGGCCTTTGAGGAGTGGCGTCATTGGCTTGAGGGGGCTAGACATCAGGTGGTGGTATTGACTGACCACAAAAATCTAATTTATCTTGAGTCCGCCAGACGCCTGAATCCTAGACAGGCGCGCTGGTCGTTGTTTTTCTCTCGGTTTAATTTTGTGGTGTCCTACCTGCCGGGTTCTAAGAATGTTAAGGCGGATGCCCTTTCTAGGAGTTTTGAGCCTGACTCCCCTGGTAACTCTGAACCTACAGGTATCCTTAAGGATGGAGTGATATTGTCTGCCGTTTCTCCAGACCTGCGGCGGGCCTTGCAGGAGTTTCAGGCGGATAGACCTGATCGTTGCCCACCTGGTAGACTGTTTGTTCCTGATGATTGGACCAGTAAAGTCATTTCTGAGGTTCATTCTTCTGCGTTGACAGGTCATCCTGGAATCTTTGGTACCAGGGATTTGGTGGCAAGGTCCTTCTGGTGGCCTTCCCTGTCTCGAGATGTGCGAGGCTTTGTGCAGTCTTGTGACGTTTGTGCTCGGGCCAAGCCTTGTTGTTCTCGGGCTAGTGGATTGTTGTTGCCCTTGCCTATCCCGAAGAGGCCCTGGACGCACATCTCGATGGATTTTATTTCGGATCTTCCTGTTTCTCAGAAGATGTCTGTCATCTGGGTGGTGTGTGACCGTTTCTCTAAGATGGTCCATTTGGTTCCCCTGCCTAAGTTGCCTTCTTCTTCCGAGTTGGTTCCTCTGTTTTTTCAAAATGTGGTCCGTTTGCATGGTATTCCGGAGAATATCGTTTCTGACAGAGGAACCCAATTCGTGTCTAGATTTTGGCGAGCATTCTGTGCTAGGATGGGCATAGATTTGTCTTTCTCGTCTGCTTTCCATCCTCAGACTAATGGCCAGACCGAGCGGACGAATCAGACCTTGGAGACATATTTGAGGTGTTTTGTGTCTGCAGATCAGGATGATTGGGTTGCTTTTTTGCCTTTAGCGGAGTTTGCCCTCAATAATCGGGCCAGCTCTGCCACCTTGGTGTCTCCTTTTTTCTGTAATTCGGGGTTTCATCCTCGATTTTCTTCTGGTCAGGTGGAATCTTCGGATTGTCCTGGAGTGGATGCTGTGGTGGAGAGGTTGCATCAGATTTGGGGGCAGGTAGTGGACAATTTGAAGTTGTCCCAGGAGAAGACTCAGCTTTTTGCCAACCGCCGGCGTCGGGTTGGTCCTCGGCTTTGTGTTGGGGACTTGGTGTGGTTGTCTTCTCGTTTTGTCCCTATGAGGGTTTCTTCTCCTAAGTTTAAGCCTCGGTTCATCGGCCCGTACAAGATATTGGAGATTCTTAACCCTGTGTCCTTCCGTTTGGACCTCCCTGCATCTTTTTCTATTCATAATGTTTTTCATCGGTCATTATTGCGCAGGTATGAGGTACCGGTTGTGCCTTCCGTTGAGCCTCCTGCTCCGGTGCTGGTTGAGGGCGAGTTGGAGTACGTTGTGGAAAAAATCTTGGACTCCCGTGTTTCCAGACGGAAACTCCAGTATCTGGTCAAATGGAAGGGATACGGTCAGGAGGATAATTCTTGGGTGACTGCCTCTGATGTTCATGCCTCCGATCTGGTCCGTGCCTTTCATAGGGCTCATCCTGATCGCCCTGGTGGTTCTGGTGAGGGTTCGGTGCCCCCTCCTTGAGGGGGGGGTACTGTTGTGAAATTGGATTTTGGGCTCCCCCGGTGGCCACTGGTGGAATTGAACTGGTGTGCATCATCCCCTCTGTTCACCTGTTTCCATCAGGATGTGGGAGTCGCTATTTAACCTTGCTCCTCTGTCACTTCCATGCCGGTCAACATTGTAATCAGAAGCCTTTCTGTGCATGTTCCTGCTGCTAGACAACTCCCAGCTAAGTTGGACTTTAGTCCTCGTTTGTTTTTGTATTTTGTTCCAGTTCACAGCTGTAGTTTCGTTTCTGTGTCTGGAAAGCTCTTGTGATCTGAAATTGCCACTCTGATGTTATGAGTTAATACTAGAGTCTTAAAGTAATTTCAGGATGGCGTTTTGATAGGGTTTTCAGCTGACCATGAAAGTGCGCTTTCTGTCTTCCTACTATCTAGTAAGCGGACCTCAATTTTGCTAAACCTATTTTCATACTACGTTTGTCATTTCATCTAAAATCACCGCCAATATATGTGGGGGCCTCTGTCTGCCTATCGGGGAAATTTCTCTAGAGGTGAGCCAGGACTATATTTTCCTCTGCCAGGATTAGTTAGTCCTCCGGCCGGCGCTGGGCGTCTAGGGATAAAAAACGTAGGCAACGCTACCCGGCTACTGTTAGTTGTGCGGCAGGTTTAGTTCATGGTCAGTTTAGTTTCCATCCTTCCAAGAGCTAGTTCTTATGTTTGCTGGGCTATGTTCTCTTGCCATTGAGAACCATAACAGATCTCCTAAGTCGTCACGACTTACAACCAGGAGAATGGAGCCTGAAGACAGACATTTTCAGGATGTTGACGAACAGATGGGGCCTTCCCGACATAGATCTGTTAGCTTCAAGTCAGAATGCACAGGTCGAGACTTATTTCTCTCTAAACCCCAGAGACAAATCTCAGGGAGTAGACGCTTTTGCCCATACATGGAGGTTCCCGTTAGCGTATGTATTTCCTCCAATACCGTTGCTTGCAAAGACCCTTTGGAAGATCCGAGACGATCAGGTCCAGACTATCCTGGTAGTTCCAGCATGGCCGAAGAGGAGCTGGTACCACCTCATCAGGGAATTACAAGTGGATGGTCCAGTCTTTCTACAAACGTCAGACGATCTTCTCCTGCAGGGTCCCTTTCATCATCCGAACCCCCAAAAATTCAAACTGGCAGCCTGGCTATTGAAGCCCAGGTGCTAAGAGCTAAAGGACTCTCAGAATCGGTGATCTCCACTTTACAAAATCCAGGAAACCTGTCACTAACGCTATATATAGCAAAATTTGGAAAAGGTTCTCCTCGTGGTGTCACCCTTGTAATCTTGACCCCTTCCACTCTAATATCTCACAAATATTAGACTTTTTACAAAAAGGGCTGGAATTGGGGTTAAAACCGAGTACATTAAAAGTTCAAGTATCAGCCTTGAGTTCTGTCTTTGATCAAGACCTGGCAGGTCATCGTTGGATAAAAAAGTTTTATATCTCAGCATCAAGGCATCATCCAAAGCAACAAATCTTTGTGCCATCATGGGACTTAAAGATAGTCCTAAAGGGCCTTACGGCTCCTCAATTTGAGCCACTATCCTCTTGTTCCTCGCAGCTGCTGTCCTGCAAGACCGCCTTCTTAGTTGCCATATCCACTGCAAGACAAGTGGGGGAAATACAAGCCCTTTCAATCAGAGAACCTTATCTCAGCATAAGGGACGATTCCATTGTGTTCCGACCTGATCCATGTTTTCTTCCAAAGGTGGTGTCAGAGTTTCACCGATCACAGGATATAGTCCTTCCATCGTTCTGTCACAATCCCACAAATCCGGAAGAACATAGATTCCATGCTTTGGATGTACGTCGTATAGTTTTACACTATTTGGAACAAACTAAAGCTTTCAGAATTGACCAAAATCTCTTCATTTCATTGGCCGAAACAAAGGCAAAAAAGTAGTGAAGAGTACTATTGCCAACTGGATAAGAAAGGCCATAACTGAAGCATATTTAGCTCAGAATGTCGCGGTACCTGCAGGCCTAAAGGCTCATTCCACCAGATCTACCTCCGTCTCCTGGGCTGAAAGGGCTGGTGCATCCACGGAGCAGATTTGCAGGGCTGCAACATGGTCTTCTCTACACACATTCACTAAACATTATAGATTGGACTTCTGGTCCAACCGGGATCTAGTCTTTGGCCGGAAAGTTCTCCAGGCTGTGGTCCCTCCCTAAATACAGAATTGGTTGGCATTCGTCCTGAGGCTGTCGTGGAAGGCAACTAGAGAAAATAGAATTATTCTTACCGTTAATTCGGTTTCTAGGAGCCTTCCACGACAGCGTTAATTCCCTTCCGATGTTCTTGGATATTTTTTCTGAGAACCTAAAAGGTAACCGGTGCTATGGGTTCTGTTGTAAGTCACTGGTTAATGGGAGGTGGGAGGGGCTTTTTAACCTCTTGTGCTTCCTGTCCCCCATTAGGGTATGGAGACAACATCCTGAGGCTGTCGTGCAAGGCTCCTAGAAACCGAATTAACGGTAAGAATAATTCTATTTTTTATTTTAATACTTTTTTTTTTTTTTTTTTTTAACAGGGATATCATGCCCACATTGCTATATACGTGGGCTGCGCAATATACAACGTGGGCTGTGCAATGTACTGCTTGGGCTGCGCAATGAACTGCATGGGCTGCGCAATGTACTGCGTGGGCTGCGCAATGTACTGCGTGGGCTGCGCAATGTACTGCGTGGGCTGCGCAATACACTACGCATACATAGTCTAGAATACTCGATGCGTTAGAATCGGGCCACCATCTAGTTGCCAATAATTTCCATCTGTTGTCTATTCCACTGGCACAACAGCATGTCAAATTGATTGTCAAACAGTGTTACTTCCTAACCAAAGTGGACAGTTTGATTTAACCCCTTAGTGACAGAGCCAATTTGGTACTTAATGACCAGGCCAATTTTTACAATTCTGACCACTGTCACTTTATGAGGTTATAACTCTGGAACGCTTCAACAGATCCTGCTGATTCTGAGACTGTTATTTCGTGACATATTGTACTTCATGTTAGTGGTAACATTTCTTCGATATTACTTGTGATTATTTATGAAAAAAACAGAAATATGGCAAAAATATTTAAAATTTAGCAATTTTCAAACTTTGTATTTTTATGCCATTAAATCAGAGAGATACCGTATATACTCGAGTATAAGCCAAGATTTTCAGCCCAAATTTTTGGGCTGAAAGGGCCCCTCTCGGCTTATACTTGAGTCATGATCGGCGGTGGGGTCGGGGGGTGAGGGGGAGAGAGGACTGTCGCATACTCACCTAGTCCCGGCGCTCCTGGCGCTCCCCCTGCCCGTCCCACGGTCTTCGGTGCCGCAGCTCGTCCCCTGTTCAGCGGTCACATGGGACCGCTCATTAAAGTTATGAATATGGACTCCACTCCCATAGGGGTGGAGCCGCATATTCATTCCTCTAATCAGCGGCAACGGTGACCGCTGACAGAGGAAGAGGCTGCGCCACCCGGAAACCATCTGTCCGGGATAAGGAATATGTGAGTATTACATATTAACCTGTCCGTGTTCCAACCACCGGGCGCCGCTCCGTCTTCCCGTTCTCTTGCTCTGACTGTTCAGGTCAGAGGGCGCGATGACGTACTAATCTGCGCGCCGCCCTCTGCCTGAACAGTCAGTGCGGAGAGACTCCGAGACGGGACGCTGAGGATCTGCGGGCAGCAAGAGAGGTGAGTATGTCATTTTTTTTTTTTTTATAGCAGCAGCAGCAGCAGCATTATATATTTTTTTAAACAACACTGAGCAGGCACCATCTACAAAAATTTAACATTTAAGGGGATCACCAACTGCATACCAAACAACAATGGAACAAAATAGAGCAAAGTGTATGCATGAGAAATGGGATCACCACAACAGTTTAAAATTTATACAAAAAACATCTTTATTTTAGGAAACAAACACAACAACATAAAAACATTTAAAAACCCCAAAATATGACCTGGGGTAAGGGGTCCATATAGATACCAGATAAATGCTATAATATTGCACACAACATTAAACAGCCTATGCACATTAATGTACAGATAACCAAACCACTATTCCCAGCATATGGGCGTTATATACTATAATATATAGTATGATATTACACATCAAGTTATACACTCTTAAATAGAGGTTAACACTCCATACCATACCCCATGTATGAGGAACTAACAAGGAAAATGGTGAATGGAATACAAAATATACTAGACACCAAGCAGATCCCTAGACCCTGCTGTGCACTGACCTAAGTCTTACCCTACCTAGCAGGCAGGCTGTACAAGGTTCCCGGGGTGGTGGGTTTAGTGGATTACAATCAGGCTGTTCTGTTTGCTGAGACCCACGCGTATCGACGCCTGCGGCGTCTTCCTCAAGGTCAATATAACACAAGTGCTATGTTCCCTAACTTATATAGCTAAATAATTTCTTTTAACACCTACCAGGTGTGAGCAGCAGTGTCAGCCATAACGAGCTCTTCTCAGCGTGTCAGAAGTTCTAGTACACAAGTGCGCCGGCGTTCGTCATTATCATGTAACTGCAACAGTAACCAGCGCGTGCGTACTCAATAGTTTCACGCCGCCCGTCTCAATGGAGACTCAGCGATACCAAATGGCGCTGCCCAGTATACAATGCGCCTGTGCACCTTAGCGCCTAGGTATAACTGGCGATTCTGATCACATAGTAGAATAAGTGCCAAATGGTGCTAATAGTCATAGTGGTGGCGCTAGACCCAGAGAGCGCCTAAAGCAACATACCAGTTAACCTTACAAGCCCAGCCGAGCACGGGTTTGATCCCATTTACAATAACCATATAGTGCCACACAAAAAAATAAAATAAAAAAAATAACTCAAAACCTAGTGAACAGAGGGTAGAGTAACCAAGGGCTCAAATCTCCCTAATATGATCATATATGCAAAACAAGCCTATATGGTCATAGAGTATGTATGCGCATACATTTTATTTTATTTTAAGGTGTGAGATACTCCACCCTAATAGAAGGACTGGAGAATCTCCCATCAGACCATAGGGGAGAGTAAGTATCCAGTACACTTTAGAACTGACGCAGTTATAGTATGTGGTCATTACCAAGAGACACTGTATGGTGACTGTATTAGAACCTGGGATACGGATATTACAGTATAGAACCATGATGAATAGCGCACAGAGTATACATATGCAGAGGGTACATAATAAACTAAGTTGGTGGACAGACCAGTAGATGGAGAAAAAAAAAAATAATATTTTTTTTTTTTTTTAATATATAAATGATATATATATTTTTGCACTACATTGTACAAGATGTAAATAGTTGTCCTATAGGCCTCCAGCCAACACTGAATGTTCCATCTCCATTTCATTTCTTAGGGAAACCATACTCTCAAATCATCCTTAAAAAGGAGTCTTGTAGATAAATGTGTGCAAAAACCTGTCTTGTAGAACCTGTAATACAATGGATGTCGAAGCATTGTACACTAACATCAAGCACGACCTAGGTATTTCAGCAATTGGGTATTTCCTAGACAAGTTTACAACAGGGAGTAGGGGGCATGACTCGTTCATTTTGGATCTACTTAAGGTGGTCCTCGAGAAGAGCTACTTTACCTTTGATAGGGTGTTTTACAAACAAGTGGCTGGAACAGCTATGGGGGCTAGGTGTGCGCCCCCATATGCGAATCTTTTTATGGGGTGGTGGGAGGAGACTCAAGTAACCAAGAATCAGCACTTTCAACAAAACGTCCTAAAGTGGTATCGTTTTATCGATGACATTATTGTTTTGTGGACAGGTACGGCGGAAACATTGGAAGAGTTTGTTGGTGAACTGAATACAAACCAATGTAACATTCGATTGACATCCTGCTTCTCTAGAAGTTCGGTGGACTTCTTGGATTTGAAAATTACAGTTAAAGATAACCGGATTAACACCACCTTATTCCGGAAAAAGACCGCCACCAATAATGTCTTGCATTACTCCAGCTTCCACCCGGGACATCTCCGCAATAGCATCCCAAAGGGACAGTTCCTCCGTGTGAGAAGAAATTGTAGTACCACAGCAGATTTCCTCAGTGAATCGAGACAGCTCACGAATCGCTTCCACGAACGCGGATATCCACGGAGGGTTATTTCAAGGGCCTTTGAACACTCAAGACAAAAACCAAGGGAAGAGGTGCTTAACCCCTTCACCCCCGGAGCTTTTTCCGTTTTTCCGTTTTCGTTTTTCGCTCCCCTCCTTCCCAGAGCCATAACTTTTTTATTTTTCTGTCAATTTGGCCATGTGAGGGCTTATTTTTTGCGGGACGAGTTGTACTTTTGAACGACATCATTGGTTTTAGCATGTCGTGTACTAGAAAACGGGAAAAAAATTCCAAGTGCAGTGAAATTGCAAAAAAAGTGCAATCCCACACTTGTTTTTTGCTTGCCTTTTTTGCTAGGTTCACTAAATGCTAAAACTGACCGTCCATTATGATTCTCCAGGTCACTACGAGTTCATAGACACCTAACATGACTAGGTTATTTTTCACCTAAGTGGTGAAAAAAAATTCCAAACTTTGCAAAAAACAAAACAAAATTGCGCCATTTTCCGATACTCGTAGCGTCTCCATTTTTCGTGATCTGGGGTCAGGTGAGGGCTTATTTTTTGCGTGCCGAGCTGGCGTTTTTAATGATAGCATTTTGGTGTAGATACGTTCTTTTGATCGCCCGTTATTGCATTTTAATGCAATGTCGTGGCGACCAAAAAAACGTAAATCTGACGTTTCGAATTTTTTTCTCATTACGCCATTTAGCGATCAGGTTAATCCTTTTTTTTTATTGATAGATCGGGCGATTCTGAACGCGGCGATACCAAATATGTGTAGGTTGGGGGTTTTTTTTATTGATTTATTTTGATTGGGGCGAAAGGGGGGTGATTTAAACGTTTATATTTTTTTTATTTTTTTCACATTTTTAAAAACTTTTTTTTTTACTTTTGCCATGCTTCTATAGCCTCCATGGGAGGCTAGAAGCAGGCACAGCCCGATCAGCTCTGCTATGCAGCAGTGATCATAAGATCGCTGCTACACAGCAGATTTGCAGGTGTGCTGTGAGCGCCGACCACAGGGGGGCGCTCACAGCCACCGGCAATCAGTAACCATAGAGGTCTCAAGGACCTCTATGGTTACAATGGAGGAGCATCGCCGACCCCCGATCATGTGACGGGGGTCGGCGATGCGCTCATATCCGGCCGCAAGGCCGGATGCGGTAGTTAAATGCCGCTGTCTGCGTTTGACAGCGGCATTTAACTAGTTAATAGGCGCGCGCAGATCGCGATTCTGCTCGCGCCTATTGCGGGCACATGTCAGCTGTTCAAAACAGCTGACATGTCCCGGCTTTGATGTGCGCTCACCGCCGAAGCGCACATCAAAGCGGGGGTCCCGACATGTGACGTACTATACCGTCACATGTCGGGAAGGGGTTAAAGCACAACAAAGAACTAATAAGGAACAAGTGAGTCTTATAACACGATTTAACAATCAGTGGGATGATGTGCAGCGCTTGATGGATTTGAACTGGGGGATCTTATTGAGCGATACGAAGTTGAGGGCAGTTGTCCCTAACAAACCGGGCATTGTGGCCAGAAGAGCGAGAAATCTTAAAGACCATTTATCTAGGAGCCACTTTAGAAGGCCCACATATAGAACTCGCTCAGGTAGTGCTGTACTCGGTTCATATCCATGTGGTGACTGTTCAATATGTCCCCTAATGTTGGCTGATACAGGTATCTCTGTTCCCTCCCTACCCTTTCGGGTTAAATCAAGATCGTACTTCAATTGTCGCACACGCAATTTAGTCTATGCCCTAATCTGTGGATGCAACAAGATATATGTTGGTCAAACTACTCAAGAATTGCGCCGCAGGGTGCAACAACATATCTCGAGTATATCCACGGCTAAAAGCGACAGTGACAAGGGCAAACAGCTGACCACTGTGGCTACCCATTTTTTAGAATATCATAGTGGTAGTCATAAGACCCTTCGTGTAATGGGATTAGAGGGGGTCACCCCTAACATTAGGGGGGGCAGATTGACAGATGAGTTATTAAGGAAAGAATCTCGTTGGATTTACGAGCTTAAGAGTCTAGTTCCAGGGGGCCTGAATGGTGAACTTTTATATACGGGATTCTACAAAAGATTATAGGCTCTTGACCTATACACCTCTTGTGGATGACAATGGGTATGAACTGGGATAGGTATAAAATTATTGCTGGTCACATGCAGACATATATTTATTTGCTTTCTTTTTATTACAGGTTCTACAAGACAGGTTTTTGCACACATTTATCTACAAGACTCCTTTTTAAGGATGATTTGAGAGTATGGTTTCCCTAAGAAATGAAATGGAGATGGAACATTCAGTGTTGGCTGGAGGCCTATAGGACAACTATTTACATCTTGTACAATGTAGTGCAAAAATATATATATCATTTATATATTAAAAAAAAAAAAAATTATTATTTTTTTTTTTCTCCATCTACTGGTCTGTCCACCAACTTAGTTTATTATGTACCCTCTGCATATGTATACTCTGTGCGCTATTCATCATGGTTCTATACTGTAATATCCGTATCCCAGGTTCTAATACAGTCACCATACAGTGTCTCTTGGTAATGACCACATACTATAACTGCGTCAGTTCTAAAGTGTACTGGATACTTACTCTCCCCTATGGTCTGATGGGAGATTCTCCAGTCCTTCTATTAGGGTGGAGTATCTCACACCTTAAAATAAAATAAAATGTATGCGCATACATACTCTATGACCATATAGGCTTGTTTTGCATATATGATCATATTAGGGAGATTTGAGCCCTTGGTTACTCTACCCTCTGTTCACTAGGTTTTGAGTTATTTTTTTTTGTGTGGCACTATATGGTTATTGTAAATGGGATCAAACCCGTGCTCGGCTGGGCTTGTAAGGTTAACTGGTATGTTGCTTTAGGCGCTCTCTGGGTCTAGCGCCACCACTATGACTACTAGCACCATTTGGCACTTATTCTACTATGTGATCAGAATCGCCAGTTATACCTAGGCGCTCAGGTGCACAGGCGCATTGTATACTGGGCAGCGCCATTTGGTATCGCTGAGTCTCCATTGAGACGGGCGGCGTGAAACTATTGAGTACGCACGCGCTGGTTACTGTTGCAGTTACATGATAATGACGAACGCCGGCGCACTTGTGTACTAGAACTTCTGACACGCTGAGAAGAGCTCGTTATGGCTGACACTGCTGCTCACACCTGGTAGGTGTTAAAAGAAATTATTTAGCTATATAAGTTAGGGAACATAGCACTTGTGTTATATTGACCTTGAGGAAGACGCCGCAGGCGTCGATACGCGTGGGTCTCAGCAAACAGAACAGCCTGATTGTAATCCACTAAACCCACCACCCCGGGAACCTTGTACAGCCTGCCTGCTAGGTAGGGTAAGACTTAGGTCAGTGCACAGCAGGGTCTAGGGATCTGCTTGGTGTCTAGTATATTTTGTATTCCATTCACCATTTTCCTTGTTAGTTCCTCATACATGGGGTATGGTATGGAGTGTTAACCTCTATTTAAGAGTGTATAACTTGATGTGTAATATCATACTGTATTATATAACGCCCATATGCTGGGAATAGTGGTTTGGTTATCTGTACATTAATGTGCATAGGCTGTTTAATGTTGTGTGCAATATTATAGCATTTATCTGGTATCTATATGGACCCCTTACCCCAGGTCATATTTTGGGGTTTTTAAATGTTTTTATGTTGTTGTGTTTGTTTCCTAAAATAAAGACGTTTTTTGTATAAATTTTAAACTGTTGTGGTGATCCCATTTCTCATGCATACACTTTGCTCTATTTTGTTCCACAGCAGCATTATATATTGCACAGATTTATATGGAGCATCTATGGGGCAATACTGAACGGTGCAGAGCATTTTATATGGCACAGCTTTATGTGGAGCATCTATGGGGCCATACTGAACGGTGCAGAGCATTATATATGGCACAGCTTTCTATGGGGCCATAATGAACGGTGCAGAGCATTCTATATGGCACAGCTTTCTATGGAGCATCTATGGGCCATAATGAACGGTGCAGAGCATTATATATGGCACAGCTTTATATGGAGCATCTATGGGGCCATAATGAATGGTGCAGAGCATGCTATATGGCACAGCTTTACATGAAGCATCTATGGGGCCATACTGAACGGTGCAGCGCATTATATATGGCACAGCTTTCTATGGAGCATCTATGGGGCCATAATGAACGGTGCAGAGCATTCTATATGGCACAGCTTTCTGTGGAGCATCTATGGGGCCATACTGAATGGTGCAGAGCATTATATATGGCACAGCTTTCTATGGAGCATCTATGGGGCCATACTGAACAGTGCAGAGCATTATATATGGCACAGCTTTATGTGGAGCATCTATGGGGCCATAATGAACGGTGCAGAGCATTATATGTGGCACAGCTTTATATGGAGCATCTATGGGGCTATAATGAACGGTATGGAGCATCTATTTTTATTTTTGAAATTCACCGGTAGCTGCTGCATTTTCCACCCTAGGCTTATACTCGAGTCAATAAGTTTTCCCAGTTTTTTGTGGCAAAATTAGGGGGGTCGGCTAACACTCGGGTCGGCTTATACTCGAGTATATACGGTATGTCACAAAAAATAGTTAATAAATAACATTTCCCACATGTCTACTTTACATCGGCACAATTTTGGAAACAAATTTTTTTTTTTGTTAGGGAGTTATAAGGGTTAAAAGTTGACCAGCAATTTCTCATTTTTACAACACCATTTTTTTTTAGGGACCACATCACATTTGAAGTCATTTTGAGGGGTCTATATGATAGAAAATAACCAAGTATGACACCATTCTAAAAACTGCACCCCTCAAGGTGCTCAAAACCACATTCAAGAAGTTTATTAACCATTTACGTGCTTCACAGGAACTGAAACAATGTGGAAGGCAAAAATGAACATTTAACTTTTTTTTGCAAACATTTTACTTCAGAACCATTTTTTTTATTTTCACAAGTGTAAAAACAGAAATTTAACCATAAATGTTGTTGAGCAATTTCTCCTTAATACGCCGATACCCTATATGTGGGGGTAAACCACTGTTTGGGCGCACCGCAGAGCTTGGAAGAGAAGGAGCGCCGTTTGACTTTTTCAATGCAGAATTGGCTGGAATTGAGATCGGATGCCATGTCACGTTTGGAGAGCCCCTGATGTGCCTAAACAGTGGAAACCCCCCACAAGTGACCCCATTTTGGAAGCTAGACCCCTTAAGGAACTTATCTAGATGTTTGGTGAGCACTTTGAGCCCCCAAGTGCTTCACAGAAGTTTAGAAAGTAGAGCCGTGAAAATAAAAAATTGCATTTGTTTACACAAAAATGATTTTTTCGCCCACAAATTCTTATTTTCACAAGGGTAACAGGAAAAATTAGACCACAAAAGTTGTTGTGCAATTTCTCCTGAGTACATCGATACCCCATATGTGGGGGTAAACCACTGTTTGGGCGCACTGCAGAGCTTGGAAGAGAAGGAGTGCCGTTTTACTTTTTCGATGTAGAATTGGCTGGAATTGAGATCGGACGCCATGTCGCGTTTGGAGAGCCCCTGATGTGCCTAAACAGTGGAATCCCCCCACAAGTGACCCCATTTTGGAAACTAGACCACTTAAGGAACTTATCTAGATGTGTGGTGAGCACTTTAAACCCCCAAGTGCTTCACAGAAATTTATAAAGTAGAGCCGTGAAAATAAATCCTTTTTTTTTTCCTCAAAAATGATTTTTTTAGCCCCCAAGTTTTTATTTTCACAAGGGTAACAGGAGAAATTGGACCCCAAAAGTTGTTGTTCAATTTGTCCTGAGTACACTGATACCCCATGTGTGGGGGGACCACTGTTTGAGCGCATGGCAGAGCTCGGAAGGGAAGGAACGCCATTTTGGAATGCAGACTTTGATAGAATGGTCTGCGGGCATTATGTTGTGTTTGCAGAGACCCTGATGTACCTAAACAGTAGAAATCCCCCAGAAGTGACCCCATTTTGGAAACTAGAGCCCCCAAGGAACTTATCTAGATGTCTGTTGAGAACTTTGAATGCCCAAGTGCTTCACAGACGTTTATAATGCAGACTTGTGAAAATAAAAAATATTATTTTTTCCACAAAAAAAGATTTTTTTTAGCCCCCAAGTTTTTATTTTCACAAGGATAACAGGAGAAATCGGACCATAAAAGTTGTTGTCCAATTTATCCCGAGTACGCTGATGCCCCATATGTGGTGGTAAACCACTGTTTGGGTGCACGGCAGAGCTCGGAAGGGAGGGAGCACCATTTGACTTTTTGTGCGCAAAATTGGCTGTGGCGTTTAGAGACCCCCTGATGTACCTAAACAGTGGAAACCCCCCAAATCTAACTCCAACCCTAACCCCAACACACCCCTAAGGCTTCTTTCACACTTCAGTTGTTTGGCGTCAGTCAGCTCCGACATAGTGACGGATCCGTCACAATTGTTGAGAAAACTGTTCTAACGGATCCGGTTTTTTGACGGATCCGTTACTTGGGGGTTGTCTGGGAAAAGTATCTACTTTTTGGAGCATGCGCAATTGAAAAAGCGGATTGGGGCGACGGATCCGCCGAAATGACGGTAACGACGGATCCGTCGCCCATAGGCGGCCATTCTATGGAATGACGGATGCAACGGATCCGTCGCGAACCGCCATTTCGGCGCAGACAAAAAACGTTACAATGGCCGTGAATGTCTAGATGACGTCCACCAAATCTCAACGGATCCGTCGCATGGCAGATGGAATGGATGACCATCCGCCACAATCTGTCGCTAATGCATGTCTATGGGAAAATAGTGGATCCACCAAAAAAAATGGCGGATCCGCTATTTGACGAAAATGGCAGTTTCAGACTGATGCCAAAAGACTGAAGTGTGAAAGAGGCCTAACCCTAATGCCAACCCGATCCATAATCCTAATCACAACCCTAAGGATAATCGCAACCCTAACCCCAAAACAACCATAACCCTAATCAGAACCCTAAATCCAACACACCCCTAATCCTAATCTCAACCCTAACCTCAAACCTAACCTGTTGTGAATTAGACTTTTTTGGCTCCCTCTTGTGGTCACTGGTGATATGACTCTGGGATTGTCTTTCCTCAGTTTGGCACCCACCTGGGTCGTTAGTCCAGGGGTGTTGCTATATAAACTTCCTGGTTTCTCAGTCCAGTGCCTGGCATCGTTGTAATCAGTTCCTTTCTGTTTGCTCCTGTCTGCTGGTCTTGGATCTTGCAAAATTAAGCTAAGTCCTGCTTCCTTGTTTTTTGCTTTGCTCTTATTTTTTGTCCAGCTTGTACTAAATGTGATTCCTGATTTTGCTGGAAGCTCTAGGGGGCTGGTGTTCTCCCCCCGGGCCGTTAGACGGTTCGGGGGTTCTTGAATATCCAGCGTGGAAATTTTGATAGGGTTTTTGCTGACCATATAAGTCATCTTACTATATTCTGCTATTAGTCAGTGGGCCTCTCTTTGCTAAATATCTAGTTCATTCTTACGTTTGTCTTTTCTCCTTACCTCACCGTTATTATTTGTTGGGGGCTTGTATCCAACTTTTGGGGTCTTTTCTCTGGAGGCAAGAAAGGTCTATCTTTTCCCTTCTAGGGTTAGTTAGTTCTCCGGCTGGCGCGAGACGTCTAGAACCAACGTAGGCACGTTCCCCGGCTGCTGCTATTTGTGGTGCTAGGATTAGATATATGGTCAGCCCAGTTACCACTGCCCTATGAGCTGTTTTTTTGTGTTTGCAGACTTGGTATGTACTTTTGAGACCCTCTGCCATTGGGGTCATAACAGTATGCCAGGCCAAGGTTGAATGTTTAATGCATTGCAGAAGTGGGATTACAAGAAAGGAAAGTCTGAGTTTGTTTTTTTTTTCTTTCCTCTCTTTTTTCCTCCCCTTTACCTCTGAGTGGCTTGTGCTTGCTGCAGACATGAATGTCCAGACTTTGATTACAAGTGTGGATCAGCTTGCTGCTCGTGTGCAGGGCATACAAGATTTTGTTACCAGTAGTCCAATGTCTGAACCTAAAATACCTATTCCTGAACTGTTCTCTGGAGACCGATTCAAGTTTAGGAATTTCAGGAATAATTGTAAATTGTTTCTATCTCTGAGACCCCGTTCATCTGGAGACTCAGCTCAGCAAGTAAAAATTGTTATCTCTTTCTTACGGGGCGACCCTCAGGATTGGGCCTTCTCGCTAGCGCCAGGAGATCCGGCATTGGCAAATGTTGATGCGTTTTTTCTGGCGCTCGGATTGCTTTACGAGGAACCCAATCTTGAAATTCAGGCAGAAAAAGCCTTGCTGGCTATTTCTCAGGGTCAGGATGAAGCTGAAGTGTATTGCCAAAAATTTCGGAAATGGTCCGTGCTTACTCAGTGGAATGAGTGTGCTCTGGCCGCAAATTTCAGAAATGGCCTTTCTGAAGCCATTAAGAATGTGATGGTGGGTTTCTCCATTCCTACAGGTCTGAATGATTCCATGGCGCTGGCTATTCAAATTGACCTGCGTTTGCGGCAGCGCAAAGCCGCGAATCCTCTGGTGGTGTTGTCTGAACAAACACCTGATTTAATGCAATGTGGTAGAATTCAGACTAGAAATGAACGGAAAAATCATAGACGTCAGAATGGGTTGTGTTTTTACTGTGGTGATTCTACACATGTTATATCAGCATGCTCTAAACGCCTAACTAGGGTTGTTAGTCCTGTCGCCATTGGTAATTTGCAACCTAAATTTATTTTGTCTGTGACTTTAATTTGCTCATTGTCCTCCTACCCTGTTATGGCGTTTGTGGATTCAGGTGCTGCCCTGAGTCTTATGGATCTGTCGTTTGCCAAGCGCTGTGGTTTTGTTCTTGAGCCGTTGGTAAATCCTATCTCTCTTAGAGGTATTGATGCTACGCCATTGGCGGAAAATAAACCGCAGTTTTGGACACAGGTAACCATGTGCATGACTCCTGAACATCGGGAGGTGATTCGTTTTCTTGTTCTGTATAAAATGCATGATTTGGTCGTTTTGGGTCTGCCATGGTTACAGACCCATAATCCAGTCTTGGATTGGAAGGCAATGTCTGTGTCAAGTTGGGGCTGTCAGGGAATTCATGGTGATTCCCCGCCGGTGTCTATTGCTTCCTCTACTCCTTCGGAAGTTCCTGAGTATTTGTCTGATTACCAGGATGTATTCAGCAAGTCCAGGTCCAGTGCTCTTCCTCCTCATAGGGACTGTGACTGCGCTATAGATTTGATTCCAGGTAGTAAATTTCCTAAGGGAAGATTATTTAATCTGTCTGTACCTGAGCATACCGCAATGCGTTCGTATATCAAGGAATCTCTGGAGAAGGGGCATATCCGTCCATCCTCTTCCCCTCTTGGTGCGGGATTCTTTTTTGTGGCCAAGAAGGACGGATCTTTGAGACCTTGTATTGACTATCGGCTTCTGAATAAAATCACTGTTAAATTTCAGTATCCTTTGCCTCTGTTGTCGGACTTGTTTGCCCGGATTAAAGGTGCCAAGTGGTTCACCAAGATAGATCTTCGTGGTGCGTACAACCTTGTGCGCATTAAGCAAGGAGATGAATGGAAAACTGCATTTAATACGCCCGAAGGTCATTTTGAGTACTTGGTGATGCCTTTCGGGCTCTCTAATGCTCCTTCAGTGTTTCAGTCCTTTATGCACGATATTTTCCGGAAGTATCTGGATAAATTTATGATTGTTTATCAGGATGATATTCTGTTTTTTTCTGATGATTGGGACTCGCATGTAGAGCAGGTCAGGATGGTGTTTCAGGTTTTGCGTGAGAATGCTTTGTTTGTTAAGGGCTCAAAGTGTCTCTTTGGAGTACAGAAGGTTCCCTTTTTGGGTTTTATTTTTCCCCTTCTGCGGTGGAGATGGACCCAGTCAAGGTCCAAGCTATTCATGATTGGACTCAACCCACGTCAGTTAAGAGTCTTCAGAAGTTCTTGGGTTTTGCTAACTTCTACCGTCGTTTTATCGCTAATTTTTCTAGCGTTGTTAAACCTTTGACGGATATGACCAAGAAAGGTTCTGATGTTGCTAACTGGGCTCCTGCAGCCGTGGAAGCCTTTCAAGAGTTGAAGCGCCGGTTTACTTCGGCGCCTGTTTTGTGCCAGCCTGATGTCTCACTTCCCTTTCAGGTTGAAGTGGATGCTTCTGAGATTGGGGCAGGGGCCGTTTTGTCGCAGAGAGGCCCTGGTTGCTCTGTAATGAGACCATGTGCTTTTTTCTCTAGGAAGTTTTCGCCTGCTGAGCGGAATTATGATGTTGGCAATCGGGAGTTGTTAGCCATGAAGTGGGCATTTGAGGAGTGGCGTCATTGGCTCGAGGGTGCTAAGCATCGTGTGGTGGTCTTGACTGATCACAAAAATCTGATGTATCTCGAGTCTGCTAAACGCCTGAATCCTAGACAGGCCCGCTAGTCATTGTTTTTCTCCCATTTTGACTTTGTGGTCTCGTATTTACCAGGTTCAAAGAATGTGAAGGCTGATGCTCTTTCAAGGAGCTTTGTGCCTGACTCTCCTGGAGTCGCAGAACCAGTTGGTATTCTCAAAGAGGGAGTTATCCTGTCAGCCATTTCTCCGGATTTGCGATGTGTGTTGCAGAGATTTCAGGCTGGTAGACCTGACTCTTGTCCACCTGACAGACTGTTTGTTCCTGATAAGTGGACCAGCAGAGTCATTTCCGAGGTTCATTCCTCGGTGTTGGCAGGGCATCTGGGAATTTTTGGCACCAGAGATCTGGTGGCTAGGTCCTTTTGGTGGCCTTCCTTGTCACGGGATGTGCGGTCATTTGTGCAGTCCTGTGGGACTTGTGCTCGAGCTAAGCCTTGCTGTTCTCGTGCCAGCGGGTTGCTCTTGCCCTTGCCTGTCCCGAAGAGGCCTTGGACACACATTTCCATGGATTTCATTTCAGATCTTCCGGTGTCTCAGGGCATGTCTGTCATCTGGGTGGTATGTGATCGCTTTTCCAAGATGGTCCATTTGGTATCTTTGCCTAAGCTGCCTTCCTCTTCCGATCTGGTTCCTTTGTTCTTTCAGAATGTGGTTCGTTTACACGGCATTCCTGAGAATATTGTGTCTGACAGAGGATCCCAATTTGTTTCCAGGTTCTGGCGATCCTTTTGTGCTAAGATGGGCATTGATTTGTCATTTTCGTCTGCCTTTCATCCTCAGACTAATGGACAAACGGAGCGAACTAATCAGACTCTGGAGGCTTATTTGAGGTGTTTTGTTTCTGCAGATCAGGATGATTGGGTGACCTTCTTGCCGTTGGCTGAGTTTGCCCTTAATAATCGGGCTAGTTCCGCTACTTTGGTTTCGCCATTTTTTTGCAACTCTGGTTTCCATCCTCGTTTTTCCTCGGGACATGTGGAGCCTTCTGACTGTCCTGGGGTAGATTCCGTGGTGGATAGGTTGCAGCGGATCTGGAATCATGTGGTGGACAACTTGAAGTTGTCACAGGAGAAGGCTCAGCGTTTTGCCAACCGCCGCCGCGGTGTGGGTCCCCGACTTCGTGTTGGGGATTTGGTATGGCTGTCTTCTCGATTTGTTCCTATGAAGGTCTCCTCTCCTAAATTTAAGCCTCGCTTCATCGGTCCTTACAAGATATTGGAAATCCTTAATCCTGTGTCCTTTCGCTTGGATCTTCCGGTGTCGTTTGCCATTCACAACGTGTTCCATAGGTCTTTGTTGCGGCGGTACGTTGTACCTGTGGTTCCTTCTGTTGAGCCTCCTGCTCCGGTGTTGGTTGAGGGCGAGTTGGAGTACGTGGTGGAGAAGATCTTGGATTCTCGTCTCTCCAGGCGGAGGCTTCAGTATCTGGTCAAGTGAAAGGGCTATGGTCAGGAGGATAATTCCTGGGTGGTTGCCTCTGATGTGCATGCGGCCGATTTAGTTCGTGCCTTTCACGCTGCTCATCCTGATCGCCCTGGTGGTCTTGGTGAGGGTTCGGTGACCCCTCCTTAAAGGGGGGGTACTGTTGTGAATTAGACTTTTTTGGCTCCCTCTTGTGGTCACTAGTGATATGACTCTGGGATTGTCTTTCCTCAGTTTGGCACCCACCTGGGTCGTTAGTCCAGGGGTGTTGCTATATAAACTTCCTGGTTTCTCAGTCCAGTGCCTGGCATCGTTGTAATCAGTTCCTTTCTGTTTGCTCCTGTCTGCTGGTCTTGGATCTTGCAAAATTAAGCTAAGTCCTGCTTCCTTGTTTTTTGGTTTTTTGCTTTGCTCTTATTTTTTGTCCAGCTTGTACTAAATGTGATTCCTGATTTTGCTTGAAGCTCTAGGGGGCTGGTGTTCTCCCCCCGGGCCGTTAGACGGTTCGGGGGTTCTTGAATATCCAGCGTGGAAATTTTGATAGGGTTTTTGCTGACCATATAAGTCATCTTACTATATTCTGCTATTAGTCAGTGGGCCTCTCTTTGCTAAATATCTAGTTCATTCTTACGTTTGTCTTTTCTCCTTACCTCACCGTTATTATTTGTTGGGGGCTTGTATCCAACTTTTGGGGTCTTTTCTCTGGAGGCAAGAAAGGTCTATCTTTTCCCTTCTAGGGTTAGTTAGTTCTCCGGCTGGCGCGAGACGTCTAGAACCAACGTAGGCATGTTCCCCGGCTGCTGCTATTTGTGGTGCTAGGATTAGATATATGGTCAGCCCAGTTACCACTGCCCTATGAGCTGTTTTTTTTGTGTTTGCAGACTTGGTATGTACTTTTGAGACCCTCTGCCATTGGGGTCATAACACTAACCCTAATCCCAATACACCCCTAATCCCAAACCTAACCCTAACTTTAGCCGCAACCCTAGTCCTAACTTTAGCCCTAACCCTAACTTTAGCCCCAACCCTAACCCTAAATACTATATGCATTAATTAAGTTTTCACAGGAAGCTGAAGCAGCCGAGGTCCTCTCAGAAGGAGACGAGAGGGGTGTAGAAAACCAAGGAGCGGGCGCACAGAGTAAGTTGTGCCGAAACAGTTGCTTCACACATCACAGAGCACCCAACACATACAAAACACTTCATCATACATCACAGTACACATACAACATGCCTACCTCAAACATAATTCTTTTTTTTTTTTAGTCTGCTGCACAATCTGGCCAACGCCAGCAAGATCCTCCCAGCCGCTCCCAGAGCCGGCATAATCGCGGCCGCGGTCATCGAGCAGTGAGTTGTTTTTTTTTCCTCTCGTTAGTTTTGTGTTTCAGTGTATTAATTTTTTTTTTCCTTTTCCAAGTATCCACAGCGTGCTCCCGACTCAGACGGTGAGGACATCATAGGCATCGATGTGGACCGCCTCATCGAGGAGGTCCGCGAGCGGGAGCCGCTGTGGAATATGGCTCACCGCTGGCATTCAGATACACATGTCACCCGTCGGCTCTGGGAGGAAGTCTGCCACAACATTTTGCCGAGGTGGGAGGACCTTGAGCCAAGGCTGCAGACTCAACAATGTAAGTATTCACTTTTCAGTTATGTTTTGAACTGAATGGAATGTGTTTTAATTAACAGTTGCTTTTATTCTTGTCTTTACAGGTGAAAGGGTTAGGAAGCGGTGGCGGTCACTCAGGGATCGCTTCAAGAGGGAGTTTAACTTGGAGATGCAGGCCCCGAGTGGCTCTAGAGGACGTAGAAGGACTTGGTACAAGTATGGCCGGGCCTTGTCCTTCCTCCGGGAAAGTATGCTGAATAGAGTGTAAGTATTCAACAGCCCATTGAATAAATCACCATGTTTACCTGTATAACTTGTTTGGTTTCAGTCAGGGCTTTTCCCCTATTAATATATTGTTTTTTTCTCTATTTCACAGCACCTTCTCTAGTCATCGGGCGCCTGCATCTACCTTGGAACCCTCTGGAGCGATCTCTCAGGAGTCTGCCACCGAGGGCCACGTCGGTAGACCCCACCCCTCTGAACCCTCATCTGGCCCTTCCGGTACCTCTGCCCCATCCACCTCCACAAGCACTGGAGCAGCATCGCAGCCTTCGTTACTTGAATCTGCTGGTCAAAACATAGCGTTCCCTTTACCACACCCCTCTGATCCTGCCACCTCTAGACCACCATTAGGTTCGTGGCGGCAGCGACAGAGGGGTCCGGAAAGGAGCTATGCTCTTGAGTTCTTGCATCTGAATGCAGCCTTCCAAAGCTCTTTCAAAATTTTGGGAGAGCAAGTAACTGCTGGGTTCAACATGGTGCAAGCACGCATCAGTGAAAACAGCAGTCGCTTGGATAGGCTGCATTCAGATGCAAGTCAAGCTCCAAGCAACCTTTTTTTTCAATCTATGCTCAGGAGCATGGAAAAGCTTAGTCTTGACGAGCAGATGCAGGTAATGCACGACTGCCATGCTGCTCTACTGCGGGTCATGTCCAAATCCAAAACTTCCACACCTCCCCACACAGCCACTACAACTTTCCCTGCCCAGGCCCAATTCCCGCCCCAGGCCCAATTCCCACCCCAGGCCCAATACCAAACACAGGCCCATTTCCCACCCCAGGCCCAATACCAAACACATATTCAAAAAACACTTGGCACTCAAAAAAATATTTTGCAAGTTGATTATTCCATTTATTTGTGCATCCAGTTAGAAAATAAACGTTTTCGGTCCATACATCAGACCTTCATCAGAAATTCCTTTTTTATCAAACTGAAATATAGGCAGATAATAAAATAAAATAAATAACGACATACAAAGAAACACAATATGCATGGTGCACAACATAAAGGACAATGGAATTATAGTGATATGTTTCCAGACCAAATCCATCATGTGATAAACAGTGTACGCAACCGTGGCGGCTGGAGTAGTTCCGGGTTGGTGGTCCGTGAGTTGTGAGTACTTCCAATTATCAAGAGCTAGATAACAAGAGATGAAAAGCTGTGCAGCTGTACTTGTAGGTAAGGAAAAGAACAAATGGCACAAAAGCAGAGGGTTATGGCTTGAGACGGTAAGTCCTGTGAGGACTGCACTTGTGGTAGAGGTCCATATTACCTCAAAGGATACTAGGTGAAGGATTAATCCGGGTGCTTGAGAGAGGTGCTGTGCACTATAACGGACTAGTGATAGCCTACAAAGCAAGTGTGACAACATATGTTAATTATCACAATAGATGGTGTCTGTGTTGGTATTAGGCTGTAAAGAGCACTAAACATTATATGGATACTGTGAGTGACCCGTTATCCTAGGTACTGACATAGTAGTCTAGGCAAGATTGGTAAAGAAGGGAGGAGGTAAAAAGAACACAGAAAAAAGAAAAGGGGAAGTATATAGGTTTTTTTTAAGGAGCCAAGTGGCAACCACACTTACAACATGAAATAAAGGATGCTGAGCCGTGAACTGTGACAATATAACGAGGCCCTAAGAGCACAAAAGGGGAGTAACGTACCTGGAAAATTAATGTAGATGGGTATAACATCTTGGGCCCAAGAGACTTAACAGGGATTATGATGTAGCAGCATTCCTGTAATTGTTTACATTCATAATATGTATGTATCTCCTTATTATGGCATTATGTGTATATAGTTCTTTTAAATCAATTTGTCTAATTTTATTATGTCTTTATCTTTTTCCTAGAACCGATAGTCTCACGACACACACGTGGCACTGGCGATCACATATGGCACTATAGATGGTAGAGTATACAAGTATCTATGGGGATGTTGCACTTCACAGGCGCCTTTATTCTGTTTTGTTACCCCTGATTTCATTCCTTTCATGCTCATTTTCTTTATTTACTTCTTTCCATCCATGCTCGCTCTCCCTGCTTCTTCCTGGGCGGCATAGGTCGCCCTGGCAACTACTATGTACATTTTCTGGCCCCAACGCATGCGCAGTTTAACATGTTTAGCTTCACCTGCAGTCACCGCTGCTTTCTCTGTAGTATCAGACGCGCGCATGCGCAGTTAGACGTGCCGCGTGCCGCTACTCCAGCCGCCACGGTTGCGTACACTGTTTATCACATGATGGATTTGGTCTGGAAACATATCACTATAATTCCATTGTCCTTTATGTTGTGCACCATGCATATTGTGTTTCTTTGTATGTCGTTATTTATTTTATTTTATTATCTGCCTATATTTCAGTTTGATAAAAAAGGAATTTCTGATGAAGGTCTGATGTATGGACCGAAAACGTTTATTTTCTAACTGGATGCACAAATAAATGGAATAATCAACTTGCAAAATATTTTTTTGAGTGCCAAGTGTTTTTTGAATATTGGATTGAGGGGCTGGAAACCCGACTTGAGCACCATACAGGAACCTTGAGTGCCGTGTGCATTTTTCATTATCTCCAATACCAAACACAGTCACAATACCCAACCCAGTCCCAATTCCCATCCCGGCCCCAAATCCAAGTGTCTTCCCCAATGTTTTCTTCCTTGTCTACCTTACCTTCCCCATTTAGTATTCCACCTACCCCAACAACACCCACTCCTGCTCAGCCTCCTGTTTTTTTCCCCCCCTTCCACTACACCCCAACCCAGTAGGCTTTCCCCACCTATCGACGTGGTCCAACCTTCCAGCCCCTCCACTAGTATCTCCACCCCACACTTTACAGATTTGTAATGTATATATTTGGACTGTTACATTTTTTGTAAAAAAAAAAGTTTTGGATAAAAAAGGTTTACAAAAAAAAAAAAAAGTTTACCAAAACAAAGGTTTATTTAACCCCTTCCCGACATGCGCCGTACTAGTACTGCGCTGCCGGCACTGCATTACTGACAGCCGCAGTACTAGTACGGCGGCTCGATCACCGCGGTCTCGCGCTGAGCGCCGCGGTGATCGGGTTCGGGTGTCAGCTGTATATGACAGCTGACACCCCGCAGCAATGCCCACGATCGGCGCCATCGCCGATCGTGGGCATTTAACCCCTCTGATGCCGCTGTCAATAGTGACAGCGGCATAGAGGGGGATCGCGCAGGGACGGGGGCTCCCTGCGTTCTCCCACCGGAGCAGCGCGATGAGATCGCGCTGCTCCGGTGACCTGGAAGGAATCCCTGGATCCAAGATGGCCGCGGGACTCCTTCCGGGTCATAGGATGACCCTGCTTGCCGGCGTCTGCTGAGAATCCTCATAGCAGGCGCCGGCAAGCCTGTGGAATGTGCCTGTCACATCGGTGATCAGACAGAGTGCTGTGCACACTGCCTGATCACCGATCTGTGATGTCCCCTCCTGGGACAAAGTAAAAAAGTAAAAAAAAAAAATCTTCCACATGTGTAAAAAAAAAAAAAAAAAAAAAAATTCCTAAATAAAGAAAAAAAAATAAATAAATTCCCATAAATACATTTCTTTATCTAAATTAAAAAAAAATCACACAATAAAAGTACACATATTTGGTATCGCCGCGTCCGTAACGACCCCACCTATAAAACTATATCACTAGTTAACCCCTTCAGTGAACACCGTAAAAAAAAAAACGAGGCAAAAAACAACGCTTTATTCTCATACCGCCAAACAAAAAGTGGAATAATACGCGATCAAAAAGACGGATATAAATAAGCATGGTACCGCTGAAAACGTCATCTTGTCCCGCAAAAAAAAAGCCGCGATACAGCATCATCAGCAGAAAAATAAAAAAGTTATAGCTCTCAGAATAAAGCGATGCAAAAACAATTATTTTTTTATATAAAATAGTTTTTATTGTGTAAAAGCGCCAAAACATAAAAAAATTACATAAATGAGGTATCGCTGTAATCATACTGACGTGAAGAATAAAACTGCTTTATCCTTTTTACCAAACGCGGAACGGTATAAACGCCCCCCCTAAAAGAATTTCAGGAATTGCTGATTTTTGTTCATTCCGCCTCCCAAAAATCAGAATAAAAAGCGATCAAAAAATGTCATGTACCCGAAAATGGTACCAATAAAAACGTCAACTCGTCCCGCAAAAAACAAGATCTCACATGACTCTGTGGACCAAAATCTGGAAAAATTATAGCTCTCAAAATGTGGTGATGCAAAAACTATTTTTTGCAATAAAAAGCGTCTTTTAGTGTGTGACGGCTGCCAATCATAAAAATCCGCTAATAAACCCGCTATAAAAGTAAATCAAATCCCCCTTCATCACCCCCTTAGTTAGGGAAAAATAATACAATTTAAAAAAAATATATTTATTTCCATTTTCCCGTTAGGCTACTTTCACACTAGCGTCAGTACGGGGCCGTCGCGCTGCGTCGGCCCGACATACCGACGCATACTGTGCAAGCGCCGCACAACGGGGGCAGCGGATGCTGTTTTTCCACGCATCCGCTGCCCCATTGTGAGGTGCGGGGAGGTGGGGGCGGAGTTCCAGCCGCGCATGCGCGGTCGGAAATGGTGGACCGTCGGCACAAAAAAAGTTACATGTAACGTTTGTTGCTGCCGGCGGTCCGCCACAACACGACGCAACCGTCGCACGACGCTTGCGACGTGTCAATATGTCGCTAATGTTAGTCTATGGGGAAAAAACGCATCCTGCAGATGACTTTGCAGGATGCGTTTTTCGCCAAAACGACGCATTGCGACGTATGCAAAAAAACGCTAGTGTGAAAGTAGCGCTAGGGTTAGGACTAGGGTTAGGGCTAGGGTTAGGGTTGGGGTTAGGGCTAGGGTTAGGGCTGGGGTTAGGGTTGGGGTTTCAGTTAGAATTGGGGAGTTTTCACTGTTTAGGCACATCAGGGGCTCTCCAAACGCGACATGGCGTCCGATCTCAACGCGTTTGCGTTAAAAACGCATGCGTTTTTATAGAAAAAAAACAGAACACACACTGAAAAGTCACCCACCACCATCAAGGTGATAAAGGGATCCAAACCCTAACCCTACCCCTAAACTCACCCCTAACCGTTTAATGAACATTTTCTGACAGTCATAGTGTCACGTATTTCAGTGCCACGTATTTCAGTGCCACGTCTTTCAGTGCCACGATATTTCAGTGCCACGATATTTCAGTGCCACGTATTTAAGTGAACACACCAAAAACAGGCAGAGATGCTTACCTGTCTGAATAGGCCTCAATACAAATGCACAAGCAGGGTGCAGCGGACCCAAATAAAATAGCAAATGCACAGGTGCAATACCTAATGAAACAGCCAGCCTTCAATCAGGGATTGGCCGTGTGGTACACCAATGCACTAAGATAAAAACTGTATGTGGCATGTTCACACAAGGAATGCAAGCATCTGGCTCCAGCCTATTAATGACGCCCTATGGCGGGCTGCCCAGTGCTAAAATGCATCCTGTGTGAACAGAGGCCACAGTATACAGAACCATTTGGGCCCAACTGCACCCTGCAAAAAAATATACGTGCAAAACAAAACATATAAATATATGTAAGGTATTGGTTGATATTCTGGCCATAATATGGAAGCTGGCAACCCACGGCAAGGACCCTTGACGTGGGTTGCCAGCTTCCATATTATGGCCAGAATATCAACCAATACCTTACATATATTTATATGTTTTGTTTTGCACGTATATTTTTTTGCAGGGTGCAGTTGGGCCCAAATGGTTCTGTATACTGTGGCCTCTGTTCACACAGGATGCATTTTAGCACTGGGCAGCCCGCCATAGGGTGTCATTAATAGGCTGGAGCCAGATGCTTGCATTCCTTGTGTGAACATGCCACATACAGTTTTTATCTTAGTGCATTGGTGTACCACACGGCCAATCCCTGATTGAAGGCTGGCTGTTTCATTAGGTATTGCACCTGTGCATTTGCTATTTTATTTGGGTCCGCTGCACCCTGCTTGTGCATTTGTATTGAGGCCTATTCAGACAGGTAAGCATCTCTGCCTGTTTTTGGTGTGTTTTCTTGAATTGTTCCTTTTTTGGTGTTTTTCACGTATTTAAGTGCCACGATATTTCAGTGAAATACGTGGCACTGAAATATCGTGGCATTTACGTGAAATACGTGGCACTTATATACGTGGCACTTATATACGTGGCACTTAAATACGTGGCACTTAAATACGTGGCCACTGAAATATCGTGGCACTTATATACGTATATACGTATATAAACGTATTTCAGTGCCACGTATTTCAGTGCCACGTATTTCAGGTTAGGGTTAGGGGTAGGGTTAGGGTTTTTTTGGTTTTTTCTTGTGTTTTTCTATAAAAACGCATGCGTCTAAAAGACGCATGCGTTTTACCGCGTTTACATGCGTTTTTTCACACGTGTTTTTTTTAAAAACGCATTTAGATAAAAACGCAAGTGTGAAACCAGCCTTACCCTTGGGAAAATAAAAACGTGGGGGCTAAAATATAATTTTCGTGGAAAAAAATATATTTTTTATTTTTGCAGCTTTGCGTTATAAACTGTAGTGAAACACTTGGGGGTTCAAAGTTCTCACAACACATCTAGATAAGTTCCGTGGGGGGTTTAGTTTCCAATATGGGGTCACTTGTGGGGGGTTTCTACTGTTTAGGTACATCAGGGGCTCTGCAAATGCAACAAGACACCTGCAGACCAATCCATCTAAGTCTGCATTTCAAACGGCGCTCCTTCCCTTCCGAGCTCTGCCGCGCGCCCAAACAGTGGTTCCCCCCAATGTATGGGGTATCAGCGTACTCAGGACAAATTGGTCAATAACTTTTGTGGTCCAATTTCTCCTGTTACCCTTGGGGAAAAAAAATTGCGGGCTAAAACATAATTTAGTGGAAAGAAAAAATTATTTTTTAATTTTCATAGCGCTACATTCTAAACTTTAGTGAAACAATTGGGGGTTAAAAGTGCTCACCACACATCTAGATAAGTTCCTTAGGGGGTCTTCTTTCCAAAATGGTGTCACTTGTGGGGGTTTCCACTGTTTAGGCACGTCAGGGGCTCTCCAAACACGACATGGGTTCCGATCTCAATTCCAGGCAATTTTGCATTGAAAAGTCAAATGGCGCTCCTTCCCTTCCGAGCTCTGCCATGCGCCCAAACAGTGGTTTATCCCCATATATGAAGTATCAGCGTACTCAGGACAAATTGCACAACAACTTTTGGGGTCCAATTTATCCTGCTACCCTGGGGAAAATAAAAAATTTGGGGCAAAAAATCATTTTTGTGAAAATTAATATTAATTTTTTTTTACGGCTCTACATTATAAACTTCTGTGAAGCACTTGGAGGTTCAAAGTGCTCACCACACATCTAGATAAGTTCCTTAGGGGGTCTTCGCTTGCTGGCAGACCGCAGGTAATTACGTGCTCCAGCCGAATGCTGACTCGTCCTTGGCAGTTTTCCAATAACTGCCCTGCAGTCTCTCAGCCCAAAGCCCCTTCACTCCGCCCCTCTGGGTCCCTCCCCCTCACCAATTCAAATAACTCCCCGCAGCCCACTTAACCCTGTAACTGCCTATTAACCCCTTGTGGCCCTGATTTTGCATGTG